>NW_024737097.1:2655325-2675610 GCF_018991925.1 Homarus americanus
CCCTTCCTTCCCTCCATCCCACCCCTCCCTTCCGTCTGACCCTACCCCTCCCTTCCCTCCATCCCACCTCTCCCATTCCTTCACTTATAAGGCAGATGTTTACTGAGATGAGAGACAAATTTATATCATTAATGGCGGAAACTTAAGGGCCTCTGTTGTTGTTATTTATGTTATCATTATTATTATTTTTATTATTTTTATTATTACTATTATTATTATTATTATTATTATTATTATTATTATTATTATTATTATTATTATTATTATTATTATTATTATTATTATTATTATTGTTGTTGTTATTGTTTTCAGTATTATCGTCATTGTTATTGGTATTATTATCATCAACGTCGTTATCATTATCGTTAACGTCTCCTTCATCATCTTTGTCGCCGTCGTTATCATCATCATCATCATCATCATCATCTTCATTGTTTTCGCCTTCATTATCATCATCATTGTCGTCGCCATCATCATCATCATCATCATCATCATCATCATCATCATCATCATCATCATCTTCATTGTTTTCGCCTTCATTATCATCATCATTGTCGTCGCCATCATCATCATCATCATCATTAATATTATTATTAACTATTTACATTCTTTCCCTTCAACATAACAGTTTGTCACACACATTTTAATATATTTGTTTCATACAGTTTTTGTGTAGAATAATTTTGTTCTCTCAAAAGTTGACAAAATGTGGCAGTGAGCTTTGATACGGTCCACCGACTGTGCTGTGGCAATAGTTTTTTACCCTGGATGTTTTACTGAGGGAAAGTCAACTCCAAACACAGAGCCTCTCATCTCTTTTAATGTATCTTAAAATTGACGAAATGTTAATGTTAATGTTTGAGACTTTAACTACTATATAATGTTAATGTTTGAGACTTTAACTACTATATAATGTTAATGTTGGGACTTTAACTACTATATAATGTTAATGTTTGAGACTTTAACTACTATATAATGTTAATGTTTGAGACTTTAACTTCTATATAATGTTAATGTTGGGACTTTAACTACTATATAATGTTAATGTTGGGACTTTAACTACTATATAATGTTAATGTTTGAGACTTTAACTACTATATAATGTTAATGTTTGAGACGTTAACTACTATATAATGTTAATGTTGGGACTTTAACTACTATATAATGTTAATGTTGGGACTTACACTATTATATAATGTTAATGTTTGAGACTTTAGCTACTATATAATGTTAATGTTTGAGACGTTAACTACTATATAATGTTAATGTTTGAGACTTTAGCTACTATATAATGTTAATGTTTGAGACTTTAACTACTATATAATGTTAATGTTTGAGACTTTAACTACTATATAATGTTAATGTTGGGACTTTAACTACTATATAATGTTAATGTTGGGACTTTAACTACTATATAATGTTAATGTTTGAGACTTTAACTACTATATAATGTTAATGTTTGAGACGTTAACTACTATATAATGTTAATGTTTGAGACTTTAGCTACTATATAATGTTAATGTTTGAGACTTTAACTACTATATAATGTTAATGTTGGGACTTTAACTACTATATAATGTTAATGTTGAGACTTTAACTATGTTAATGTTTGAGACTTTAACTACTATATAATGTTAATGTTTGAGACTTTAACTACTATATAATGTTAATGTTAATGTTTGAGACTTTAACTACTATATGTTAATGTTGAGACTTTAACTACTATATAATGTTAATGTTTGAGACTTTAACTACTATATAATGTTAATTTTTAACTACTATATAATGTTAATGTTTGAGACTTTAACTACTATATAATGTTAATGTTTGAGACTGACTGCTATATAATGTTAATGTTTGAGACTTTAACTACTATATAATGTTAATGTTTGGGACTTTAACTACTATATAATGTTAATGTTGAGACTTTAACTACTATATAATGTTAATGTTTGAGACTTTAACTACTATATAATGTTAATGTTTGAGAATTTAACTACTATATAATGTTAATGTTTGAGACTTTACCTACTATATAATGTTAATGTTTGAGACTTTAACTACTATATAATGTTAATGTTGGGACTTTAACTACTATATAATGTTAAAGTTTGAGACTTTAACTACTATATAATGTTAATGTTTGAGACTTTAACTACTATATAATGTTAATGTTTGAGACTTTAACTATTATATAATGTTGATGTTTGAGACTTTAACTACTATATAATGTTAATGTTTGAGACTTTAACTATTATATAATGTTGATGTTTGAGACTTTAAATACTATATAATGTTAATGTTTGAGACTTTAACTACTATATGATGTTAATGTTTGAGACTTTAACTACTATATGATGTTAATGTTTGGGAATTTAGCTACTATATAGTGTTAATGTTTGAGACTTTAACTACTATATAATGTTAATGTTTGAGACTTTAACTACTATATAATGTTAATGTTTGAGATTATAAATGTGAAGATAGTAAGTGCTTCAACGTTTTTTTTTTTATAGATTTAATGGTTCTTTTTTTGAGTCACGACTGTGTGTGTGTAATAATAATAATAATAATAATAATAATAATAATAATCTTAATAATAAACGGTTTATTTATAGAGTTGCAGCCGGTGGCTGAAAATATACAGACATACATTTGATTTAGACATAATGATATAATTTGCATTGAATACATTTACAGGGCTGTACAGTACATAGATCAAGAGCTGTTTATTATTTTAACAACAGATAGGATGGTGCTATTCTTATATCCATCGGTGCGGGCTCTTATGAGCTGAATTTTGTTTTAGTGGCGGACTGCTCGAGGTGGGTGGGGGGTTGCCGGTGGCAGGAGGTGGCGATGACGAGGGTGGTGCATTAGTTGGCTGCCAAACCTTTCCAGTGCTTGGTGGTGGAGGTCACTGAGGGATGGCATTTCCAAGGTGGACAGAGCGTTGGTGTAGCCGGAGTAGTCTGCGCCGAGCATGATTCTGCAGGCCCTTTTCTGTACCTTTTCTAGCCGACGTTGTTGGGTAGAGTTGAGAGAAGACGACCAGGCTGGTGACGCATACGTTAGTTTGGGGAGAATAAAGGAGTTGTAGATAGTCTTCAGCTCTGGCGTGGGTGTCCCAAGTGTGTGTGTCACTAAAAGAAGTCACCACTGGTAGTACTGTGTGTGAGTCACCAGGCCAGATGGGTGGATGGGTCGGTCACCAAGAATCAATAAGAGACAGGGGCAGAAGGAGAGTGAAAGTCGACTGTTGTTAAGTTAGGTTATGTAGGGGATCTGACCTCTCCTGTCCGCCCTCTGCGTGTGTGTATGTATGTGTGTGTATGTTTGTGTGTGTGTGTGTGTGTGTGTGTGTGTGTGTGTGTGTGTGTGTGTGTCCTCTTCCTCCCTCCTCTGCCCCATCACCACCACTCTCACCCCATCCGCTACCCCATCGCCTCCCCCCCCTCCCCCACCCTATTGTTAAGACCATTGTTGTTTATATCTTAATTTGTCTTTTGTTACGTATCTTATTTATTTGGGTAATTTTTTTACTTTTTTGTTTCATGTGAGATGTTGTCATATTTCTATTGTTTCTTCTCAGGTGTGTCAGCGTCTAACTCTAGTGTTTCTTTTTGTGTTTGGTTGCTTGTTGCTGTTTTTCTGTGTTTTATGTCAGTTGCCATTGTGTGTTTTTGTATACGTTTTTGAAGGTATGTAATTTTGTTTATTTATATATTTTTCGGTGAATGTAATTTGTTTGTATTAAGTTTTATTAGTCTTGAAAGCTTTAATTATATGCATCATAAGTTATGTAATTATAGTTGTGAACTTTTAGTCATAAATACTGGGTTATATCTGTTACTGTTACGTCCACAAGTTTGTTTGCAATTAAGTCCACTTTGGCCAGTCCATCTATGATATTGTAACTTTTTTTTTGTTTTATTGTAACTGTACTTTTAGAAATTGGTAATTATGAAATAAACTCTATTTTATATTATAAGTTTGAGTCACCTATAGGAGACATTAGGTGTGGGGGACATAAGAATACTGTCTGTCTTATGTCCGTCCAACCAGCGCCTCATTCATACGCACTTGGTTCTTCCTTCACCTGCCAGCTTCCAAGGTCTCACAGGCGGAAACCGGAAGCGGAAGTAACCTAGAAAGTCACTTGAAACCAGCCACTCACATGCCACGGGAATACAATAATTTGTAACGTAATCTGAAATTAACCACTCATGACAGGAGCCACGGTGACTCAGGAGTTTCGTGACGTCATGTGAAACCAACCACTCACATACCACGGGGACAGCAATTTGTGACGTAAGCTGAAATCAACCACCCAGGAGCCACGGGGACGCAGGAGTTTCGTGACGTCATGTGAAACCAACCACTCACATACCACGGGGACAGCAGTTTGTGACGTAAGCTGAAATCAACCGCCCAGGAACCACGGGGACGCAGGAGTTTCGTGACGTCATGTGAAACCAACCACTCACATACCACGGGAACAGCAATTTGTGACGTAAGCTGAAATCAACCACCCAGGAGCCACGGGGACGCAGGAGTTTCATGAATCAACCACCCAGGAGCCACGGGGACGCAGGAGTTTCATGACGTCATTTGAAAACCGCTAATCGGGGGCCATGGAGACATAAGGACACGGGGATTAATCTGATCCACGGTTCAAACCAGTAGCACTGACACTCATCCGTGGCTATATACGTTTCTACAATATGACTTTAAACTTGTACTGAGACTGCCATCATCAACAACTTATAAATCCACAGTAACAACAGGAAAAAAAAACTATATATATATATATATATATATATATATATATATATATATATATATATATATATATATATATATATATATATATATATATATATATATATATATATATATATATATATATATATATATAGCCTCTGAGTTACTACACCCTGGGGGAGGTGGAGGGACTGACAGCTACGAACATTCGTCTCTAAAGCAAAAAGTAAAGGAGAGAAAAAAAAACGAGAAAATTAATATATCCAGCCCAGAATATGGAGGCAAGTGCATGCAATTTAGCATCAAAGGCTTTTCGTGCTGACACGTATTTGAGGTGGCCAGCCGGAGCATATCCTTGGACGATTTGTGAGACCGGAGCATAACATCCAAAAATTAGGGAATCGGGGTTTATCCGTGGATGATTTAAGTTTTAAGGAATCCGGTGGATAGTTATGGAATGCTAGGAGGGCTGGACCACAGCCTTTGATGGTTTGAGAAATCTGGATCATAATATGGAAAAATTGAGAGCACGAGTCATATATCTTATTGAGCTTTAAAAGATAAAATTTGACAGACGTGAGCATAACTTAAAAAATGTTGTTTCGGAGCATAACTTTTGATAGACTAGGGAAGGGTGTCGGAGCGTATTGTTTCAGAATTACGTGGAGAAACATTTCTTCTTGAGATAAATTGTAGAATAGGATCTTATATTGTTGTCGTTACTGTATTATTTTGTTTAGTTTTATGTATTTTTTATTATTTTTTATCGTATAGTTTAATATGGTTTTGTATTATTTTATATATTTTTTTGTAATTAATGTGATATTTTGTTATTTTCTTTAATTTTTGTAGCAATTTGTAGAGATGTGTCATTTGTAATCGTTTTGTATCGTTTTGTGTAATTTTGTTTCGTATTTGTATAATTTTTTTGGTACCCGTGTGGTTGATGGTACTGTGTAATGGTTGATTTTTTGGGGGTTACAGTGGAGAATGGATGGAAGGCCTGCTGGGGCTCAAGGCACAGCCAGACATGAAGGATAGATAGTCGTGGGGGAAAAAGGTTGGAAAAGAAGTTTAATGAGTTAAACAGAGGGGGACGACACCCCTTGTTTTACATATTACAGAGTTTGTTGGCACCTAGGATATAGGATGAAGTTGAAAAATGGCTACTTTGGTTGACAATGACTAGTTTGACTTTACAATTACATGTTTATTAAAATCTTATACTGTATTACGTAATGGACTCACTAGACTGTGACTTATTAAATGTGATCTTCTATCATCTGAGTTTTAATCTAAGGTGGATCACTGTGGCGGACATAGATGGGTCGCTGGTTGGGTTGTTGTAGTGCTGGCAGACTCCGGGGCCAGCAGGCGTGGGGTCGCCCTCCGTCGATGTCTTCCCCGTTTAGGTGGTCTGGGCTGTGAGGGTAGTCCAGGAGCTTGTCCCAAACCTTCTTCCCTAGGCGATGGAACCTGACGTTGAGGCTTTGTTTTATTTTTCAGGTGGATGGTTTCCACTGGCTGACCTCAGACACTTGTTTTGGAAGCTCTGTAGTTGTTTTAGTCTGATCTTCCTGAGCGTGACGAGTGGGACGTGTGGGTACTCCAACACAGGCCTCACCAGCACCTTGTACAGGTGGACATGTATCTTCTCAGGCATCAATTTGAAACGTTTTAATTTGGCTGCAGCGACTTTGGCTTTCTTTAGTAAGTCCTTCACGTGGAAAATGTTGCCCGTCCGAGAGATGATGAGGCCGAGGAACCTGCCTTGTTTAGAGTACTCAATCTCTTCGTCGTCGATCATCAATGGCGCCGGCTTAAATATGGGTACGACCTCGAATTTCATTTTGTCTTTTTATTTTCCATTTATTTTCATATTCCGAAATATCTTCTATTGCCTGAGCAGTTAAGTCGCGCCATCCTTGCCGTGGACCTTCCTTGGCAGGTGACGATCTGTGTCGCATCGTCGGCATACATGACGTACTCGCTGCCGACGATTGGGGGTGGCAGGTCAGCCGTGTAGAGCGTGGAAAGGGTTGGTGAGAGACAACAGCCCTGAGGCACGCCGCTCGAAAGTGAGAATTCCCTCCCACAATGTTCTTGCATCGTGATTTTGGCTCTGCAGTCCGTAATGAAGTTGTACAGCAGGCGCGTCAGGTTTTCGGGTAGCCCCAGTTGTATGGTCTTATACTGCGTGCCAAACCTTGTCAAACGCCTCCCTGACGTCCCTCAGCATTACGTTGCACTGCAGGCCAGTCATGGCGTTGGCGATCTGCTCGTAGGCCTGGGCTATGGTGGTGGATGTGCCTCGGTACTGGAGGGGAATGTGCACATCTTCGTCCTCTAGATATATCCGCAACCTCTTGGTTACTATTTTTTCGAGAATTTTGGCTGGTACCTCTAGTAGCGATATTGGTCGAAAGATTTGGACTTTATTTGGAGGCTTCCCTGCTTTTGGTATGAGGCGGATAACGGCGATTTTGAACATCTTAGGGAAGTGTCCAGAGGCGAGGCAGACGTTGCCTATATGAGCAAGTCTCTCTATCATGTTGTGGGTGAGTTCGAACAGGATCTTCTTGTTAATATCGCTTTGCACAGGTGACTTGTTTTTAAACTCTTTTATGACGGCTGACACATCTACAGGAACTATGCGGAGCGCGTAGTTCCTATAGCTGTCGTTCGCCAGTCTAAAAGCAGTCCTAGACTTTGTTATATTTCACACAAAGCCTGTTCATCGAGCTTATGGCGCCATGAACCTCCAATAGAGGGCTACCTGTGCCTCTTAAGTGATCAGAGTAACGTTTTACCAAATCCGGCTTCGAAACACGAGGTTCCATATATACAGTATTTCATTAGCCCATCAAGCGCGCGGACTTCTACATATAATCAACAACCTCACCCCGCCAGGACTCAAACCCATGATCTTATGTGTGTGACCGGGGAACGTTACTCTGATCACTTAAGGTGACTACTAAGGCGAAACCAAATAAACTGGGCTATGGGCAACCCATTGCAACTCTCCCTGTCCCCAGTCAATGCAACTACCTGCACCACTGGATCAGGGAAAGGGAGAGTGAAGATGTGTGGTTGCAGTCTGAGTTTCTGCCTCACCACATAAATCAGCTCACTCGCATCCATCAACCAACTCATCATTCTCCTCATCATCATCAAAACCCCTATACCTCCAAAAGTCCGATGGCGATGGACGAATGGCGACGGGGATAGGCAGAGATGACTGCCGGGAGTCTCTAGTCACAACTCTGCACATGGACGGCATAGATAAGATGGTCGTTTATACACTGGGATCTAGGCAGCAGTGCAATTCGGTCCTGTCTGTGCGACTGAGCAACCCTTTCGAGGAGCCACTCTGCTTACCTCACGTAGGGAGAGGGCTAGAAAACGTGCCCTAAACATAGTCTGCCTAAAGAACTAACCTGACTGGGCAACCGCACTCAGTAAGGTCATCCTTATGCAGTCGAAAACACAATCATAATCACAGATCATAACAAAAACAGACTATACAACGTTTTATGGTCGCTGCATGGAATGTTGGGAGCCTTCTGGATACTGGCACAAATGAGCGTCCTGAAAGAAGAACCGCCCTTGTGGCAAAAGAGCTGGCTAAGTTTAACATTGACATTGCAGCCATTTGTGAGTCCCAGCTCACAGATGAGGGTCGACTCACAGAACGGAGGTCTGGCCAAGACCACCAAGATACAAGGCCTGTATGCTCTCGTAACGCCATCACCTCTAGTACCGCACAGCCAATATTACCACTCTCATCCATAAAAATAATGCCTGATTTCCCCCTCAAGGGTCATGAACTAAAACAGTGAGGTTTACAATAGATACTAACATTTACTTACCTCCTAAGTAGACACACACACACACACACACACACACACACACACACACACACACACACAAGGTTTGACTTTATATACATGATTTGTTGCTTATAACTACTTAGCTTAATGTCTGAATTTTTTTTCCCTAGGTTCTTGGTGGCATCTATGTTATTGTTCTCCCTAGCACAATAATTGTTTAGCAGAGCATAAGAAGAACCCCATATCAACATTCTTTCCACCTTTTCCGTACTGTGACCACCATCACAAAAGTCGCTGAGAAAAAGAACATCATTATCTGCCAGAACATTCAACGAAATGTCTATTTCTAAGTTTCGCTGGTTGACAAAATGGGGAAAAATATTACGCTTTGCCAATTTTCTAACAATAATATAATTGTGTAGAACAATGTTTGTTGCAGTTTCATTTAGGTACAACAGAGAACCTCTGCTAATAAGCTGAACGTAGTTGAGGCTGTCTGGCAGTTTATCTTCACCCTCTGTACACGTTATTAATTCCTTACCAAAGTTACATTTATTTTTTTTCAAAAACTGTATAGCAGCAGTAACCATCTAAGTAGGCTACACCAGGAAGAACATCCTTACATTCTTTAATATAATTATTTGCCTGTTTTGATTAACAAGCACCTCATGACGTCCCGAGTCCCGCTGAATCACTCACGTCATGCCTTCTTCATCAGTGCATACACCCCAACACTGGATGCAGAGGACGACAACAAGGAGGCCTTTAACGCCGACCTTTACAGAGTACTAACCTTTATTTCCAGAGAATATTTGGTTGTACTCTTCTGACTTTAATGCCAGAGTTGGCAGAAATGCTGATTTTTGGAAGGTAACCATAGGGAGAAACGGGATAGGCAAGTGTAATCCCAGCGGCCTACTCGTCCTCAGCAAGTGTGCTGCACACAACCTCACTATCTCTAATACTTTGTTTAGGCAGGCCAACAAGTCCAAGTGTTCGTGGCAACACCCACGATCCAAACACTGGCATTTCATTGACTAGATCATTGTCAAAAAAGGAGATCGCCGAGATGTCCTCATCACCGAGTCATGCGTGAATTAGACCACTGTGACACTGATCATTGGCTCGTCAGAGCCCAACTTTCACTTCACGTCGCCCCAAAATGTGGAAGGCAACAAGCCTCTAGAAGAAGTTGTAGCACTAAGCGTCTCGAGGAACCAGCGGTAGTACATGCTTTCAGAGAGCAGCTGGAACATGGGCTGATAAACAACCCGACAACAAACAACCCAAATCGTAGCGCCGATACTATTATGACAAAAAACTGCAGAAAGATCCTCGGCCAGATCGAAAAAAATACAGCAGGACTTGTTTGATGAAAATGACCCGAAAATCAACGTACTCGTCGATGATAAAGCACTGCTCTAACTGACTGGCAGAACAACCCTCGGTCTTGGATCAAAGCTGATACCTTCCAAACAAGAAGAAATTGGCGGCCTAGAGTGAACTTTGCAATCTAAAGAACGAATGGAAGAAAATTAAAGTATTTGAAATGCAAAAACTTGCAAATCAACACAACATGAGTGAAGTTTCACTTCCACTATAACATTTATGGGCCAATCACTCCTGGTGCTGCCCCCCTCCTCTCATCCAACGGTAAATCCCTAAATAATGATGAAGAAGGCATCCTTCAGCACTGGAAAGATCACTGCTCAATCGAAACACCAATGTGGATTTCCTGACTGCTCAGCAGGTCCCTCAGGATCCAAAGCTGATCCACCTCAGCTATCCGCCATCCCTTGATGAGGTAGCTACACCCATCAAACAGATGAAAAATAACAAAGCCTCAGGGCCTGATGGAATCCCAGCCGAGGTGTAAAAAGCAGGAGGACCTCTGCTTACCATCCGTCTCCATTCTCTCCTGGAGAATATATGGGAGAAGGAGAAAATTCCCCAAGATCTTAAAGATCGTCAATATTTATAAGAACAAAGGAGACTGGTCAGACTGTGACAACTACCGCAGGATCTCGCTGCTGTCTGTAGCTGGCAAAACTGTCGCCCAAGTCCTCCTAAACAGACTTCTTCCTGAGGCGGAAAACTTCCTCCCAGAATCTCAATGTGACTTTAGACCTTCAATTGGCATCACTTACATGATATTTCCTGCCCTCCAGATACAAGAAGAGTGCAGAGAACACGTCATGCCCTGTACATGGCCATCATCGACCTTAACAAGGCCTTCAATTTGGACAACAGGGAAGCCCTCTAGCAGACCCTCAGCAATTATGGCTGCCTGCCAAAATTCATCGTAATTGTGAGGCAACTCCACGATGTCATGAACGGCAGTGTCCTTCACAATGGCACCCAGTCTGAGTTCTTCCCCATCCATACGGGAGTAAAACGAGGGTGTGTACTAACACCAACTCTCTTTTCCATTTCTTGGCTTTGCTTCCTTACTCGTACCAGTGCCAATTTTGCCGGCTCCAGGCAGGAACAAAGGTGTCGGCAGCTTCCCTTACTGAACTTCGGTATGCAGACGACCTCACCCTTGCCGCTTACACTGAACGCGACCTACAGGAGATCCTGAACACCTACTAAAATACGTATGCACACTTCGGCCTTGAGGTGAGGTAAGACTCAGATTCTCTTTCAGCCTGCCCCTGGTTCAACCACACCTCCACCATCCATCCAGTTTAATGGTACTACCCTCTTTAAAGTTGCCCACTTTCAGTATCTCGGCTCGCACCTGTCCACCACCGCGGACATCGATGGAGAGATTCAACATCGGATCAAATGTGCATCTCAAGCCGTTGGCAGGATTCTGTACTCGTGTCTTCAACTGTAGGGAGCTGAAATTCTATGTTAAGTTGCAAGTATATCGAGCAGTGGTCCTTCCCACCCTGCTATATGACACATATACAGAAGGCACGTCAAGGCACTTGAAAACTTTCACCAACGTAGTCTACATTCCTTCCTTCGAGTTCACTTGGAAGACAAGGGGACATATGCCAGTGTTCTCACTGACACCAACTGCTAAAGAAGCTACTTTGCAGTAACCTAACGAATAGTAAATGTAACACTGGCGGGCAACGGAAGAGGTATAAGGATAGTCTTAAGACAAACCTGAAAAAAGTGTCAAATCGACCCCCTCACCTGGGAGACGATTACTCCACACCGTAGCGCTTGGAGGAGCACCACAGAAGAAGGTGTCAATATTTTCGAGTTAGCCCGACTGCATACCGAGGCAGATAAGTACCAACGCCGGGAAGATACTGCCCCTCCCGCACTAGATGTAGTCTCCCACACGTACAACATCTGTGGACGGCCCAGTCGATCCTGGGTCGGCCTCTCCAGTCATCCTCAATGCTCACCAACGAAGGTGACCGTCTTAATAACTCATATAATTGCATCATATCTAAATGATCGTCATACTCGATTCCGAGTGACAGCAAAGTAGTAGTAGTAGGTGGTGGTTAGTGGTCATACCGGAGGTGGTGGAAGTGTTTAGTGATCATATTGGTGGTGATGGTCGTGGTAGGGGTCATACTGGGAGTGCTGGTGATGGTGGTGGTTAGTGGTCATACTGGTGATGGTGGTGGTGGTTAGTGGTCATACTATTGGAGGTAGTAGTGGTGGTTAGTGGTAATACTGAGGGTGGTGGTGGTGGTTAATGGTCATTCTGGTGGTCATGGTAGTTTCAGTATCATGGTAGTCTCAGCATTGTCATGAATGGCAGGACCCTCTAACCATGACAGGACTCCTCAAGACTAGAGCAGTATCCACAAGACCACGATAGAATCCTCTCAAGCACATAGCAGGACACCTCACGACCGTGGTAGGAACCCCGTGGCTATAGCTGGACCCTTAAGACAATTGCAGGACCCATCGAGACCATGGCAGGACCCTCAAGACCATGGTAGGAGCGTGATGGCATAGCAGGAGCCTCATGGCAGCCTCATGGGACCCTCAGCATCCAGCAGGCCGGGATGGGGTGGAGTGGTGGAGCGACCACACAGGTCCCGGGGCCCACTGACCCAGGCAGGAATCAATACTACCAGCTCAACCAAGTGGCCCCCCTGCTGTTGCTGCTGCTGCACCTCTGCTGTTGGTATAACTACAGCTGCACACCATTGCTGCTGCTGCTACTGCTGCTCCTGCTGCTGCTGCAACTACAGCTGCACACCCCTGCTGCTGCTGTACATCCTCGTTGCTAGTTCTACTGGTGCATATCCCAACTACTACTACTACTACTGCTGGTACTGCTGCACATCCTTGCTTGCAATATTGCTGTACATCCCTACTATTAATATTGCTCCACATCCCTACAACTGCTGCTGCTGCTGCACATCCCTGCTACTATACCGCACATCCCTACTACTACTACTACTACTTTTTTTTAAATTATGGCCTCCAACCTTCCCTTATAGCCATTCCTTCGCCACCATTTTATTACCTTAATATTAAATATCCTAATACATAAGTAGCTATCCTATCTGTGTTAAATTAGTTGAGCCGCAGATCTATGCGGCATTCAGTGACTGTTGCCTCATAGTCAATATCTGCAATTGTTGTCGGCTTTGGGGCGGATGCTCTCGTTCCCCTGAGGCAGAGCAAAGCCAACCTAAGGAGAGAGAAGGACAGTCGACATCTCATCCAGGCTGTAACATAACTTCTGGGCTGCTGCTTCTGTTCGGATAGCACCTCCGCGAGTCTGGCGTAGAAGCATCTTGCACTTGGTCCCATCCCACCAGAGGTTGTGAACACTAGAGGAGTGAAGCTGCCTTGATCAACGTTCTGAATTCTCTCCCCGTATGCCCTTATCTTGTCATTCTCGTTCCTCCTGTGTGCAGCATCGAGAGCTAAGTTACGGTGACATGCGACCATGGGATAAAAAATCCTGATGTCGAAGAAGGCTTGCTGTCCCTGCGTCCAGAATCCTCGAGCACTGACGTCAACACGGGCTTCGTTGGATGTGTTTGAAGTCCTATGTAGGAAATTCACACCGTCCAATGGAAGGAGGGTCGGTTCTACCCTTTCATCACGGCAGATTTCCTTCAACATATTTACTGTGAGATCCCTTACTTCGTCATGCCTCATGCATATGAAGCCCCCTTTCTTGCACACCATGGCGTGATCGACGTCATAGGAGGAGCCACACACGCATTGGGAGGGCAAACTTCTACTGGCCTACCATACCTTAGAGCAATGGCATCTGTGAATTCTTGTTTATTGAGACTGAAACCATTTGCCCTTCTCGGTAACATAGTTAACCAGTTCGAGGCGCCCACCTCCTGCGCTAT
Organism: Homarus americanus; assembly: GCF_018991925.1. Taxonomy (NCBI): domain Eukaryota; kingdom Metazoa; phylum Arthropoda; class Malacostraca; order Decapoda; family Nephropidae; genus Homarus; species Homarus americanus. The sequence continues at coordinate 2,669,214 of NW_024737097.1, forward strand.
AGCTACTTTTTTTTTCAAATTCTCTGGTACTTGCAGCAACAGTTGCTGCAACTACTACTACTACTACTACTACTACTACTACTACTACTACTACTACTACTACTACTACTACTACTACTGTTACTGCTGCTGCATAACCCTACTAATGTTGCTGCTGCATATCCCTACTAATACTGCTGCTGCTGATGCACATCCCTACTACCACTGCTTTTGCTGAACAACCCTACTACTACTACTACTACTACTACTACTTTTTTAACGTGGCCTCTACCGTCCAGCCTCCCCAATAGCCACACCTTCGCTACCATTTTATTACCTTAATATTAAATATCCTAATACAAAAGTAGCTACCCTAGTTGAGTTAGTTAAGCCGCATATCTATGTGGCATTCAGTGACTGTTGCCCCATAGACAATATCTGCGACTGTTGTCGGCTTTGGAGGCCTAAGATCTCCTTCCTTTGAGGCAAAGCAATGCAGACCTAAGCAGAGAGGACAGTCGACATCTCAACCAGGCTGCAACGTAACTTCTGGGCTGCTGCTTCTGTTCGGATAACCTTGGCTAGTCTTGCACTTGGTCCCATACTGTCATAGGTTGTGAACACCAGAGGGGTGAGGCTCCCTTGATCCACATTTTGAATTCTCTCCCCAAACGCCCTGTTCTTGTCATTCTCGTTCCTCTTGTATGCAACTTTGAGAGCTAGGTTACAGTGACATGCAGCCATGGGGTCAAAAATCCCGATGTCAAAGTAGGCTCGCTGTCCTCGTCTCCAGAATCCTCGAGCACTGACGTCTACACGGGCTTCGTTGGATGTGTTTGAAGTCCTATGATGGAGATTTTTTCCATCAAATGGAAGGAGGGTCGGTTCCACCGTGATGTCATGGCAGATTTCCTTCAACCTGTTTGCTGTGAAATCCCTTACTTCGTCGTGTCTCATGCACACGAAGCCCCCCTTTCTTGCACACCATGGCGTAGTCAATGTCGTAGGATGAGCCACACACGCATTGGGAGGGCAAACCTATTAATTCTTGTTTATTAAGGCTAAAACCTCTTACCCTTATCGGTAAGGTTGTTAGCCAGTTTGAGGCGCCCACCTCCTGTGCTGTAACTACTTTTTTTTCAAGTTCACTGACAATTGCAGCCTCCGTTCTTGAAGTTTATCACTTTCAGTGTGCTGCCGTTCTATCGTAATGAACTGTCGAATCTTGTTTAATTGGTATCCACCTGACTTGCTGCATTCTGAGATATTCTGTGCTCGGTGAGGGTTGCCATGAGCTTGACAGAGTTCTGAATTTCGGTGGCAGCAAGCTCCTCGGGATTAGTCAATCCCATTCCTCCCAGTCTCGGTGGTAGTGCAAGGAGTGACCTTTCTGCTGGGGTTAAATAATGGCTTTTCACTAATGTTGGGATAAAAGCGACTTTGATGGCTTCTTCCAGAGGGTGGAGGAGGGGTCTGATATCAGGGATAGCGCACATCAGGTAATTCCAATGACGTTTGACTTCATGGGTGAATGCAACAAATGCCGCATGTGGCTCTGCTGTAGCAATATCAGACTGAGCTTGTATTTATTTCACTCACTCACTTACCTTTCCCGTTACTACCACTACTTTTACTACTACTACTATTACTACTACTTTTTTTTTCTTTTCGTGGCCTCCAGCCTCCCCCAATAGCCACACCTTCGCCTTCATTTTATTACCTAAATATTAAATATCCTAATACATAAGTAGCTATCCTATCTGTGTTGAATTAGTTGAGCCGCAGATCTATGCGGCATTCAGTGACTGTAGCCTTATAGTCAATATCTGCAGCTGTTGTCGGCATTGGGGCAGAAGCTCTCGTTCCCTTAGGCAGAGCAAAGCTGGCCGAAGGAGAGAGAAAGACAGTCGACATCTCATCCAGGCTGTAACATAACTTCTGGGCTGCTGCTTCTGGTCGGAGATCACCTCCACGAGTCTAGCGTAGAAACATCTTGCACTTGGTCCCATCCCACCAGAGGTTGTGAACACTAGAGGAGTGAAGCTGCCTTGATCAACGTTCTGAATTCTCTCCCCATATGCCCTTATCTTGTCGTTCTCGTTCCTCCTGTGTGCAGCATTGAGAGGTAGGTTACGGTGACATGCGGCCATGGACTACTACTACTGCTGCTGCTGCACATCTCTACTAATGCTGCTGCTGCTGCTGCTGCACATCTCTACTACTACTATTACTACTACTGCTGCTGCACATCTCTACAACTACTACTACTGTACTATTACGGCTACTGCTGCACAATCAACTACTGTTACTACTACTGCTGTACATCTCTACTACTACTACTACTACTGCTTGTGCTGCACACCCCTTCTGGTTATAAAAAAAATTATTTTGATTTTTTTTTAGAAATTTATCTCGTAACCTGAATAGTTAATGATTATACCTATTATTATTATTATTATTATTATTATTATTATTATTATTATTATTATTATTATTATTATTATTGTAGACACTGTAGTGTATAAACAGGTTTAGGTAGGTTTATATAAGGTAGGTCAAACCATTTTACAGAACAGGTTTATGGAACTGCTATTTGACGGGTTTATGAAGGTTAAGGTGTATTTGGTATTATAGGTTTAGTTGGGTGGTATTACAGGTTAGGTATTTGGTATTATAGGTTTACTTGGGTGGTATTACAGGTTAGGTATTTGGTATTATAGGTTTACTTGGGTGGTATTACAGGTTAGGTATCTGGTATTATAGGTTTACTTGGGTGGCATTACAGGTTAGGTATTTGGTATTACAGGTTTAGTTGGGTGGTATTACAGATTAGGTATTTGGTATTATAGGTTTACTTGGGTGGTATTTTAGGTTTAGGTATTTGGTATTATAGGTTTACTTGGGTGGTATTACAGGTTAGGTATTTGGTATTACAGGTTTAGTTGGGTGGTATTACAGTTTAGGTATTTGGTATTATAGGTTTACTTGGGTGGTATTACAGGTTAGGTATTTGGTATTACAGGTTTAGTTGGGTGGTATTATAGGTTTAGGTATTTGGTATTATAGGTTTACTTGGGTGGTATTATAGGTTTAGGTATTTGGTATTACAGGTTTACTTGGGTGGTATTATAGGTTTAGGTATTTGGTATTACATGTTTACTTGGGTGGTATTATAGGTTTAGGTATTTGGTATTATAGGTTCACTTGGGTGGTATTATAGGTTTAGATATTTGGTATTACAGGTTTATTGGGTGGTATTATAGGTTTAGGTATTTGGTATTATAGGTTCACTTGGGTGGTATTATAGGTTTAGGTATTTGGTATTATAGGTTTACTTGGGTGGTATTATAGGTTTAGGTATTTGGTATTACAGGTTCAAATATTTGATATTTGAGGTTTAATTAAATGATATTACACAATATTTTTTTGGTGTTTGATTTTAGGTCGGTGATATACCAGGTTTATGTGAGTCACATTTAAAGTTTAGCTGGATTTTATTAAAGGTTTAAGCGGATAATGTGGAGGTTTAGGTGGATGATGTGGAGGTTTAGGTGGATGATACGGAGGTTTACGTGGATGATGTGGAGGTTTAGGTGGATCATGTGGAGGTTTACGCAGATGATGTGGATTAATTAAATTTTAATTTTGCCATTTGTTGTGCCATATCACACACAGTGTGCTTGGACCTGTCCATAAAAGGTTCTATCTTCACACAGTCGAGGACGTAGTGTTCGAGTGCATGGCCATAAGCCTGGGCCACACACTTTACCTTTAGTCATGTTCACATCTGCTTGAGGGATATACTGCCAGAGGTACTTATATCCTAACCTTACAGTAGTCTAGCGGTTACAACATCCTGTAATCTAGTGATCTTGTAACTTGCTCCATATACATGTTTCACTTGAAACATCTCATCATGGTAAACTATGGATTGACTAGTGCCTGTTTGCACTTGTCTGCTTGCATCAAATTCATAAATAAGTTCCTTTCTAATTACAGTTTTAAGGGTTCTTTTTGACAGACCCAGATTGTATTCAACAGTGTCTTTTTTAGACGCGAGTTTGACGAGGGCATCAACTCTTGTCATGTTCTTTGAGGCCTATAAGAGAGGGGATCAACAACAGTTTGACCTTGACACCCCGGTCAACAAGGTACGCCTATTTGTTTCTGGCTTCAGAGACATGCGCGTGATAACTTCAGTTGAGGGTGTCAAGTGCAAGTATTGAGGATAGAGTATCAGTGATGATGAGACTGTCACTGACAGTGGTTTCAATAAATTTAATAGCTGTGGGTATGGCAACTAATTCATTTTATAGAGTGGATGCCCAGTTGAGTCACAACGATAGCAATTCCAGCCCTCCCACAGGCAGTGTTAAGAGGTCCATCATTGTGGATGGTCTGTGTGATGTTATCATCAGTCTCTTGAGTGTATATGTGTTCAAGAGCTCTCACTTTGACAGTGTGTTGGAGATAAATACTTCGTATAATTAATCTTTTAGGCGGATATGTCGGTATTGTGATATCGAAGGGAACTGTCCGCCAGGGTGGCAGGAAGCGCTGTTGTGTCTCAACTTTGTACAGGTGGACTAGTCCAAACATCTTCATATGTGTAGCTGTAGTTTGGATCCATTTAGATTCACCAGTCCCATGATTCATATATTCTCGCAATTTTAAGGAAACAATGTTATCAGGATCACCACGCAGAAGCCTCAGAGCTATCATGAGGTTGACTTCAATTATTCTATCTTTAACACTGAGTATACCTAGTTCTTTCCTCATATTAAGTACTTTAGTGCTCATGGGACATCCTAGGATAATTCTGAGGGCTTTATTTTGCATTTTTTCGAGCTTCTCAAAGCCTTTCCCGTCACGAAGAACCAGGGCTGGTGCGTGGTAATCTATCAGAGATCTTATATAGCCCAGGTGTGTCTTAGTGTGGGAGGAAACGACATAGGCAAGGTTAGGAGTGAGGAACTTTTCAAGAGGTATAGGGAGGCGCTGGGGAAGATTAGAGATAGGGGAGGGATCCCGATAGTATGTGGTGTCTTGCCTAGAAGAGGGGTTGGTCGTGAATGGCTGGCCAGGGCAATTGCTATTAATTGCCGACTGGAAAAACATTGTGCAAACAATGGTTGGGCATTCATTGATGACTGGCAACGATTTTATGGCAACGACTACCTGTACTGTCGCGACGGAGTACACTTGTCTCGTGAGGGGGTAAAGGCGTTGTCTGCATCCCTGGAGCGTGAAATTGTCACTCAGAAGGGGGGGTTTCGCCAGTAGAGAGGGGTCGGGGAAAATGGGAGTCAAAAAACAAGCAGGTCCTGGGAAGTAGTGAAACAGAAGTAGATAATGCTGAAAATATAGTTAGTCATAATAACAAACGTCAAAGTAATAAATGTAAAACAGATAGAAACGGAAGAAATATATTGAGTGTTTATTATACTAATAATAGAAGCCTGTGTAACAAAATGGACCAGCTCAGGGCCATTGTTAGTAAAGAGAACATAGATATAATTGCAATAACGGAAACATGGATAAATTCAAACAGCAAGCATTTTTTAGCAGAATTTCATATTCCAGGATATAACCTATTTAAATCTGACAGAGTAGGAAGGAGAGGTGGCGGTGTAGCAGTGTATATCAGGGTGTCATTAAAAAGCTGCAATAAATCAAACATTAAAACAAATAGCGACAATGAAAGTATTTGGGTAGAGATTGGTGAGGGCAGTGAATCCGTAGTCATTGGTGTTATATATAGACCACCTAATTTGAGTAGGAACGATGGTAAATTGCTATGGGAGGAAATAAAGAAGGCATCTGATAGAAACAATGTATGTATTCTAGGCGATTTCAACTTTTCAGGCATAGATTGGAAAAATCAACTTAGCGATAATGAATCTGAAGATTTTCTAGAAGTAGTACAAGATAGTTTTTTATATCAATTCATAAACTCGCCCACTAGAGGAAATAATATCCTCGATTTAGTTCTCAGTAATAATGAAAATCTAGTAAAAGATGTTGGGATTGGAGACGAACTAGGAAACAGTGATCATAAAGCCATATATTTTAACATAATATGGGATGGCAGGAAGAAGGAAAATTCGGCCTTGATCCCGGATTTTAGGAAGGCTAATTACGGTAGCTTAAGGAGAGACCTAAGGGATGACCCTATGGTCAAACGATTAATCCCCCCCACACCTCCGAAACTGTCAACTTAGGACGGGATAACCCCGAATTTAATTTAGCAGCTACTTATGAACAATTTATTGCGACAATCAATAATGCCCAAAATAAACACATCCCTAAAAGAAAATTCAGATCGATACGGAACCAACCAAAATGGATGAATAATAGACTCTTAGATCTTCTAGGGAAAAAGAAAGGAGTATATAGAAAAGTTAAGAAAGGCTAAAAT
>NW_024737097.1:2675710-2713210 GCF_018991925.1 Homarus americanus
AATGAACAGAGCCACACCTAGCAACGGAACAGAGCCACACCCAGCAATGGAACAGAGCCACACCTAGCAGTGGAACAGAGCCACACCTAGCAGAGGAAGAGAACCACTCCAAGCAACGGAACAGAGCCACACCTAGCAACGGAAGAGCCACACTTAGCAAAGGGACAGAGGCACGTAGCAACGGAACAAAGCCTTACCTAACAACGAAACAGAACCACACCTAGCAAATGAACAGAGCCACACCTAGCAACGGAACAGAGCCACACCCAGCAATGGAACAGAGCCACACCTAGCAGTGCAACAGAGCCACACCTAGCAAATGAACAGAGCCACACCTAGCAAATGAACAGAGCCACACCTAGCAACGGAACAGAGCCACACTTTACTTTACCTGTCAACGAATTACTCTGGACGCGGCTTAAAGGGTTTCACTCTCTCTGATGTGGCCGTCAACTCCCACATGTCACCTCAAGCTTTCCCTCTCACACACTCACCTGTGACTTAAAGCTTCACTCTCACACACACACACATACCTGTGACGTCAAGCTTCCACTCTCACACACTCACCTGTGACGTCAAGCTTTCACTCTCACACACTCACCTGTTACCTCAAGCTTTCACTCTCACACATTCACCTGTGACCTCAAGCTTTCACTCTCACACACTCACCTGTGACCTCAAGCTTTCACTCTCATATACATACCTGTGATCTCCAGCTGCTTTCACTTTCCCAAATTTGAACACGAGCAAATTCTAAGTGTTAAATACTGTACGTTTCACGCTGTTAGAAATCATCACCAAACTGTCAGAATCTGAACTCTTTAGTGCAAAATTCCGAATATATGACTATGTTTTCACTCAACTCTTACTCTCTCGTGTAAATACTTCACTCAATAGAGCTCAGGGCAGGGATTAACTCAGATCTGTTTAGCCTTTGTGCTGCAAGACTGAACATCAAGTTGGATGATTCCATAGCTACCTGTGTTATGACTTACGCTTGAGTAGGTTCTGGCAGTATGTGTGCAAAGGCGACAAGCTGTTACTTGAATATTATTGTACGTTTCTACCTGATTTCAAAAACTACATTTATGGGTGTACTTTTCCCTTTAAAATGATTACTTCTCCCTGTATATAGAGTATAACTTCATTAAGTTTTAGGGAACCACCTCTATGATGCTGTCACCACTAATGAATTACCTGTATCTTTCTGTAGTTTATATGTACACCAACTTTCCTCCTCACTGTGTTAACTCGTCCTAGTCCTCTTGTAATTCAAACTTCCAATGTTTGTGAAATATCAAACTCTTGTATAAACTTCCAATTGGGGAAGTTAACCATCAAAGCTTCCCAATTATAACTTCCACACGCACACTTAATAAACCACTATGAACACCTGTGTACTTTACCAATGTTAACACACCTTAATAAACCAAAGTTAACACACACCTCCAATAAACCAATGTTAACACACACCTTCATAAACCAATGTTAACACACCTTAATAAACCAAGGTTAACACACCTTAATAAACCAAGGTTAACATACACCTACTACGTCTCATATAGCACCCATCATTAAAACAAGTACTGCAACAATAACAAAAAACAACAACTACTACTACTGCGTCAATTTACACCGTCAATCGATGAGTTTGTCACCACAAGGTCACCTGGTTCATTCAGAAGACACCAACGCCCGTATTATTAACTAATTCCAATATTATAAATTAATTTTATTGGAATTAGTTTATTTTACCGCCACACCACCCCGTTAAGTACTGTACTGCGGTGTCCCTCAGGACTCATTTAGTTTAAAACTCGGGTTGAAACACGACGACCCTCATCACACACGGGGAGATGTTGTTTAATAATACAGGCGTGAGTGAAATTAACAGCTGGTTGTCTCCACCACCACCTGCCGCACTCCCAACCTTACAACACACACACACTACTACTACTACTACCACTTTGCTGTCACTCGGAATCAAGTATGACGATCATCCAGCTATGATACAATGATACGAGTTATTAGGGATGTCACCTTTGTTGGTGAGTTCTGAGGTGACAAAAGAGACCGATACGGGACCCGCAGCGTCGTTCACATTCGTTGCACATGTGGAGGGCTCCATCTACTGCGGGAGGGGCGGTGGCAGCGTCTTTCCGGCGTTGACGCTTGTCTGCCTCGGTTTGCAGTCGGGCTAGGTCGAAAGTATTGACACCTTCTCGTGTGGTGCTCCTCCAGGTAGACCCTGCTGCCATATGGCATCACGAAAATTGTGACCAAGTCCCAGGTTGCTGATCTGACTTTCTGCCTCATTTACACACAATTGCAGGGTCTCAATTGTTTCTTTTATTTTGACAACAAAACATACATATATCGTTTCTCACTATTGATAATTTTGTTTTTCTTTATGGTTCTTTATCATCATTATCATTACCAGTGTTGTTGTTATTATTATTATTATTATTATTATTATTATTATTATTATTGTTATTATTATTATTTTTTATTTACTATGAACTAATTATTATTATTATTGTTATTATTATTATTATTATTATTACATTTTCGACCCCCGGGCCCCGATGTGGGTTGGTGACCTTTGCCCGTAAAGTAGCTGCTTTGGCAGTCTACTGTCGTCCATGTGGGTAACATGGTCAGTCCAACGTAGTTGTTCATGGATAATGGTAACCTCGATGCTTCTACAGTTGGTGTTAGCAAGAACACTGGCATTTGTTCTCTTCTCTTCACCAGCGAACTCGGAGGATGGAACGTAGACTACGTTGGTGAAAGTTTTCAAGTGCCTTGAGATGCCTCCTGTATGTGACCCTTGTTTCACTGCCATACAGCAGGGTGGGGAGGACCACTGCTCGATATACGTGCAGCTTTGTAAATGATTTCAGCTCCCTACAGCTGAAGACACGATTTCGGAGTCTGCCAAAGGCTTGAGATGCACATCTAATCAGATTCTGAATCTCTTCATCGATGTCTGCGGTGGTGGACAGGTGGGAGCCGAGATACCGTAAGTGGGAAACATAAAAGAGGATAATACTGTTAAGCTGGATGGATGGTGGAGGTGTGTCTGAACCAGGGGCAGGTTGAAAGAGAATCTGAGTCTTACATACATTCACCTCAAGGCCGAAGTATGCATACGCGTCTGTGTAGGTCCTCAGGATCTCCTGTAGGTCGTGTTCAGTGTGAACAACAAGGTTTAGGTCGTCTGCATACTGATGTTCAGTAATGGAATCTGCCGACACCTTTGTTCTTGCCTGGAGTCGTCTTATGTTGAAAAGACCCCCTTTCACTCGGTACTCGATGTTCACCCCGCTGGCTAAATTGGCACTGGCACGAGTAAAGAAGGCAGCCAAGAAGAAGGAAAAGAGAGTTGGTGCCAGTACACACCCTTGTTTAACCCGTTTGGATGGGGAAGAACTCTGACTGGGTGCTGTTGTGCAGGACACTGCCGTTCATGCCATCAAGGAGTTGCCTCACAATAACGATGATTTTTGGAGGGCAGCCAAAACGGCTGAGGGTCCACCAGAGGGCTTCCCTGTTGACCAAGTCGAAGGCCTTGGTGAGGTCGATGAAGGCCATGAACAGGTCATGACGCTGTACTCTACACTTTTCCTGTATCTGGTTGGCAGCAAAACTCATGTCAGTGGTGACAAGGATAGTCTAAAACCACATTGAGATTCAGGGAGGAAATTTCCCCCACAGGAAGAAGCCTGTTAAGGAGGACTCGGGCGATAATCTTGCCAGCTAAAGAGAGCAGCGAGATCCCACGGTAGTGTCACAGTCTGACCGGTCCCCCTTGTTCTTATAAATATTGACAATGGAGACGTCTTTAAGAGCTTGGGGGATTTCCTCTTTTTCCCATATACTCTCCAGGAGAGAGTGGACACGGTTAGTAGGCAGATGTCCTCCTGCTTTATACACCTCGGCTGGGATTCCATCAGGCCCTGAGGCTTTGTTATTTTTCATCTGTTTGATGGCAGTAGCTACCTCATCCAGGGATGGAGGATAGATGAGGTGGGTCAGCCCTGGATGCTAAGGGACCTGCTGAGTAGTCAGCACATCTGCATCGGTGTTTCGGTTGAGCAATGAATGGTAGTGCTCTTTCCAGCGCTGAAGGAGGCCTTCATCGTCTTTAAAAATGAGGTTACCGTCAAATGAGCGGAGAAGGTTGCGCCACGACTGACTGGCTCATGAAATGTTTTAGTTGAAATGAAAAATTCGCGCATCTTGTGTTGATCTGCAAGTTTTTGTGCTTCACATGCTTTATTTTTAAGCCAGTCGTTCTTTGTATTGCAAAGTTCCCGCTGGGCTGTCGCTTTCTTCTTGCGGAAGGTATTAGCTTTGGTTCGAGACTAAGGGTTGTTCTGCCAGTCACGTTTATTATCGATGAGAACTTTGATTGCCGGGGCATTTTCATCAAACAAGTCCTGGTGTATTCTTTGGATCTGGCCGAGGGTCTCTCAACAGGATTTCGTCATAACAGTATTAAGAGTATCCCATTCGGTTCTGGGATTCACGTTGTTTGCTGTTGGGTTGTTTATAAGCCCATGTTCGAGCTGCTCTCTGAAAGCATGTGCTACCACTGGATCCTCCAGACGCTTAGTATTAAAACCTCTTCTGGAGGCTTGCTGCCTTCGCCGTTTTGGGGAGACGTGAAGTGAGAGCTTGGACCTGACAAGGCAATGATCAGTGTCACAGTGGTCTAAGCCACGCATGGAATGGGTGATGAGGACATCTCGGCGATCTCTTTCTCTGACAATGATGTAGTCAATGAGATGACAGTGTTTGGATCGTGGGTGTTGCCACGAACCCTTGAACTTGTCGGCCTGCCTAAACAAGGTATTGGTGATAGTGAGGTTGTGTGCAGCACAGTTGCTGAGGAGGAGTAGGCCGTTGGGATTACACTTGCCTAGTCCATTTCTCCCTATGGTTCCCTGCCAAATATTAGCATCTCTGCCAACTCTGGCATTGAAGTCGCCAAGGAGCACAACCTTGTCTTCTCTGGGGATAGAAGTTAGCACTCTGTTGAGATCGGCGTAAAGGCATCCTTGATGTCATCCTCTGCATCCAGTGTTGGGGTGTATGCACTGATGAAGAAGGTATGACGTGAGGGATTCAGTGGGACTCAAAGCATCATGAGGCGCTCGTTGATCCGAATAGGCATTTCAGTTAGCCTATGTAGGATGCATTGGCGGATGGCAAAGCCAAATCCATAAATGCGGTTTCTCTCCGCAGCAGGCTTACCCTTCTAGAAGAAGGTGTAGCCAGACCCCCGTTCTGCGAGTTGGCCCTCATCTAGGAGCCGGGACTCATGGATGGCTGGTTTGTCGATGTTATACCTAGCCGGCTCTTTTGCCATAAGGGCAGTTCTTCTTTCAGGACGTGCATTTGTGCCAGTATCCAGAAGGGTCCTGACATTCCATGCAACGATCATAAGAGGTTGTATGGTTTGTTTTTGTTTGGGTTTGTGAATTTGGTTGTGTTTTCGACTGCATAGGGATGACCTTATAGGGTGCGGTTGCCCAGTCAGGTTAGGTTTTTAGGCAGGCTATGTTTAGAGCACCTTTTCTAGCCCCCTCCCTATGTGGGGTGAGCAGAGTGGCTCCCCGAAAGGGCTGTTCAGTCGCACAGACAGGACCGGATTGCACTGCTGCCTAGATCCCAGTGCAGAAACGACCATCTTATCTGTGCCGCCCATTTGCAGAGCTGTGACTAGAGACTCTCAGCAGTCATCTCTGCCTGTCACCGTCGCCACTCGTCCGTCGCCAATGGACCTTTGGGGGTATAGGGGTTTTGATGATGATGAGAGGTATGATAAAATGGATGATGGCTGTGCGTGAGTTGATTTATGTGGTGAGGCAGGAACGCAGTTTATAACCACACATCTTGGCTCTCCCTTTTCCTGATCCATTGGTGCAAGTGTTGCAACGACTGTGGAGAGCGAGAATCGCAATGGACTGCCGATAACGCAGTTTGTTGGGTTTCGTCTAAGTAGCCTGTCAATCAGGCATTGCCTTCATTTGGCGGTGTAGTCGTTGGGTTTCCATGGTTGTCACCTCTTCCGCCTACACCGCCGTTGGGGGTTTTGTTGGAGCTCTGTAAGCATGTCTGCCTGATGCAGGGCTCCACTGCAGATTTTTCGTTTGGGGTTTTCTCCCGTAGCCTTGTACCTACCAAGGTTAATCCGCAGGCAGCGGGGTGGTGGTTGTTAGGCGCCCGGACGTGTCCACATGCCAGTGAGCCTATGCGCTGTCCGTCTGGGGCCAACTGCTACTCCGAGATCCCCTGCTGATCTAGCCTGGGCCCACGAGCCCCCCAGTTATAGTGTGTTGCCACTATAATGAGACAAATCTCACAAGAAGAGGATATTACATATAGGTAGAATATTTATAGTAAGAGGAATGTAAAAAGAGGAAGTTTGGTAGCATGACTCGAGGGTGTGGGGGGTGACTACGTATATTAACACAGGCTCAGTACAAGTGTAGTATATAAAACACAACTGCGCGTTACAGCTTTATTTTACTAGTTGCATAGGGGGAATTAATGGGGGGGATTCGTACACAGGGTATGATAGACTATGACTATTCGACACACAAGTCGAATGGGCACTTCACTAAGTCGATCGTTGGGAGGTTCGGGAACACTGCACTTCGACCGCCTACACAGCCAGCACTTTTACATGTTGTGTTGACAGCACCCTGTCATGGACCAGGCTGAGACCTCGTTGCCTTTAGTGACGGACTTCTTTGATGAGCGGGACTGGGGACGTCGTTGCTGGCCCTCCTTGGTTATAAGACTCTCTCTCATGAGAGGAGCTCCAGCCCCTATATATTGGAGGAACCGGCGGATGACCTCTCCTACTGAACTGGGTGTGTCTTGACCGGGTTGTTAGGTCAACAGGGGTGCTGGCTGATTAGCGGGTCCTTGAATTAACAAGGTCATGACGCCGGGTTGAGCTGATCGAGTGGCGGTGAGAATTCTGGTTCCCTTGTGATCTTGATCTCCCTTGGGTCAGGTCTGGACAGCAGTTTGCCCAGGTGTGGTCATGTCGCAGGTCAGTAATGCTTTCTAATTAATTAATGAATTAATTAATTCATGAAACTGTATATTTTCAGCCTTCCGGCTGCTATGCTCTTTCAATAAACCATTAATTATTATCATTATTATTATTACACACACACACACACACACACACACACACACACACCTATCAGCCCCCTTGAAGTAGCAAAACGTTTGGATAAACTGAAGTTAAAGCTCTCCACCACCCCCATTGACTTACTAATGAAACTCAAGGAGTTCTCCCCGGAACTAGCTAAACCCATCTGCTCCATCATTAATGCTGACTGGAAGACCTCATATGTGTCACCAGTGCCCAAGTCAACGAGCCCGCAATATTTAAACGAGCTACGACCCATTGCCATTACCCCAATACCCAGCATAATCTGCGAAAGTTTCGTTTTTGCCTGGGCCTATGCTGATATTGCAGGCGCCATAGATCCTCAGCAATTTGGCAATATGAAAACTTCCTCCACCAATCACTGTCTTGTCAGCTTTCTCGACTACATAATACCGTCATCTGGAAAAATGAAAGACTTCTGTGGCTGTCGCCTTCAGTGACTTCACCAAGGCATTTGACCGAGTCAACCACACATTAATCACCAATAAAGCTATCGAACTCGGGTTTCGGAGAAGTCTTATACCATGGCTTACAGACTTCCTTAGTTACCGACGCCAAGCCGGCCACCAACAGCCTGTCACCATCAGCCATACCAAGACCTCTCCTCTGACCTTGTCCCACCTTCCTCCATTATTTTGAGCCCCAACACACTCCAGATTGTGAACTCCAACAAGCTCCTCGGCGTCAATATACCTAACACACTAATTTGGAAAACACACATCAGTACAATTGTCAAATCCTCCAGTTTCCGTCTTCACCTCCTCCGCCGACTCAAGTCCCTCTTAGTTCCCACTCTCGAACTCCTCAGCGCTTACTCAATCTTCATACTCCCCAGCTCACCTATGCCTCCCCTGCCTGGTCTTCCTCCCTAAATGCCACACAACGGAAACACGGAGAAAAATTGCAGAAGACTTGCAAGATTATTCTCTTCTCCTTCTACTCCACATATCAAGAAGCATTCAACACACTGACCCTCTCGGCTCCCTCTGATCATCACCACGACCTCATCTACAAATTTGGTGAGAAGCTTCTGCGCCCCTCTCGACACCAGTTCCAGTTTCCACCCGAAATCCCTCGTCCGGGAATTGCTGTTCGACACCACAACCGTATCTAACCCATACAAGCACGTACTGGTCGCTATAAGAACAACCCAGTCCCTACCATTGTAAAAATTCTCAACAACTCATAGGCAACCAGTTTATTCACTCCCAGCCAATCTTACTTCTTTACAATGTTACTATGTTGAAATGCCCTGTAGTATGACCTTCTCCCCACCTTGTTATTATATATCATATTTGTATCATTTATGTTACTTGTATATTATTTGTCAATCAAGTGATCCATTCCCAATTATGTAACAGTATATTAATATTATTATTATTATTACACAGTAACTACAGTAATAAGAAAAACAGTAGTTAAAACAAACACAACAGTATATTTCTGTACATATTATTTACAGTTCGGTAATTATAAGTTTCTCAATTGAATGATCTATTCACGATTCATCCATTTATCTGTTAAGTCAAATACTTTCGTCATCTGTTTCCACTTTCATCCATCACTTTTATTCACTTATTCACATATCGTCCCTTCATGACATTTATTACTTATCAACAAATCAAAACAAATTATTTTCACGTTAATGAGGCTGTCACTCCCATATTACCTGAGCTTTGGCAACACTAGCGGTCACCAGCGCCTGGGTTTCCACTCTACCCCACACTAACACTTTATAGGAAGCTACAACAGACGAACATTCGCCCGTCTGCTGCTTCTCGTGGCGATTACGCTACGCCAGACGAAACATACAGACACCGACAGCCATTTTCTAGCTTCTAGCCAATCACTTCGTTTTTCACCTACCTCTTCCTCGGGTTGGCTAAAATTTCGTTAGATTAGGAAGGATTAGAATGGATTAGGCTGGGGTGACCTGGGTTAGGTTAGGTTAGGTTAACTTTCAACAAGTGCGCCTCATTGATTCACTAAACAAGCCGGGGATAATTAAGTAACGAGGCTGACTTGTGTTCCGTTACTCATGGCAGTTTCCGTTACCTGCACGTGTAATTGGCAATTAAGGTGAGCATATAATTACCTGGTTTGTTTGATGTTGAATAGGATTAGGATTAGTTATACCCAATCCGTTGTGTGATTAGTTGGAGAGTATATTGATTCTTATCTAATCCAACCTGTGATTAGTTCAATAGTCTTCTACCTTACCCAATCCAATTTACAATGAAAGTTCTACCTGAGATTAGCTGGTCTTACTGCCATAAGTTCCACCCCAAATTAGCCAATCATTATGTTCAATCTTAGCCACGCATTAGTTAGTCTCTACCAAGACTCTACCATAGCTCACAATTAGTTCATATTCGCTCAAACCAAGATTTACTGTACAGCTGATTGTGATACGAACGTGTTAACCACCACACACACACACACACACACACACACACACACACACACACACACACACACACACACACACACACACACACACACACTTGCAAGGAGACCATCCCACCTAAAAGTAATTTGTTTGTGGTTATTCAGAGTCCCGTTGTGATCAGCAAGACGTCTGAGACTGTCGATAATTAATTGATGTCT
This sequence comes from Homarus americanus, assembly GCF_018991925.1. Classification (NCBI taxonomy): domain Eukaryota; kingdom Metazoa; phylum Arthropoda; class Malacostraca; order Decapoda; family Nephropidae; genus Homarus; species Homarus americanus. The sequence goes on from NW_024737097.1 coordinate 2,685,513, forward strand.
ACCTTTGTTTTACGTCTTCCATAAAAGTGGGATGAGTTATACACGACACTTGTGTATGTACAGACAGTGTATTATACTGTACAGTTTCAATTTACAGCTGTACAAAGAAATAGGCTGGCCCCGTTATCTAGTACTGAGGTGGTCCCAGTGGTAGTAGATGTGTGCTATTGGGGTCCAGCAAAAGACTAACTTAGGCCCCGCGGGCAGCCATGCCCGGGGGTGTAATTCATACAGGCACCGCTAGAGTGATCCATGAGTCAAGCTTCTAGAAGGTTCTCCAAGGAGGAAATGTTCACCTCCTTGGAATGTACCGCCGACAACAAGTCAGCAGTGTTGTGGTTACGATTAATAAATAACCGGTTGGAAATGATCTCGTTGACCCATGAACCATTCTGAACTTACGGCGCCACTATCTATGTATGTTAATTACATAGTTACACCAAATACTTGACGCATTGCAAGTGTGAAGCAAAGTATCTAATTACCAAATATGAGCAACTTGTCAGTTTTTCAAAGAATTGCCCACTTACTCAGAGGAGGGTTGCATCATACTGCGACACTCAACGTAGTCACAACACCCAGCCTGTCAGCACGACTACAGCCGGCTACTATGTCTACGCCAAGAGATATAACCTTTGAACAACCTCTAACCTCTATGGGTCATTGAATAATGAATGTTCATAATTATACGTCCATGGTCGTAAGTTATTAATTACTTACTCTAAATTATACATATGGATATTATACTGGTTACACTACTACTATCACTACTTTGCTGTCACTCTGAGTCGAGTATGGCGATCATCCAGTTATAATATGAGTTATTAAGGATGTCAGCTTCGTTGGTGAGCTCTGAGGTGAATCGAGATGCCGGTACGAGATCGGCAGGGTCGTCCACAGATGTTGCACGTGTGGAGGGCTATATATAGTGCGGGAGGGGCGGCGGCAGCGTGTTTCCACCGCTGGAGCTTGTCTGCCTCGGTATGCAGTCGAGTTAACTAGAAAGTATTGACAGGTGAGGGGGTCGATTTGGCACTTTTCAGGTTTATCTTAAGACTATCCTTATACATATTCCGTTGTCCGCCAGCGTTATATTTACCATTCATTAGGTAGCTATAAAGCAGCTGCTTTGCCAGTCCACTGTCGTCCATGCTGGTAACATGGCTCACCGATAGAACACAGAGGGTCAGCGTAGATGGTGTTAAATCTGAGTGGGGCTGTGTAACCAGTGGGGTTCTCCAGGGGTCATTACTGGGCTCACTTTTGTTTATAATCTACATTAGCGATCTAGATACTGGGATCAGCAGTGACATAAGCAACTTTGCGGACGACACTAAAATAGGGCGGCAGATTAATTAAGGGCAGGATGCAAATGCTCTACAGGAGGATTTAAATAAACTGCAGGAGTGGTCAGAAAAATGGCAAATGAAATTCATCACCAGCAAGTGCAGCATACTTAATATTGGAAGAACAAATACTGTCAATGTATACAGCCTTAACAACATCAACCTAGAGAAGTCGACTTGTGAAAGAGACTTAGGGGGTACTTGCAAGCCAGGACCTACGGCCTAGAAAACAGTGCGTTAATGTTCGAAATAAGGCAAACAGAGTATTAGGTTTTATATCTAGAAGTGTAAGTAATAAGAGTGCAGAGGTCTTATTGCAACTATATCTTGCGTTAGTCAGACCGCACCTCGATTATGCGGTTCAGTTATGGTGCCCTTATTATAGAATGGATATCAATTCACTGAGTCGGTGCAGCGAAGAATGAAGAAATGATTCCGGGACTTAGAAACCTTCCATATCAAGATAGGTTAAAGAAACTAAACTTGCATTCCCTAGAAAGACGAAGAGTGCGGGGAGATATGACAGAAGTATTTAAGTGGGTGAAAGGAATCAATAAAGGAGATATAGATAAAGTTCTTATAATATCCGAGCAGGATAGGACTCATAACGAAGGATTTAAGTTGGATGAGTTTAGGTTTAGGAGAGAAATAGGAAGGAACTGGTTCACAAATAGGGTGGTGGACGAGTGGAACAAGCTTAGCAACTTTGAAGTAAGTGCTGGAACGCTGGGAAGTTTTAAAAGGAGGCTACATAGATTCATGGATGATAGAGAATGGTAGTAACTCTCGACAAGAGCTGCCATGCACAGGCCAACCGGCCTATTGCAGACTCCTTATTTTCTTATGTTGTTATGGCCAGTCCAATGTAGTTGTTCATGGATAATGGTAGACTCGATGATCCTACAGTTGGTGTCAGCGAGAATAATAACATTTGTTCTCTTGTCTTCCCAGTGAACTCAGAGGATGGAATGTGGACTACGTTGGTGAAAATTTTCAGGTACCTCCTGTAAGTGACCCCCCTTGTCTCGCTGCCATACAGCAGGAAGTGGAGGCCCACTGCTCAATACACGTAAAAAAAAAAAATGAAAATTCCAGCTCCCTACAGCTGAAGACATGTGTACAGAGTCTGCCAAAGGCTTGAGACACACATCTGATCCGATGTTGAATCTCTTCATCTATGTCTGGGGTGGTGGACAGGTGGAAGCCAAGGTACTGAAAGTGGGTAACATTAGAGAGGATAGTACCATTACGGTGGATGGATGGTGGAAGTGTGGTTGAACCAAGGGTAGGCTGAAAGAGAATCTGGGTCTTGCGTACATTCACCTCAAGGCTGAAGTGTGCATACACATCTGCATAGGTGATTAGGATCTCCTGTAAATTACGTTCAATGTGAGAGACGATGGTGAGGTCGTCTACACACTGAAGTTCAGTGGTGTAAGTGGCCGACACCTTTGTTCCTGCCTGGATTTGTATTATGTTGAAAAGTCCCTTCATCAGGTACTCGATGTCCACTCCACCGGCTAAATTGGCACTGACACGAGTAAGGAAGGCTGCCAAGAAAATGGAAAAGAGAGTTGGTGCCAGAACACATCCTTGTTTTAATCCCGTTTGGATGGGGAAGAATTCAGAATGGTTGCCATTTTGCTGGACACTACCGTCCATGCCATCATGGAGTTGCCTCACAATGGTAATGAATTTTGGTGGGCAGCCAAAACGACTGAGGGTATGCCAAAGGGCTTTCCTGTTGACTGAGTCGAAGGCCTTAGTAAGGTCAATGAAGGCCATGCACAAGTCATGACGTTGTTCTCTGTATTTTTCCTGTAGCTGGAGGGCAACAAAAATCATGTCAGTGGTGCCAATGATGGTTTAAAGCCACATTGAGATTCTGGGAGGAATTTTTACGCCTCCTGAAGAAGTATGATTAGAAGGACTCGGCGATAATCTTGCCAGCTACGGACGACTGCGAGATACCGCGTAGTTGCCACAGTCTGACTGGTCTCCCTTGTTCTTATAAATATTGATGATATAGGGTGTCGTTAAGATCTTGGTGGATTTTCTCCTTCTCCCATATATTCTCCAAGAGAGAGTGGAGATGGTTGGTAGGCAGAGGTCCTCCTGCTTTCTACACCTCGGCTGGGATTCCATCAGGCCCTGTGGCTTTGTTATTTTTCATCTGTTTGATGGCAGTAACTACCTCATCCAGTGATGGAGGATAGCTGAGGTGGGCCAGCTCTGGATGCTGAGGGACCTGCTCGGTAGTCAGGACATCTACATTGGTGTTTCAGCTAGCAGCGAATGATGGTGCTTTTTCCAGCATATGACAGATGTCCTTTTCGTCTTTAATTAGGGAGTTACCGTCAGATAAGCGGAGTGGGGCCATATATTGTTTTAGCGAAATTGAAAAATTCACGCACATTGTGTTGTTCAGCCATTTTTTTAATTTCACACCGTTCGTTCTTTAATTTGCGAAGCTTGTACAGGCCCTCTCCTTTCTTCTCATGGAAGGTATCAGCTTTGGTCCAAGTCTCATGGAAGGTATCATATTTGGTCCCAGACTTAGGGTTGTTCTGGCAATCACCGAGAGCCGAACGTTTACTATTGACGAGTACTTCAAACCAATCCTGATGTTTTCTTTTGATTTGGCCGAAGGTCTGGTTGCAGGTTTTTATGATGGCAGCTTTGATAGGACCCCATTCGCCACTCAAATTTTGGTTGTTCGTTGTTGGGTTGTTTATCAGCCCAGCGTTAAGCTGCTCTCTGAAAGCATGTGCTACCACTGGATCCTCCAGTCACTTGGTGTAAAAGCTTCTTCAAAGAGGCTTGATGCCTTCGCCATTTTGGGGCGACACATAGGGAGAGTTTGGCTCTGACGAGTAGATGATCTGTGTCATAGTGGTCCGAGCCATGCATGGCTCAGATGATGAGGACATCTCGGTGATCGATTTTTCTGACAATGATGAAGTCAAAACGATGCCAGTGTTTGGATCATGGGTATTGCCAAGAACTCTTGAACTTGTCGGCCTGCTTAACAAGGTGTTGGTGATAGTGAGGTTGTGTTCAGCACACTTGCTGAGTTGAAGTAGGGGATTACACTTGCCTACTCCGTTTCTCCTTATAGTTCCTTGCCTTATGTCAACATCTCTGTCAACTCTGGCATCGAAGTCACCTAAGAGCACAACCTTATCTTCTCTGAGGGTAGAGCTTAGCACTCTGTCAAGGTCGGTATAAAAGGCCTCCTTGATGTCATCCTCTGCATCCAGTGTTGGGGCATATGCACTGATGAAGAAGGCATGACGTGAGTGATTCAGTGAGACTCGAGGCCTCATGAGGAGCTCGTTGATCCTAACAGGCATTTCAGTTAATCAAAGTAGGATGGATTGGCCAATGGCAAAGCCAACTCCGTAAATGTGGTTTATCTCTGCAGTAGGCTTACTCTTCCTGAAGAAGGTATAGCCGGACCCCCATTCTGTGAGTCGACCCTCGTCTAGGTGCCGGTGACTCAGTAATGGCTGCTATGTCGATGTTATATGTAGACAGCTCTTTTGCCACAAGGGCGGTTCTTCTTTCAGGACGCTCTGTGTACCAGTATCCATGCAGCGACCATAAGAAGTTGTCTAGTTTGTTTTTGCACGTATGTGTGTGTGTGTGTGTGTGTGTGTGTGTGTGTGTGTGTGTGTTTTTCAGCAGGCTATATTCAGGAGAACCTTTTCTAGCCCTCTCTCCATGTGGGGTGAGCAGAGTGGCTCCTGGTAAGAGCTGCTCAGTCGCACAGACAGGACCAGATTGCACTGCTACCTAGATCCCAGTGCATAAACGACCATATTATCTATGCCACCCATGTGCAGAGTTGTGACTAGAGACTCCCGGCAGTCATCTCTGCTTGTCCCAATCGCCAATCATCTGTCGCCATAGGACTTTTAGGGGGATAGGGGTTTGATGATGATAAGAAGTATGATGAGCTGGATGATGGCTATGCGTGAGTTGATTTATGTGGTGAGGCAGGAGCACAGGCTGCAACCACACATCTTCGCTCTCCCTTTCCCTGATCCAGTGGTGCAGGTAGTTGCAATGACTGGGGACAGGGAGAGTTGCAATGGGTTACCCATAGCCCAGTTTATTGGGTTTCGCCTTAGTAGCCTCTCCATCTTGCATTGCCTTCATCCACTGGTGTAGTCATTGGGTTACCATTTTGGCCACCTCCTCTGCCTGATGCAGGGCGACACCACAGATTTCTCATTTGAGGTTTATTCCCATAGCCTTATACTTAAGAAGGTTAATCCTCAAGGCAGTGAGGCGTGGTTGGTAGGTGCCAGAGTGTCCACATGCCAGTGGTCCTATGTGCCGTTTATCTGGGGCCCACTGCTGCTCCGAGATCCCCTGCTGGTCTAGTCTGGGACCGCTAGGCACCCTGTTACCAAGTGTTGCCACGAGGAGGCACAGAAGGAGTTTTGATGGTGAAGATGCTGTGTACATAATCTACACAAATACATACTCTAAATGCACACTCACACACACACATTCCTGGGAGTAACTATAGACCACAAACTGGACTGGAAGGCCCATGTAAACAACACAATCAAGGCAGCCTCATACCGACTCTACATGCTACGACGACACAGGTCACTTGGGACACCCACGCCAGAGCTGAGGACTATCTACAACGCCTTTATTCTCCCCAAATTAACGTATGCGTCACCAGCCTGGTCGTCTTCTCTCAACTCTACCCAACAACGTCAGCTAGAGAAGGTACAGAAGAGGGTCTGCAGGATCATGCTCGGCGCAGACTACTCCGGCTACATCAACGCTCTCTCCACCCTGGAAATGCCATCCCTCAGTGACCTCCACCACCACGCACTAGCAGGATTTGGCAGTGGACTACTGCACCATCCCCATCATCGCCACCTACTGCCACCGGCAGTCCCCCACCCACCTCGCGCAGTCTTCCATACAACAAAATTCAGCCCATAAGAGCCCACATCGATAGATATAAGAACAGCACCATCCCATCTATTGTTAAAATAATAAACAGCACCTGATTTATGTACTGTACAGCCATGTAAATGTATTTAATGTATATCATTATTTCTAAATCACATGTAAGTTTGTATATGTTCAGCCACCGGCTGCAACTCTATTAATAAACCGTTTATTATTATTACTATTATTATTATTATTATTATTATTACACAACACACACACACACACACCACCCACACACACACACACACACACACACACACACACACAGATGAGTTACATTTACCGCCTACAGATCGACATCCCAGCGAGTGATGGAGGTAATAATATTCAGGCAATTGCTCCTCACTACGTTCTATATCAATCGATTCTCAGTACATTAACGTCGAAAGTCAGAGACGTGAATCACACAGACACAGACACGTACAGTACACACACACACACACACACACACACACACACACACACACACACACGCGCAGCACACACACACACACACACACACACATTGGCTGTCAATATTAATTAATATATATATATATATATATATATATATATATATATATATATATATATATATATATATATATATATATATATATATATATATATATATATATATATATTCAAAGCCCAATCCACATACATCATAACACGGCACCACCATTTCTTATGTGTGTGTGTGTGTGTGTGTGTGTGTGCTTTATGTGCGTGTTTTGTGTGCGTGTGAGAGAGAGAGAGGAAAACAATAATAAGTGATGAATTACAAAGCAGCCATAACAATACCGTAAATACAGAATCACTACTTTATAGATATTGAAGAAAAAATCATTCCTAAGGAATCAATTTACCTCGCAAGCCTAATTAATAACTAATGGAAGACATGCTGCGTAATTCAATTCATTTGTTTACATTGAAAACCTCATCACATGACAGTGAAATACATATGCCAAGATTATATTTCCTTATTTACATTGCAAAACTTATTACAAACAGTAAAAGACACATTGTCAAAGAATTAAATTACATTGTTTTATGTTGCAATCCTCAACACAAGACAGGAGAATATATGTTTAAGAATTGTACTTCAATGTTGCAAAGTGTTGAGAGAAAACCCTGTTAAGGTAAGGCAGGTTGGTGTTGTTTATCACACTATAGTACAGGCCAGCAACACCTACAGTACAGGTCAGCAACACATACAGTACAGGCCAGCAACACATACAGTACAGGCCAGCAACACATACAGTACAGGCCAGCAACACATACAGTACAGGCCAGCAACACATACAGTGCAGGCCAACAACACACACAGTACAGGCCAGCACACACACAGTACAGGCCAACACATACAGTACAGGCCAGCAACACATACAGTACAGGCCAGCAACACATACAGTAGCCAACAACACATACAGTACAGGCCAGCAACACACACAGTACAGGCCAGCAACACATACAGTACAGGCCAGCAACACATACAGTACAGGCCAGCAACACATACAGTACAGGCCAGCAACACATACAGTACAGGCCAGCAACACATACAGTGCAGGCCAGCAACACATACAGTACAGGCCAGCAACACACACAGTACAGGCCAACAACACACACAAGGCTGGTAGCCAACAACACATACAGTACAGGCGAGCAACACATACAGGCATACAGGACAGCAACACACACAGCACAGGCCAGCAACACATACACACACAGGCACAGCAACACTCCACAGCAGGCCACAGCAACACCTACAGTACAGGCCAGCAACACAGCAGTGTGCGCCACAGCAACACATACAGTACAGGCCAACAACACATACAGTACAGGCCAACAACACATACAGTACAGGTTAGCAACACATACAGTACAGGTTAGCAACACATACAGTACAGACCAGCAACACATACAGTACAGGCCAACAACACATACAGTACAGGTCAGCAACACATACAGTACAGGCCAGCAACACATACAGTACAGGCCAGCAACACATACAGTACAGGCCAACAACACATACACATGTAGGCCAGCAACACATACAGTACAGGCCAGCAACACATACAATACAGGACAGCAACACACAGTGCAGGCCAACACATACAGTACAGGCCAACAACACATACAGTACAGGCGAGCAACACATACAGTACAGGCCAGCAACACATACACAGTACAGTACAGCAACACATACAGTACAGGCCAGCAACACATACAGTACAGACCAGCAACACATACAGTACAGACCAGCAACACATACAGTACAGGCCAGCAACACATACAGTACAGACCAGCAACACATACAGTACAGGCCAGCAACACATACAGTACAGGCCAGCAACACATACAGTACAGACCAGCAACACATACAGTACAGACCAGCAACACATACAGTACAGGCCAGCAACACATACAGTACAGACCAGCAACACATACAGTACAGGCCAGCAACACATACAGTACAGGCCAGCAACACATACAGTACAGACCAGCAACACATACAGTACAGACCAGCAACACATACAGTACAGGCCAGCAACACATACAGTACAGACCAGCAACACATACAGTACAGGCCAGCAACACATACAGTACAGGCCAGCAACACATACAGTACAGACCAGCAACACATACAGTACAGACCAGCAACACATACAGTACAGGCCAGCAACACATACAGTACAGACCAGCAACACATACAGTACAGGCCAGCAACACATACAGTACAGGCCAGCAACACATACAGTACAGGACCAGCAACACATACAGTACAGTTAGCAACACATACAGTACAGACCAGCAACACATACAGTACAGGCCAACAACACATACAGCACAGGTCAGCAACACATACAGTACAGGACAGCAACACATACAGTACAGGCCAACAACACATACAGTACAGGCCAACAACACATACAGTACAGGCCAGCAACACATACAGTACAGGCCAGCAACACATACAGTACAGGCCAGCAACACATACAGTACAGGACAGCAACACATACAGTACAGGCCAACAACACATACAGTACAGGCCAACAACATACATACACAGTACAGGCTAGCAACACATACAGTACAGGTTAGCAACACATACAGTACCAGCAACACATACAGTACAGGCCAACAACACATGCAGTACAGGTCAGCAACACATACAGTACAGGCCAGCAACACCTACAGTACAGGCCAGCAACAGATACAGTACAGGCCAACAACACATACAGTACAGGCCAACAACACATACAGTACAGGCCAACAACACATACAGTACAGGTTAGCAACACATACAGTACAGGCCAACAACACATACAGTACAGGCCAGCAACACATACAGTACAGACCAGCAACACATACAGTACAGGCCAACAACACATACAGTACAGACCAGCAACACATACAGTACAGGCCAACAACACATACAGTACAGGACATAATACGTCTGTGTTCACCATTATAAGATAATGGGGAGAAATTTTTTGTTGCCTGAAGTTTTATTTTATTTTATTTTATATTTTTATTATTATTGTTTTTTATTTATTTTTTTGTAAATACAATAGAGGATGAATTATTTTTACACAGTGTTTTCAACGTAAAATAATCGTGGGTTGTAGATATAATAAAGAAAACATTATAGGAAAACTTTACCTTATCTTTTATTTAAATGAAATGATAAATCTTAGTTAACTCCAACATTGAAAATTTTAAGATTTTTTTTTTTTTTTACGGATGACGAATTTTGGTTACCTTATATTACAGCTCAATATAACCATCAATATGTTAGGACACAACTACAACTACTCGCTACAAAATATATAATATACCTAATAAATTCAGACACTTTACAAACACAAAATACATAATAGTCTGTATACATAGTACAGTTTGACAAGTACAAAAACGTACAGTAGTTCAGATCTCAAGTTGTAGCATAAAGTTGATACCTTAACACAAATACGAACAGAAACACACTAGAAAAACAAACACTTCTAAATTCTGCTATTATGAAGTTGTAGATCTTTTTTATACAAGCTCTAAATAATTAAGCACAGATATAAAATCATGTGAGTCAGTTTTCATTAATAGAAAAACACAACTGGATTAGTATATTTCTCAGACTGATCCGTGACGTCACTGGCAGCCTGACGCGCCTCTTGATGACGTCACTCAGGTTCCGTGGTCATGGTTACGGGGTAGAGAGGACGGGAGATGTGGAGGGTGGGAGGGAGGCAGGGAAGGAGGGAGGGAGGCAGGGAAGGAGGGAGGAGGAGGGAGGGAGGCAGGGAAGGAGGAGGGAGGGAGGCAGGGAAGGAGGGAGGGAGGGAGGGAGGCAGGGAAGGAGGGAGGGAGGAGGCAGGGCAGGAAGGAGGAGGCAGGGAAGGAGGGAGAGGCAGGAAGGAGGGGAGGAGGAGGAGGCAGGGAAGGGGGAGGAGGGAGGGGAGGGAGGCAGGAAGGAGGAGGAGGCAGGGAAGGAGGAAGGGAGGAAGGGAAGGGAGAGGAGGGGAGGAGGGAGGGGAAGGAGGGGGAGGCAGGGAAGGAGGGAGGCAGGGAAGGAGGGAGGAGGCAGGGAAGGAGGGAGGGAGGCAGGAAGGAGGAGGAGGCAGGGAAGGAGGAGGAGGAGGAGGGAGGAGGCAGGGAAGGAGGGAGGGAGGCAGGGAAGGCAGGAAGGAGGAGGGAGGGAGGAGGAGGAGGAGGAGGGAGGCAGGGAAGGAGGAGGGAGGCAGGGGAAGGGGAGGGAGGGAGGGGAGGGAAGGAAGGAGGGAAGGAGGGAAGGAGGGAGGGAGGGAGGGAAGGGAAGGGAGGGGAGAGGGAGGCAGGGAAGGAGGGAGGAGGGGGAAGGAGGGAGGAGGCAGGGAAGGAGGGAGGGAGGGCAGGAAGGAAGGAGGGAGGCAGGGAAGGAAGGAGGGAGGCAGGGAAGGAGGAGAGGGAGAGGGAGGGAGGCAGGGAAGGAGGGGAGGGAAGGAGGGAGGGAGGCAGGGAAGGAGGGAGAGAGCTAGGGAAGGAAGTAGGGAGGAGGAGAGATAAGGACGAAAAGGAGAGTGTAGAAGAAATGGAGGAATGGGAGAGAGGAGAGAGAGATGGGTGGAAACGAGGGAGAGGAAAGAGAAGAAGGGGAAGGAGGAGGAGAAGGAGGAGGAGGAAGAGGGAAAGTAGAAAAATGGGGAGAAGGAGGAAGGGGGAGAAGAAGGGGGAGGAGAAGGGAAAAGAAGGACAAAGATGAAGAAGAAGGGTGAGGGAGAGGAGGAAGGAGATAGTCGTCCCGAGGGGATGTGAGGAGGAAAGGACATTTTGGGGAGAATTATGGAACAGAAGAAGGATTAAGAATGGGTGAGAGTTATTGGGTACAGGGAGGTGGAGGAACAGTGGAGGAGGAAGGGTCAAGAGAGGAGGGAGAGAGAGAGGAGGAAGGAGAGAGAGAGATGGGGAAGGTTAGGAAGATGAGGGAGGAGGGAGGGAGGGAAGGGTCAGGTGGGTGGGGGGGGCTGGTCAGGGTCAAGTGAGGGGTAAGAAGGGGTTAATGTAATCTTACAAGGATAATCTGGGCGTCCCACAACTGAAAGGGGGGAGGGGGGGTGGTGGAGGGGGGAGGTGGAGGGGGGAGGGAGAGGAGGAAATAAGATGGATAGATGAAGAATTGGAGGGTGTGGTACAGGCGACAGAGAAGAGAATGGAGGAAGAAGGAGAGAAGAGAGAGGAAGAAGGAGAGAAGGACACACCCCTGCGGCACGAACAGGGAAGAGGAGGAGGAGGCCCTTTAATAGAGTGGTGCCAGGAACAATCACAAGCATGAATGGTGGAGTTTTTCTTCTCTAATAAAGGGACAATTACGACACGTGTGTGTGTGTGTGTGTGTGTGTGTGTGTGTGTGTGTGTGTGCGTGTGTGTGGGTAGTGTGTGTGTGTGTGTGTTGTTACTAATAATAATAATAATAATAATAATAATAATAATAATAATAATAATAATAATAATAGTAATAATAATAATAGTAATTAAAGTACACAGGTTATTACACACACACACACACACACACACACACACACACACACACACACACACACACACACACACTAACGTTTCTCCCGCCCATCTTTCGCCTTTAATTTCATCCATAACTATAATGAACTAAACATCATTACCGACTCAGAGAGAGAGAGAGAGAGAGAGAGAGAGAGTTTACAAACGTCATTCAGTCTTATCACTTCAATGCCTTTCCATTCATTTACAGTTTTTCATTCATCTTATACATTCATTTACAATCATCAACAATCCTTATAATTTATACTACTTTTACATTCATTGCTTTTACATGTATTTTTTACCCACAATTTACACCCATCTTTTACACGTATGATAGTGATGATATTTACAATTACACCCATTTTATATCTCCACGATTTACAATAAACTAAATTTGTAAATGAGGAAATAAATTATTGGACATTAATTTACACCTAACTGGCTCAACCACCTGTTACAACTATTTATATCCACATTTACAACCATAATTTACATCCAGATTTACACCTATAGTATAGTCTGTTAACCACCATAGGTATAACATCAAGTACTTTACTCAAATTTACAAATTTACAGTCACTTATATTTCCCTCATCAGTTCATTAACTTATTTCCATATAAAATTTTACACTGAAAAAATCTTAAACTCGATATTTTTACAAAACCATTTACACCTTTTTTTACAAATCATCTCCTTTAATCAAGTTCCAATAAACTCTTAATTTACAAGGAGCATTTACAGCTACTTTTTTACAACTCTCCATCCATTCTACTATAAGACCCTAATTCACACTCACACACACACACACACTTTTACAAGATCATTTACATACGCCACATAACTGCTGCCGGATACCAAAGGCTTGAAATATATAAACAAAAATATTAAAATGGACCGGGCTAACTTATATTGCGTTGTTAATTGTATATACACAGAGAGAGAGAGAGAGAGAGAGAGAGAGAGAGAGAGAGAGAGAGAGAGAGAGATACTGTATATGAGAGAGAAAGAGAGATAGAGAGCAGCAGCCTCACTCAATGGGCCAACACCACCCACCACCATTCACACGTATCACAGAAAACGAGTCGACCCCGGGGTGTGTCACACAGGGATAACTATGGTGGAATGACGAGGCGGGTGACGGGTCCCATCTCTTCCGTCCTCTCTCACTCGCGGAAATCCCAGGTTAATTGTGGAGGGTGGAGGAAGAGAGAGAGGAAGAGAGGGAAGGAGGGAGGGGGGAGGGGGGGAAAGGAGGGGATGAAGATGGAGACATGTAATTGATACATCTGAGGGGAGAGGAAGAATGAAGGAAGGGTAGGATGGGAGAGAAAGATAGGTAAAGAGGAGGCAGCAGATAGGGCGAGAGGTTAGAGGAAAGGGAGAAGAGAGGAGTACGTACACACACACACACACACACACACAATCAATCACATTTAATCAATCACATATAGTCTATCACACACACACAATCAATCACACACAATCATTCACTCTATTCATATCACACCCACTCAATCATGCAAACAAACAATCACTCACTCGCACAATCAATCACTTTCCCAATCACTCACTCACTCGTACAGTTAATCACTCACTCACTCGCACAATCACTCACTCGGACAATCACTCACTCACTCACTCGTACAATCACTCATTCACTCGCACAATCAATCACTTTCCCAATCACTCACTCAATATTCCCTTCACTCATCTTACACATGCACACTCGCTCAAATCACACACACACACACACACACACACACACACACACACACACACACACACACACACGGAGACTCACAAAACTAATTACGTACATTAAGGGAGGGGCGATGGATAATACATCTACGAAGGGAACGAAGGGGAGAAGAGGGGCTGGGGAACAGGGAAAGGGTGGGGAAGAAAGGGAAAGGGTAGGAGCAACAGGGAGGTTGGGTTCAAAGGGGGCGTGGCTATCAAGAGGCGTGGCTCCGAGGGGACAGGCAAGGACGAGCTTAAAGGGGTGAGACTCGTACGACCTCTGGCAACTGAGGCCGAGCAGGGAAGGTGGGGGGAGACAGGAGAAGGAGAGGAGGGATGGGGGGTGGGAGGATAAGAGGAGTGAGGAAGAAGAGATGGGGAGGAGGACGGAAGAGTAGAGAGGGGATGACGAAGGATGTGGAAGAGGAAGGAAGGGGAACAGGAGGGTGGAGGAGAAGCAGAGAGAGGGAAAGGGGAAGAGGGAGACAGGACAAGGGAAGAAGAGGGTGAAGGGGTGAGAGTGGCATTACGAGAGGAGGAGAGATGGTGGTCAGCGGTAGAGAGGAGGGAGGGTGGAACAATTTGTGGAGAGAGAAGGAAGAATAAATGGAGAAGAGGAGGATGAAAGAAGGAGGAGAGGAGAGGACAGATGGGGAATAAAGGAGGCAGGAGAATGGAAAGTTGAGGTTCGAAGAGAGAGAGAGAGAGAGAGAGTAGGAAGGAGGGAAAGTGTGGGGGAAGAAATAAGAATACGAAAGAAAAGAGAACGGAGGAGGGAGGAGAGCGTCTGGGAGGGACAGAGAACGTAAGAAAGAAGGAAAGAAATGAGGAGGAAGTAAAGTGGGAGGAAGATTGCAGGAAGGAAGGAGGGTGTGAGAAGGAAGGAGAGTGTGATAGGAAGGGAGAATAGAGATATGAGAGATAGGTTTCGTAAGGAGATGGTCTGGGAGGCCGGGGGAGGAGGAGAAGAGATAATAGTAGAAAAGAGAAGAGGAAATAGTAAACGAAGGATAAAGATAACACCTAAATACCTTATGTCAACAATTATGGATCACACACACACACACACACCATCATAAAAAACACGCTCATACAAATAAACAAACAGAAAAAAACAAGCGGCAGAATGGTATTTGTGTATTTTTAGCGAAGAATGTGTGTGTGTGTGGGGGGTGGTGCCTCATTGCCTTCCTCCACACTTCATAAATCATGTGCACTTACTAAAATAATTACAATAACAACTGCAACAACTTACAACATTTACTAACACATTAAACCATTAAGTCATATATAAATTTTTTCTTCTCACACCACGTAGTCTTGAGGGTCAAGTGTGTCTCATGTGGTCACTGTCTCTATACTTACTGTAGTGGTTTATAGGGTTGGGTTGGGTTGGGTTGGGTTGGGTTGGGTTGGGTTGGGTTGGGTTGGGTTGGTTAATATTTCATCCTCATTTTCAGTCTTACATAAAATTACCTAAGCCTTAATGACCTGTTTGTGCAATAAATAAATAAATAAATAAATAAATAAAATAAATGTACAATATCATTATACCAATTAAAAGCAGAAATTCATGAATAAATCGTTAAAAGCAGTGACTGTATCACCCAATTCATATTAAATAACAACAATAAAACAATCGAGTGGCTGTAACTGACGAGTGACCTAATAGATCAGATGAGGTCAACTAAACTAACCGTAATAAAAAAAACAGACAAAAACGTGAGAAACATTAAACCAGGATTAAAACGAAAGTAAAGAAATAATAAAAAAAGGTAAAAAAAATAAAACTAACGAAACGAAAAATCAAATAAATGTGATGAAAATTAACAACATAACAAGACAACAATATGTGAGGAAAAAAGGGCAGCTCGAGGTCGAGTCATGTGTCGGGGTCGAGGTCGAGTCATGTGTCGGGGTCAAGGTCGGGTCATTTGTCTGGGTCGAGGTCGAGTCATGTGTCTGGGTCGAGGTCGAGTCATGTGTCGGGGTCGAGGTCGAGTCATGAGTCTGGGTCAGGTCGAGTCATTGTCTGGGTCGAGGTCGAGCTCGCGGTCTGGGTCAAGGTCGGTCATTTGTCTGGGTCGAGGTCGAGTCATGTGTCTGGGTCGAGGTCGAGCCATGTGTCGGGGTCGAGGTCGGGTCATTTGTCTGGATCGAGGTCGAGTCATGTGTCTGGGTCGAGGTCGAGTCATGTGTCTGGGTCGAGGTGTTGGAGGTGGGTCTTGTCGCCATTCTCCAGATCGAACCGGGGACACATAAGCTCGTCCCCGTGAAGGCTTGACCACCTCGCCACTGCTCCAATGTTCACCTGTAAGTGTTGACCACCACTAAACTCTACGACGAGAACACCCACCCTCCCCACCCTCCCCACCCCCCAGCCTCCAGGTACACCACCAGGGGAAATAAGGGGGGAGGAGGAGGAGGAGAAGAGTATGGAGGGGATACATAAAGAGAAAGAAGGATGGAGAAGAGGAGGAGTACGAGGTGTGGGAATGAAGAGGGGAAGAAGGTGAGAGGAGGAGAATGAGGAGTAAAGAGGGAATAGTAAAATAAAATGAGAAAAAGGGAAAGAAGAGGAATAAAAGAGCAGATATAGGAAGCAGCAGAAGGAAGAGAATGAGAGGTGGAAGAAAAGGAATCAGTTAAGACAGACAGACAAAAACAATTTTATAATGTTTTTCTCCAAACAGCTTTAAATTGTAATGAAACAGCTTGAAAATATAATCAGACAGCTTTAAATTGTAATCAAACAGCTTGAAAATGTAATAAAACAGCTTGAAATTGTAATCAAACAGCTTGAAGATGTAATAAAACAGCTTTAAATTGTAATGAAACAGCTTGAAAATATAATCAGGCAGCTTGAAATTGTAATAAAACACGTGAAAATGCGTTGAATGAGTGTTAAAGATTTATTCATAACAAATAAGGTACACAAACCCTTCACTTCTTCACGATGGATTTTTATTTTTTTATTTGCGAATTGGTCGGGAGGGGCGGCCGTACAGGTGCAAATGGCCCCCGCCCCCACTCCCCAGTCAATAATGTCGTCCGGGAGCCTTAAGAGCAATCCAATATTACTCACAGCTGCGTTACGGTAGTGTATAACTCAACCATACGCCTGGTAGCGCATATAATTAAATGCATTTGAAGTATAAAACAAAAAAAAAAGCTTTCCAACGCTTGAAAACACATTCAGTCAGTCAATTAGTCCATCAATCAGTAAAATAGTCAGTCAGTCAGTCAGGGGGAGAACCGAGCTACATAACGGCACTAGAGATGTACTGTCACCCGAGGCCAGGAAGTGTGTGTGTGTGTACTCGCCCCAGCGGGAAAAAACAATGGAATAAAGAATATAATCCTCAACAGCACAACACAACAATCTTGCTAATCCTTGACATAGTTGTGCGGTTCTTCCTCGTGCATAACACTACTCTCTCTCCTGTACTATACTTTACACACGTGGAAAACAACAACAAATAATAACAACAACAACAACAACAACAACAACAACAACAACAACAACAACAACAATAATAATAATAATAATAATAATAATAATAATAATAATAATAATAACAACAACAACAACAACAACAACAACAACAACAACAACAACAACAACAATAATAATAATAATAATAATAATAATAATAATAATAATAATAATAATAATAATAATAATACTCAATACATTACCCATAGGAACCTCTAACAAAAACACTTCTAACTGTATATATCACAGCATAACATTAAAACAAGATAATTAACACACACACACACACACACACACACACACACACACACACAATGTACTGCGCTCGAGCAAGGTGGCAACTCACGTCGGGTGATACCTAGATCAAAATTGCGACCATCGCCTTTGACCCGGTGACACCCCCCCCCCTTTATGGCAGGTACAGGGGAGGGGGGGGGGTGCAGTGTTGAGTTATATAAGTAATTTCATAGATACAGAATTACACACACAGTTTCATACCTTACATAATTACATACAATTACATAACACTTAATACATAGGTACATACACACACACACACACACACAGTCACATAACTACGCAATGTTCTGTTACATATACAGTTACACACAGTACACTTACATACACAGTTATATATAAATTACATATTTAAAAAGTTATATAATCATAATACATAACTACACTGTTATAATACATAACTACACTGTCATAATACATAACTACACTGTTATAATACATAACTACACTGTCATAATACATAACTACACTGTTATAATACATAACTACACTGTTATAATACATAACTACACTGTTATAATACATAACTACACTGTTATAATACATAACTACAGTCATAATACATAACTACACTGCTATAATACATAACTACACTGTTATAATACATAACTACACTGTTATAATACATAACTACAGTCATAATACATAACTACACTGTTATAATACATAACTACACTGTTATAGTACATAACTACACTGTTATAGTACATAACTACACTGTCATAATACATAACTACACTGCTATAATACATAACTACACTGTTATAATACATAACTACACTGTTATAATACATAACTACAGTCATAATACATAACTACACTGTTATAATACATAACTACCTTATAATACATAACTACACTGGGTCATAATACATAACTACACCGTCATAATACATAACCACACCGTTATAGCCATATATAACCACACCGTTATACATAACCAAGCACTGTTATAATACATAACTACACTGTTATAATACATAACTACAATGTTATAATACATAACTACACTGTCATAATACATAACTACACTGTTATAATACATAACTACACTGTCATAATACATAACTACACTGTTATAATACATAACTACACTGTTATAATACATAACTACACTGTCATAATACATAACTACACTGTTATAATACATAACTACACTGTACATAATACATAACTACACTGTCATAATACATAACTACACTGTTATAATACATAACTACACTGTTATAATACATAACTACACTGTTATAATACATAACTACACTGTCATAATACATAACTACACTGTCATAATACATAACTACACTGTTATAATACATAACTACACTGTTATAATACATAACTACACTGTCATAATACATAACTACACTGTCATAATACATAACTACACTGTTATAATACATAACTACACTGTTATAATACATAACTACACTGTTATAATACATAACTACACTGTTATAATACATAACTATAATACATAACTACACTGTTATAATACATAACTACACTGTCATAGTACATAACTACACTGTTATAATACATAACTACACTGCTATAATACATAACTACACTGTCATAATACATAACTACACTGTTATAATACATAACTACACTGTCATAATACATAACTACACTGTCATAATACATAACTACACTGTCATAATACATAACTACACTGTCATAATACATAACTACACTGTCATAGTACATAACTACACTGTTATAATACATAACTACACTGTCATAATACATAACTACACTGTCATAGTACATAACTACACTGTCATAATACATAACTACACTGTTATAATACATAACTACACTGTTATAATACATAACTACACTGTTATAATACATAACTACACTGTCATAATACATAACTACACTGCTATAATACATAACTACACTGTTATAGTACATAACTACACTGTTATAATACATAACTACACTGCTATAATACATAACTACACTGTTATAATACATAACTACACTGCTATAATACATAACTACACTGTCATAATACATAACTACACTGTTATAATACATAACTACACTGTTATAATACATAACTACACTGTTATAATACATAACTACACTGTTATAATACATAACTACACTGTTATAATACATAACTACACTGTCATAGTACATAACTACACTGTCATAATACATAACTACACTGTTATAATACATAACTACACTGTCATAATACATAACTACACTGCTATAATACATAACTACACTGTTATAATACATAGCTACACTGTCATAATACATAACTACACTGTTATAATACATAACTACACTGCTATAATACATAACTACACTGTTATAATACATAACTACACTGTTATAATACATAACTACACTGCTATAATACATAACTACACTGTCATAATACATAACTACACTGTCATAGTACATAAATACACTGTTATAATACATAGCTACACTGTTATAATACATAACTACACTGTCATAATACATAACTACACTGTTATAATACATAACTACACTGTCATAATACATAACTACACTGCTATAATACATAACTACACTGTTATAATACATAACTACACTGTCATAATACATAACTACACTGTCATAGTACATAAATACACTGTTATAATACATAACTACACTGTCATAATACATAACTACACTGTCATAATACATAACTACACTGTCATAATACATAACTACACTGTCATAATACATAACTACACTGTCATAATACATAACTACACTGTTATAATACATAACTACACTGTCATAATACATAACTACACTGTCATAATACATAACTACACTGTCATAGTACATAACTACACTGTTATAATACATAACTACACTGTCATAATACATAACTACACTGTCATAATACATAACTACACTGTCATAATACATAACTACACTGTCATAATACATAACTACACTGTCATAATACATAACTACACTGTCATAATACATAACTACACTGTCATAATACATAACTACACTGTTATAGTACATAACTACACAGTCATAGTACATAACTACACTGTCATAGTACATAACTACACTGTCATAATACATAACTACACTGTTATAATACATAACTACACTGTCATAATACATAACTACACTGTCATAATACATAACTACACTGTCATAATACATAACTACACTGTCATAATACATAACTACACTGTCATAATACATAACTACACTGTTATAATACATAACTACACTGTGATAATACATAACTACACTGTCATAATACATAACTACACTGTCATAATACATAACTACACTGTCATAATACATAACTACACTGTCATAATACATAACTACACTGTCATAATACAGAGTTTGGCAGACACTTCACTAATAATGTTGCTCCTCGGCTCCTTGTGTTAACTAATACATTGGACATTAAAACTGAGGGGAGAGAGTAGAAGGAGGGGGGGGGGGAGGGGAGGAGGTGGGGGAGGAGGAGATGAAAATGGGGTGGAGAGGAGAAGTGGGAAGAGGAGAACAGAGGGGAGAGGAGGGGGGGTGACATGAGAAAGAGAAGAGGATTCGAAGGAGAATGGGTTAGGAAAGAGGAAGAGGAGGAAGAGAGAAAGAGGATATAGGGAGAAAGAGAGAACGATATAGGGAGGAGGAGGAAGATAAAAAGATGATATGGGAAGGGGGGGGGGCAAGGAAAAGGAGACAAATACAAGAGGAAGAGACAGGAAGTAATAAAAGAAGGAATAAGAGAGAATGAGAGAGATGATCACTGGTGTAATGCAACAACTATCTAAACAAACAAACACCAGTAACACAGGTAACAAATAAATTACACAGGTAAACGAAATACAAAACCACACTAATAAATGAAGAAGATAAATAACGGAAAATAATAATAACTCGGATAAATAACAAATTTCTAGTGTACAAAAATAGCTTAATTCACACAGGTATATAAATAACATTAATTAAACACACACACAGGTAAGTAAACATAATCACACAACCATCATAAACATCCGCTATGTGGGAAACTTAACGCCATTCTTTTAATTACTCACACCAAACAGGTAACGTGACTCATTAACATAATAACCAGCTAAATTTGGCATCTACTGGGCGGCAGGTGAGGTGCGTGAGGCATGACACGAGGTTCATGACCTGACCCCAAAGGAATAGTGTTACTTTGGTCACGTGATGGTGATCTGGGGATCGAACCTGGACCCACCAGTCACGATATGAGGTCAGCCACCTGTTCCCTGTTGTGGTGTTGTTGTTGTTATTATTTTTTCTTTGTTCTTGTTATTTATTTATTTACAATTATTATTATTATAATTATTATTATTATTATTATTATTATTATTCATACCGCTTTTTTTATTATTAATATCACTACCATACTCTAAACATTATCCTACTACAATTCTGGACCACACTAACCACACATTATATTGTACCACAGTACCACTATACAGTATTCCACAATAAAAAAAAAAAAAAAATAATAATAATGGTTGCTCCTCGTGTAACGAGGATGGCCGGCCCAAGGGTCACCTAGGCGTGAATTTGTTTGGTAGCTGTACCCAACACAACCACACCCTAACTTAACGAGCTGCATGACCCAGTGTCAAGGAACAGTCCGAGAAGACCGGACAACTCGCCAACTGCACTGGCTAACCATTACCCCAGAACACGATCCGCAAATCGATTTAACATTCTGGTTGTCAATTACCGCTGGATAGACAAAGGCAAATGGCGTAAAGAAACTTGCTCATAGTTTCACTCTGCCCATTACACCACAGGTCGCCATTGTAACATACCATCACGCTCCACCCTGTATCTCTGCACCACTATACTACACCATACTGTATCCCTGTACCACTATACTACACCATACTGTATCCCTGTACCACTATACTGCACCACATTGTATCCCTTATCACTATACTACACCATACTGTATCCCTGTACCACTATACTACACCATACTGTATCCTTGTACCATTATACTGTAACATACTGTATCCCTGCACCACTATACCACACCATAATGTATCCATGTACCACTATACTACACCACATTGTATTCCTGTACCACTATACTACACCATACTGTATCCCTGTACCACTATACTACACCACACTGTATCCACATACCACTATACTACACCATACTGTATCCCCGAATCACTAAATTACACCATACTGCACCACACTAACGGTATTGCAATACACTAATGATAAACCACTGTACCACTGCACCATAACAACTTGTACCCTGTAAAGACCCCGTAGGCTTGTACCAAACCACTCACCACATTGCACCACTGTAACACCATACTACCAACACCATATTGCACCACTGTAGCACCATACTAATCACCACCACATTGCCACACTGTAACTAACCAACACCATATTGCACCACTGCAATACCATACTAACCACCAACACTAACACCATATTAACTACCGCCTCATTGCACCACTGTACCACCATACTGCACCATGCCGTACCATACACCTCCTCGTACCCTGTAAGTACTCCGGATGACATATTTGCACAATGCAGGGTGAAAGGGAAGTGGGGGGGGGGCGTCACACTGCGGCAGTAAGGTAAAGTGGTAAGCGACGCTCGTAACTGCTGGAGCCTCTCTTGTCGCACAAACTCGCAGGCAACACCCAAGAGATCGTGGAATGTGCACAACCTCTTAGAGACGCTAGGCATGTGCGCAAATTTTACAAGAACGTCCAGCAACTCGTAAGAATGTGCACAGCCTCTTAGGGACGGTCTTGGGGTGTGTGCACAGCCTCTACGGACGGTTTAGTGTGCACAGCCTCTTAGGGACGGTTTTGGGGTGTGCACAGCCTCTAGGGACGGTCAAGAAGTGTGTACAGCCTCTAGGGACGGTCAAGAAGTGTGCACAGCCTCTAGGGACGGTCTAGGGTGTGCACAGCCTCTTAGGGACGGTCTAGGGGTGTGCACAGCCTCTTAGGACGAGTCTAGGGTGTACAGCCTCTTAGGGACGGTCTAAGGGTGTGCACAGCCTCAGACGGTCTAGTGTGCACAGCCTCTTAGGGACGGTCTAGGGGTGTGCACAGCCTCTAGGGACGGTCTAGGGGTGTGCACAGCCTCTAGGGACGGTTCAGGGTGTGCACAGCCTCTAGGAACAGTCTAGGGGTGTGCACAGCCCTTAGGGACGGTCTAGGGTGTGCACAGCCTCTGGGACGGTCTAGGGGTGCACAGCCTCTTAGGGACGGTCTAGGGGTGTGCACAGCCTCTTAGGGACGGTCTAGGGGTGTGCACAGCCTCTTAGGGACGGTCTAGGGGTGTGCACAGCCTCTTAGGGACGGTCTAGGGGTGTGCAAAACGGCGTAGGAAAGTTAAGAAGATCGTAAGAGTCACGCAAAAGAAAAATATCATTGATTGAGAGGGTCAAGGTCACCATGGTTAGCAAATTGTATTTTTTAATCTCTCATTTTATCTTTATTCCCATCTTCTGTTTGTTCTTATCACCTCTCTCTCTCTCTCTCTCTCTCTCGCTCTCTCTCTTATTCTCCATATCACTCTTGCATTTTCTGATCTTCCTCTTCCCCATCACTTTCTCCCTCTTAAGAAAGGTTATTGGCATCTCGACGACCTTAGGTTGGCTATTCTCAGTTATGTTACTACAAACGTTTTGACATAAATTTTTCGAACTTTTCGTTGATTTTACGACTGTTTTACGTTCTTACGAGCTCATGTACCGTTTTGTAGGAGTTTTACAAGTTTCAGCGCATTCTTAAAAATTTACCTCGTTCTTACGAGTTTTAGGTCGTTCTTACGAATTTTGTTCGTTCTTTACGAATTTTGCTCGTTCTTACTAGTTTAGCGTGTTCTTATGCATTTTAGCTAATTTTTGCGAGTTTTAGCTCGTTCTGGCGCGTTTCACATCGTTATTATTATTATTATTATTATTATTATTATTATTATTATTATTATTATATTTATCATTATTATTATTATTATTATTATTATTATTATTATTATTATTATTATTATTATTATTATATTATTATCATTATTATTTGTGATAATAAAGTTTTAAACAAGTTTTAAGTTGATCCATCCAATACTAAGATTAATTGCATTGAGAACTTATTGTCTCGTATCTATCTATCTACCTATCTATCTATCTGTGTTTGTCAGTCTATCTATCTATTCATCTATCTATCTGTGTTTGTTTGCCTGTCTGTCTGTCTATCTACAGGTATCTATCTATCTATCTATTTATCTATCACACACACACACACACACAGGCTATAGGTTGTAACTAAGTATATTTTTGTCTCTATTAAGGTCAGTTTAAAATTACTAATACATTTCCTATTTAGTCCAGGAAGTGTATCTAAAGTCCCCCAAGAACCTCGCCAGTGTGCGCTTGTTGTTCCTCATGTGCTTCTGAGCTGTTTTCCCAAGCTTACAAGTATGGATGGTTTTAATTCACTCTATATGCTTGCAAGTACGAATCTATTTCCCGTTAAAATTTATAAACTTGCATGTATGAATTTATTTCCTGTCTTTTTCGTAGACTTACAAGAGCGGAATACTCGGTATATTTCCTCTCGATTACGTAAAACTTTCATGACATAAAATATATTTTCCATTAATGTTAATAAGCTTGTAGTATTAACATATCTCATACAGTGATATACTTCCTGTAATTTTAAGACACCTTGGAAATTTACGTATATTTCTTCTTAATTATAGCACATTTGCAAGCACTGTTTAATTCCCTATAAATTCTATTGAGCTCGCAAGCATTATTATACGCCACAAGCATGCAATAATACATCTCTTAGTCATTCTACTAACATTATATTACTCACTACAGCAAGCACACAAACACTACCTCATTTCTCATGCATCTAGTAAGTTTGAACCTGTGTGTGTTGACAGACTTGCCAGAGTGGAATACATATTCGTCAGAGGGTCATAACTGCTCCCACAATCACGGATCTGTGGCACCCAGGTAATAGAGGCTTCTGGACACAGTGTTTAGCCTGCCTGCCAAGTGTGAAATATAAACGATGAAAATTGTAGGACTGGGAACGCTTATAATTTTTTTTCAGGCTCTTAGAGTTTGATTAGGTTATGTTAGGTTAGGTGAACGTTAGGTGACTGAAAAGTTTGTGACATGTTACAACTTGTGCACAATGGAATAGTTGGCCAGCTCCCTCGTACATGTACAGTAGGTGTCGCCGTGTGTGACACACTAGCAGCGAACTGTCGGCCGACTCTCACTTACCTTAAAGTGACAGATAACCTTTCCTCCGGGGGGATGCTATTCATCCATCTGGTATTTTGATATATTATTGAAGGCCCAACAAGGAACAAGAGTTCGTCAAAACTGTTGACGCTCATTCTATAATAATCAAAACAATTTTGGGTAGGCCCGTAAATCTTCATGCAATTGTAAAATTGTCCTTTAATCAGCCATTGGCTTGTAATTGGATGAACCCGGTACTATTTTAACGTTTCTTTTTCCTTTGACGAAGTTCCAACGCTCAAACACAAACTGTTTCGATGAAGTCCATAAATTGACCGACTGTGAATTGTAAGTGAGCGGGAATACAAGTCGGCCAACAGTTACGTCGGCTGGTGTGTGTGTGTGAGAAAACCGAATTGGCCAAGAAACAATTGACCATCGAAGGATTACATGTGCGCGGGGAAGCCTTAGGTTAGCTTTAGGTTAGTGTTAGGTTAGTTAGCGTTAGGTTTGGTTAGGTTAGGTTAGGATTGTAAGGTTAGGTTAGGATTGTTAGGTTAGGTTAGTATTGTAAGATTAGGTTAGGTTCTGTTAGTATTGTAAGGTTAGGTTAGGATTGTAAGGTTAGGTTAGGATTGTTAGGTTAGGTTAGTGTTAGGTTAGTTAGCGGTAGGTTTGGTTAGGTTAGATTAGGTTAGGCTAAAATTCTCAGGTTAGGTTAGGTTAGCATTGTAAGGTTAGGTTATTCTAGTTAGCGTTAGGCTAGGATTGGTTAGTTAGCGTTAGGTTATATTAGGTTAGGTTAGGATTGTAAGGTTAGGTTAGGTTAAGTTAGTTAGCGTTAGGTTAGGTAAGCGTTGTTAGGTTAGGTTAAATTAGCATTAGGTTGTTAATCTTCAGGTGATCCATTTGTTATGTACATTACAGTTCTGACGTCACTTGTGTGTTCATGCTAAAGTCATCCAGTTTTGTGTATACTTAAAACCAGTTTGTGTGTACTCACATCCTCCTATGTGTACTTACAACCAGATGTGACAGCCCCTGAGACCAATAATGACGACACTACAGTAGACAGTGTGTGTGTGTGTGTGTGTGTGTGTGTGTGTGTGTCTGTGTGTGTGTGTGTGTGTGTGTGTGTGTGTGTGTGTGTGTGTGTTGTGTGTGTGTGTGTGTGTGTGTGTGTCTGTGTGTGTGTGTGTGTGTGTCTGTGTGTGTGTGTGTGGTCTGTGTGTGTGTGTGTGTGTGTGTGTGTGTGTCTGTGTGTGTGTGTGTGTGTGTGTGTGTCTGTGTGTGTGTGTGTGTGTCTGTGTGTGTGTGTGTGTGTGTGTGTGTGTGTCTGTGTGTGTGTGTGTGTGTGTGTGTGTGTGTGTGTCTGTGTGTGTGTGTGTGTGTGTGTGTGTCTGTGCGTGTGTGTGTGTGTGTGTGTCTGTGTGTGTGTGTGTGTCTGTGTGTGTGTGTGTGTGTGTGTGTGTGTGTGTGTGTGTGTGTGTGTGTGTGTGTGTGTGTGTGTGTGTGTGTGTGTGTGTGTGTGTGTGTCTATGTGTGTGTGTGTGTGTGTGTGTGTGTCTGTGTGTGTGTGTG
>NW_024737097.1:2715710-2728803 GCF_018991925.1 Homarus americanus
AAGAGCTTAGAACGCATAACAGCAAACATAGCTTACTATTACCTAGCAAGAGCATAATACAGCTAAATGTTAACTCTTAAGAATTTAATATAGCTCAATGTTAACTCGTAGGAACTTTAAAGAGTTTTAACGACTTGTAAAATATTAACCAACTTAATAAAATAAAAGCTGTAAGACCTCAATAAAGGATATACAGTAGTTAGAACTTAATATAAATGACTCTCCTATGGCTTAAAATACCTTGGAGCTTAAGAGATATTCTTAAGAACTTTACAGGTATCATAGACACTCATAACAGCTATAAGAAATATGTTATACATTATAAAATACTCCAAAAATCCTCAGACAGAACATAATTATTCGTAAAACTTCCTTCCTACATAGCCTGGTAAACTGAGTAATGGACCTTCTGCTGATAAAACTCTCACGAACTTGTCAAATCAGTATAAGAACCACGACAGCTTAATTTACCTTTTATAAAACTTGATGGATCTTATATATTCTTGCTATATTTAGAGTTACTCGTTAAAGCTTCGCAGAACTTATTTATGGTAACTCGTGAGCTTGATAGCAAAAGTCCAGCAGGGTCTCGTAGGATCTCGCAAAGTATCGAAGGCTCGCCCGGTTGGTAAGATCTCTCAAAGGTTATCGTAATATTTCACGGGGTCTCGTACATTCTCGCAAGATTTCGTTTGGTCCCGTACGGCCTCATAGGATCTCGCATACCCTCGTAAGATCTCGCCAGATATCGCATGATCCCACACAGTCTCGTAGGATCTCGTGGGTCTCGTAAGATCACGCAGGGTATCGTAGGATCTCGCCAGCTATCTGTAGGACCTCGACGCAACCCTCCAGGACACTTGTCTCGACAAACCAAATTCCTCCTGGCGTTCTGAGGACCAAATTAGGAGCGTGTATGTGTGTGTGTGTGTGTGTGTGTGTGTGTGTGTGTGTGTGTGTGTGTGTGTGTGTGTGTGTGTGCGCGCTCATGTATGTATGTTTGTCTGAATGTATGTATGTATGTATGTAGTATATTTAGGATAGGTCACAATAGGTAACAATAGGGTAAGTTATGGAAGCTATGACAATTTAATGGTGCCCTTTCATCCTTCACCTCCTCCTTACAGGTCAGATCATATCAAGGATCTTTACGCCTTTCTTCCTCGCATGACTGTCACTACCTGGGCAGGTCAAGAAGATTCATGACACTTGATATGTCCCTCCACGATAGGTCATGTTATATCACGAGACCTTATCATTTCGGGTCAGAAAAGTTCATGTGACTCGATCGTCCCAGGTCATGGCGCCTCCTCCTTCTCCAGTGCGTTCATAGGGGTCAGAATCGAGGCCACTTCCCCTGGCAACAATTCTGTAAGCAGTTGTGCAGCGCAACAGTGAGTGAGGCGCTGGTCTAGTGGGCTACAACCATCAGCAGTCGATCCCAAACTAAGTGGTTAGGTTACGTTGGGCACGGAGCCCATTAGGACTGGGGCCTATTACGACTAAGACCTATTAAGACTAGGACCTATTAAAACTAGGACCTATTAAGACTAGGACCTATAAAGAATACGACCTATTAAAACAGGGACCTATTAAAACTGGGATCCATTTTATGTTAGTTAGAGGAGGTCTAAACGGGTGACTTGTGTGTGAGACGTTCAAGTGGCTGACGATGTGACGTGTTCTGCTGTTAAGAAAATAACGTCGAAAACATAAGTACTGGATTATGTATAACAGCACTCTCTACCGAAAATAAAATAATAATATTAAAAAAGATTTTATTTGTTCCTATGGTTTGAATTGTAAAGAAACAGGTAATTACGCAGGTGAGCGAATGTAATTATCTGGAAGACCTTAATAAATGCAAAGTACGAATGACGATAAGAAAATAGTCATGATGGTTGAAAATGGCAGACCTCATTCAAGAAGTCGACAACAAGTGACAAGAAAAAAGGCACACACACATTAAACATGGTTGTTAAGAGTGAAGGATGACAGTATGACAAACAAGACGACGACCCATCCATTAGGTGAAGACTCCATCAGCGTGAGGAGCAAGAGGAGCCAGAAGCCAGTCAGTCCTGCCTCAAGCACCCACTAGTCCCGCCCACCTGTCTCTACCTCCTTAGTGCTCTCCACCTCTATAAATAGCCCTGAAGAGATAATGATCCTGGAGCGGCAGCAGAACCAAGAGGAAGAGGAGGTGGTGGAGGAAGAAGAGAAGGAGGAGGCCCGACAGCCCTGGCAGGAGGAGGAGCAAAGAGCCCCTAGACGAAGGGAGGGTGGGTGGTGAGCACCGGCGCTACTGGTGTACGCAGGTCTGGCTGGTGGCTGGCCCCGCACGGCCGCCAGGGGGAGCCCTCGCCTCTTTCCCCCATCACCCACTTTAAGATTTCCCCGTGTGGCTACACTGGGTCACGGCGCCTGTATGGAAGAACCTGTTCCTCAACCGAAAAGCTGCTTCCGTGTTGGCAGTTCTCACGACAAACGTCAAAGACTCATCAGAGGAACGAGCGAGAGAAGTAGAGAGAGACATAAATGGGATGCTGGGAGTTGTACTCACCTTACGGAGAACGGTGTAGATGATGCTCTTGGATATTTATATCCTGAAATTTGATTTTTGCTCCACAGAGATCACCAAGCTAAGGGGTTGGATTGTGTCACACACGAGTCTGGAAGCGCTACACTACTACACAAGTAGCCAAGGTCACACTTATGAGATATATTCCAGAGGGCTTTTGGTGTGGTTGACCTTAGGTGACCCCCTGGGTGAGGGGCGTCACTGCTGGCTACACTTCACTAACACTGCCTCACTACACCTTGGGTCGCGTGCCCTGCCTGGGTCACTGCACACACACAATATTATGTGTCTCGGCCGCTCTGCGGCTGGAAAGCACCGCCGACGCCCCGCTTGCCTTCAAAGCTGCCTCTGTTCTCACTCCTGCCGGCCTACCCACACCCCAGGGCAGGTCACCTCCACATGCCGAGCCTGCAGGAGGTGAGAAGGTCAGCACGACAGTGAGGGCAGGTCAGAGGGGAGGGAAGGCGCGCGGTGAGTAGTGGCCGCTGGCGCAGACTCGCGGGGTCTGGAGCCGCTTTCCCGTCCAGGCCCCACCACGCATCCGGCTGCCTACCGCGCACCCCCGGCGGGCTTTTCCACCCCTGCCTACCTTTCCTCACTGCTAACGTCTCAGATATACATCTAAAACCCTTTATATCGAGGTCATGCCCATCCATCTAACTTCCTACCACCTGACCTCCCAGCCATGGAAAAAATCAGGGAATAAAGAGGGGCGTAGGCAACCCCGTGAGCCAGGGGAAAGAAGCTGCTGAGACAAGCTGGGAGGCGAGGCAGGCGGACCACCAGCCAGTCAGTCCTGCCCTTATAATTCTTCTCCCCTGGACCCAGAGTCTCAAATGTTCCCTCCGGTAAATTTGTCCCCAAAACTTTAAGAAACCCATCTAGCTGACTCGCTCCACCCCTGCCAACACAAGAATGGCTGCCCAAAATGGCGTCGAAATAGTTGTATGACGTTGTGCAGCAGCAGCAGCTAGAAGAGCTTTCTTTCTTCCTCGTCTCTTAAGTTAGGAGGAGGAAAAAATTACTCAACCTTTCAGATCTTTGAGAACACGGACCCTGCTGGCCTCCCTCCCTCCATCGTCCACACACACCACAACCAACCCTCGTTTCATCTCGTAGCTAGTAGAGAGAGAGAGAGAGAGAACCTCCGGTGATATAACTGGTCTCCTAACAACCTCCCTCAACCACAAGCACAGCTGAGGTGTATGTGAGTGTGTGTAGAGTTATAGTGGTGTGTCGCTCATCACACACACACACACACACACACACACACACACACACACATTCTAAAATACACACACATTCTAAAATACACACACACTCTAAAACACACACACTCTAAAACACACACTCAAAACACACACACACACACACACACACACACACACACACACACACACACACACACACACTCTCTCTCTCTCTCTCCCGCTGGATCGATGCACGCGTTCCCTCTGCTCCTCCTCCTCCTGTCCCCTCCCTCCTTCACTGCCAGGGATGCTGCTGCTGCTGCTGCTGCTGTACGGTTATCGTCGCTTTTGGATTATTCCTATCTTCATCACTCTTCATAACTCTTCTCCCTATTCCCCATTCTCCTTCTCCTCCTCCTCCTTCTTCTTCTCTCCCCCTTTCACTCACAGGGATTCTCTTCTTGCTGTTGTTATTCCCGATTCCTTCATCTTCTCCATCACCACGATCATCACCGATTGTGGTTTATTCCCAGTTTTATCATTCCTCTCTCTCTCTCTCTCTCTCTCTCTCTCCTTGAGGTTCACCCAAAAGACTCTTTCCTTTATATCTTCATTTCTTTCTCTTATCTCCCTTTACTTCTCCATCGACCTCTCTCGATATTGTTTCATTTGACTCGCTTTCTTCCTCTTTCTCCTCTTCCCTCAATTATCTCTGTATCTCTCCTTGTCTCTCTTTCTCCTCTTTCCTCAATTATCTCTCTCTCGTTATCCCCGTTTTCCTCTTTCCGTTAATTATATCTATCTCTCCTTCTTCCTCTTCCTCTATTCCCCTTATTTATCTCTACCTCTTCTTCTCCTTCCTTTCAAAATTTCTCTCCTCATTCTACCTTCTGCGATTTACCATTTTATCTCATTTCTCTTTCTCTACATTCATTTTCTCTCACCTCTCACCCTGTGTTTCACCTACCATCTCTGTCTCTCTTCTCTCTCTACCTGTGTTTACACCTTCTCTCTCTCTCTCTCTCTCTCTCTCTCTCTCTCTCTCTCTCTCTCCTCCTCGTGTTTCCTTCCTCTTCTTACTTCACCATTCAGTATTATTATTTGTATTATCAATTATTTCTTTACTTCCTCATTCTAAATAATCCTACCCTTCACCTGTCTCACTCTCCATAATTTCCTTTACAAATCCTAGTATCATCATGTCTCCTATCAATAAAATCCTAATTCTATTGCTTCCATCTCATCTCCTCCAATCCTATCCTCACCAGTCATCCCTATACACCCATCATCCCCCAAATAAAAATCCATAATCCCTCGTCGTTGGTTGAATCTCACGGCATTTCAGTAATCATACGTCTCTTTCAACACCATTATCACTACTTTTCATATCTTTTTCTTCTTCCACCTGTTTTATCCCCTTATTTCTAATTAGCCACAGTCATCGTAACCCTCTCCTCTGTCTTCCCCTTCCTCCCCCTCCCCCTCCCCCCTCCCTCCCCTCCCTGCTCCTCCTCTACCACTCTTTGCTTTTCCCTCTTCTCCTTCATCTTATCCTCTTCCTCTTCATCTCTTTCTATCTCCTCTCCCCTACACATCTCTCCTCCTCCTCTCCTTCTCTTCCCTCACTTTCCTCCTCCTTCTATCACCTCTTCTCCCCTCCCTCCTCAGCCTCCCCCATTCCATCCCTCCTCCTCCTCCCCTATTACCTCTTCAGCCTCCTAGTTAAATACCTCCTCCTCCTCCTCCCCTCCCATACCTCCTCAGCCTTAGTTCCATCCTCCTCCTCTCCTATTACCTCCTCTCCACTAGTTCCATCCCTACTCCTCCTCCTCCTCCTCCTCCTCCTCCTCCTCTTCCATTACCTCCTCAGCCTCCACTAGTTCCACCACCTCCTCCTCCTCCTCCCCTCCATTACCTCCTCCCTCCTGTTCACTCTCCTCCTCCTCCTCCTCCCTCCTCAGCCTCCACTAATTCCATCACCTCCTCCTCCTCCTCCCCCTCCCTTCCTCCCCTCCTCCTCCTCCTCCCCCTCCTTACCTCCTCCCAGCCTCCCATTCCCTTCCCCCTCCTCCTCTCCCTCCCCTCCCACCTCCTCATCCTCCCTATTCCATCCCCTCCTCCTCCTCCTCCTCAGCTACCTCCTCCTCCACAGTTCCATCACCACCTCCCTCCTCCCCTCCCTTACCTCCTCCAGCCTCCCTTCCATCCCCTCTCCTCCTCCTCCCTTACCTCCTCCTCCACTAGTTCCCACCTCCTCCTCCTCCATTACCTCAGCCTCCACTAGTTCATCACCTCCTCCTCCTCCTCCCCCTCCATTACCTCCTCATCCTCCTAGTTCATCACCTCCTCCTCCTCCCCTCCATTACCTCCTCCCCTCCACTAGTTCCACCCCACCTCCTCCTCCTCCTCCTCCCCTCCCATTCCTCCTCAGCCTCCTGTTCCCATCTCCTCCTCCTCCCTCCATTACCTCCTCATCCTCCACCTCCACCTCTCCTCCTCCTCCCTCCCCTCCATTACCTCCTCCTTTCCATGTTCCCCCTCCTCCTCCTCCTCTCCTCCCCCTCCTTCCTCGCCTCCCACTAGCTTCTCTCTCCTCCCTCTCCTCCTCCTCCCCTCCTCCACCTCATTATCCTCCCCTCTCCTCCTCCTTCCTCCTTCCTCCACTTCCCTCCTCCTCCTCCTCCCCTCATTACCTCCTCATCCTCTTCCTCCACCTCCTCCTCCTCCTCCCCCTCCATTACCTCCTCAGCCTCCCTTTCCTCCTCCTCCCCCTCCATTACCTCCTCATCCTCCACTAGTTCATCACCTCCTCCTCCTCCTCCCCCTCCATTACCTCCTCATCTCCTAGTTCCACTCATCCTCCTCCTCCTCCCCCTCCATTACCTCCTCAGCCTCCCCAGTTCCTTCTCCTCCTCCTCCCCCTCATTACCTCCTCATCCTCCACTAGCCTCCTCTCCTCCCTCTCCTCCTCCTCCTCCCCTCCATTACCTCCTCCAGCCTCCTAATTCCACCTCCTCCTCCTCCTCCCCTCCCCCTCCCATTACCTCCTCCTTCCACTGTTCCTCATCTCCTCCTCCTCCCCTCCATTACCTCCTCATCCTCCCTAGTTCCCTCCTCTCCTCCTCCTCCCCTCCATACCTCCCCTCCTTCCCTCCCCCAGTTCTCCCTCTCCTCCTCCCCTCCCCTCCCTTACCTCCCCTCTGTCCTCCCATTCCTCCCCTCCTCCCCTCCTCTCCTCCCCATTCCACCTCCTCTCTCCTCATTACTCCTCATCTCCCAGCTACCCCTCACCTCCTCCTCCTCTCCCCTCCATTACCTCCTCCTCCTCTAGTTCCACTCTCCTCCTCCCTCATCCTCCTCCTCCTCCTCCTCCTCCCTACCTCCCCTCCCCACTAGTTCACCTCCTCCTCTCTCTCTCCTCCCACCATCCTCTCGCTCCACTAATTCCCTTCTCCTCCCCTCCTCCATTACCTCCTCATCCTCATTTGTCACCTCCTCCTCCTCCTCCTCCCCTCCATTACCTCCTCAGCCTCCATTCCACCCCCTCCTCCTCACCTCTCCTCCCCTCTCATTTCCCCTCTCCTCCTCCCTCCTTACCTCCTAAGCCTCCCCTATTCCCACTCATCTCCTCCTCCCCTCCCCTCCCATTACCTCCTCATCCTCCTAGTTCCATCACCTCCTCTCTCTCCTCCCCTCCATTACCTCCTCAGCCTCCCACTAGTTCCCCACCTCCTCCCTCCTCCCTCCTCCTCCCCCTCACGTACACTCCTCCCCCTCCCTAGTTCCCATCCTACCTCCTCCTCCTCCTCCCCATACCTCCTCCCTCCACTAATTCCATCACCTCCTCCTCCTCCTCCCTCCATTGCCTCCCTCAGCCTCCACTAGTTTCACTCTCCTCCTCCTCCTCCATTACCTCCTCATCCTCCACTAGTTCCATCACCACCCCCTCCTCCCCTTCCATTACCTCCTCAGCCTCCCACGTTCACCCATCCTCTCCTCCTCCTCCTCCTCCACCTCCTTCCTCCTCCATCCTCCACTAGTTCATCCTCCCTCCTCCTCCTCCTCCTCCCCTCAATTACCTCCTCACCTCCCTGTTCCCTCCCTCCTCCTCCTCCTCCCCCCTCCCTTACCTCATCCTCCCACTAGTTCCTCCCCTCCTCCCTCCCCCTCCCCTCCTTCCTCCTCAGCCTCCCACTATTTCCATCACCTCTCCTCCTCCTCCCCTCCCCCTCCTCATCCTCCACTAGTTCCCTCCCTCCCTCTCCTCCT
Organism: Homarus americanus; assembly: GCF_018991925.1. Lineage (NCBI taxonomy): Eukaryota > Metazoa > Arthropoda > Malacostraca > Decapoda > Nephropidae > Homarus > Homarus americanus. The sequence continues at coordinate 2,723,751 of NW_024737097.1, forward strand.
CCTCCCCTTCCTCCTCATCCTCCCTGTTTCCCTCCTCCTCCTCCTCCTCCCCCTCCATTACCTCCTCAGCCTCCACTTTCTCCTCCTCCTCCTCCTCCCCTCCATTACCTCCTCAGCCTCACTAGTTCCATCCCTATTCTCCTCCATCCTCCTCCCTCCATTTCCACTCCTCTCCTCCTCCCCTCCATCACCTCCTCCTCCTCCCTATTCCATCCCCCTCTTCCCTCCCCCTCCCCTCCTCTCCCCTCCATTTCCATCCTCCTCTCCTCCTCCCCCCATACCTCCTCATCCTCCTATTCCAACACCTCCTCCTCCTCCCCTCCCTCCTCCAGCCTCCCCTTCCCTCCCACCCCCCCTACTCCCCTCCATACCTCCTCATCCTCCCATTCCCTCCTCCTCCTCCTCCCACCTCCTCCTCCACTTTTTCCCTCTCCTCCTCCCTCCCCCCTCCCATTACCTCCTCATCCTCCTTCCATCCTCCTCCTCCCCTTCCATTACCTCCTCAGCCTCCCCACCCCTCCTCCTCCTCCTCCTCCCCTCCTTTACCTCCTCATCCTCCACTAGTTTCCAACATCCCCTCCTCCTCCTCCTCCCTCCTCCCATTCCTCCTCAGCCTCACTATTCATCACCCCCTCCTCCTCCTCCAATTACCTCCTCATCCTCCTAGTTCCATCACCTCTCCTCCTCTCCTCCCCTCCCATTACCTCCTCAGCCTCACTAGTTCCTCCTCCTCCTCCTCCCCTCCATTACCTCCTCTCCACTAGTTCATCACCTCCTCCTCCTCCCCCTCCATTACCTCTCCCACTATTCCCTCCCACCTCCCCTCCCCTCCCTCCTCCTCCCCCTCATTACTCTCCCTCCTCCTCCTCCTCCTCCCTCTTCCATTACCTCCTCCCTCCTCCCCCATTCCTCCCACCTCCCCTCCCCTCCTCCCCTCCCCCATTACCTCCTCCTCCCTCCCATTCCTCCTCTCCCTCATCCCCTCTATACACCTCCCCCTCCTCCCCTCCCATTACCTCCCTCCACTAGTTTCATCACCTCCTCCTCCTCCCTCACCTCCTCCTCCTCATCCTAGTTTCCATCACTCATATCATTTCCCCCCTCCATATCACACCTCCTTACCTCCCTCACCCCCTCCATTCTCCTCCAGCTCCCCTAGACTTGTCTTCCTCTCCTCCTCTCTCTCTTTACCTCCTCATCCTCCACTATTCCATCACCTCCTCCTCCTCCCCTTTACCTCCTCACCTCCCTAGTTCCATCACCACCTCCTCCTCCCCTCCACTACCTCTCCTTCTCCTATTCCATCACCACTCCCCTCCCATTACCTCCTCCTCTCCCACTAGTTCCATCTCTCCTCCTCCTCCTCCTCCTCTCTTCCCTCTCATCCTCCCACATTAGTCCCACCACCCCTCCTCCCCTCCCTTCATCTCCTCTCTGTTCCATCCCACCCCCTCCTCCTCCCCTCCCTTCCCTAGCCTCCCACATTCCATCACCTCCTCCTCCCCTCCCATTACCTCCTCAGCCTCCCTTCCCTCCCCACCCCCCTCCTCCTCCTCCTCCCATTACCTCCCCATACCTGTCATCACTCCTCCACTCCATTACCTCCTCAGCCTCACTAGTTCATCACCTCCCCTCTCATCCTCCCATCTTACCTCCTCCTCCACTAGTTCCATCACCACCCTCCTCCTCCCCATTACCTCCTCACCTCCACTAGTTCCATCACCTCCTCCTCCTCCTCCTCCTTACCTCCTCCTTTCCTTCACCCCTCCTCCTCCTCTCTTCCTCCCCTCCATACCTCCTCAGCCTCCACTAGCTTCCTGTCCTCCTCCTCCCCTCCATTAGCTCCCCTCATCCTCCACTAATTTCCTCCTCCTCCTTCTCCTCTCCCCTCCCATTACCTCCTCCTCCCTATTCCCACCTCCTCCTCCTCCTCCTCCTCCTCCCCTCCATTACCTCCTCAGCCTCCACTAGTCTCCTCCTCCTCCCCTCCCTCCTCATCCTCCCTAGTTCCCTCCTCCTCCTCCTCCTCCATTGCCTCCTCATCCCTCCTCATCATCCTCCCCTCCCATTACCTCCTGTCTCACTAGTTCATTATCTCCTCCTCCTCCTCCATTCCCTCTCATCCTCCACCTTTCATTCCTCACCTCCTCCTCCTCCCCCTCCATTACCTCTCATCCTCCTCCAGTTTCCCTCCCCTCCTCCTCCTCCTCCTCCCCTCCATTACCTCCTCAGCCTCCTAGTTCACCTCCTCCTCCTCCTCCTCCTCCCCTCCCTTACCTCCTCACCCTCCCATTCCCATCTCTCCTCCTCCTCCCTCCCAATTACCTCCTCCTCCTCCATTCCATCCCCCCTCCTCATCCTCCCCCTCCCTTCTCTCATCTCCCATTAATCCCTCCTCCTCCTCCTCCCCCTCCCATTACCTCCTCATCCTCCCCCATTCCTCACCTCCTCCTCCCCTCCATTACCTCCCTCCAGCCTCCTGTTCCCACCCCTCCTCCTCACCTCCTCCTCCCCCTCCATTGCCTCCTCCTCCACTAGTTACCTCCTCCTCTCTCCCCTCCCACAGCCTCCACTAGTTTCCCTTGTCTCCTCCTCCTCCTCCATTCCTCCTCATCCTCCACTAATTCCATCACCTCCTCTCTCCTCCTCCCCTCCACTTACCTCCTCCTCCCACTAGTTCCCCCCCTCCTCCTCCTCCTCTTCCTCCCCCTCCCTTACCTCCTCCCCTCCACATTTCCTTTATCCCTCCTCCTCCCCTCCATTACCTCCTCATCCTCCACTAGTTCATCCTCCTCCTCCTCCTCCTCCCCTCCTTACCTCCTCCTTCTCCCATTCCACCTCCTCCTCCTCCTCCTCCTCCTCCCCTCCTTCCTCCTCATCCTCCCTGCACACCTCCTCCTCCCCTCTCTTCCTCCCCCTCCATTACCTCCTCAGCCTCCCTAGTTACATCTCCCTCCTCCCTCCCCTCCCATTACCTCCTCATCCTCCCCTAGTTCCCATCCTCTCCTCCTCCCCTCCCATTACCTCCTCAGCCTCCACTGTTCCCCACCTCCTCCTCCTCCTCCTCCTCCATTACCTCCTCAGCCTCCACTAATTCCTCCTCCTTCTCCTCCTCCTCCTCCATTACCTCCCTCAGCCTCCCCCACTACATCACTCCTCCTCCTCCTCCCCTCATTACCTCTTCAGCCTCCCCTATTTCCCATCTCCTCCTCCTCCTCCCCTCCATTACCTCCTCCTCCTCCCTAGTTTCCTCCCCCTCCTCCTCCTCCTCTTCCATTACCTCCTCCTCCCCTAGTTCCCCCCTCCTCCTCCCCTCCTCCTCCCCCTCCCTTCCTCCTCCTTCCCTAGTTCCTCCTCCTCCTCCTCCTCCTCCTCCCCCTCCCTTCCTCCTCCAGCCTCCCTAGCTATCCTCCTCCTCCTCCTCCCCTCTATTACACTCCTCCTTCCCTAGTTTCCTCCCTCCTCCTCCTCCCCCTCCCATTACCTCCTCAGTCTCCACTACTTCTGCCTCACACTCCTCACTCATCCTCCCATTACATCATCCTCTCCTAGTTCCATCACCTTCTCTCCTCTCCCCTCCTTACCTCCTCAGCCTCACTAGTTCATCCTCCTCCTCCTCCTCCCCTCCATTACCTCCTCCTCCTCCACTAGTTTCCATCCCTCCTCCTCCTCCTCCTCTTCCTTACCTCCTCCTTCCTCCACTAATTTCATCACCTCCTCCTCCTCCTCCCTCCATTACCTCCCCTCCTTCCTCCACTATTCCATCACCTCCTCCTCCTCTCCCCTCCCTTCTCCTCAGCCTCCCACTATTTCCCATCTCCTCCTCCTCCTCCCCTCCATTACCTCCTCATCCTCCCACTATTCCATCACACCTCCCTCCTCCCCTCCCCTCCCCCTCCCATACCTCCCTCATCCTCCACTAATTCCCTCCTCCTCCTCCTCCTCCCCCTCCTTACCTCCTCCCTCCTCCCACCTATTCCACTCACCTCCTCCTCCTCCCCTCCCATTACCTCCCACTAGTTCCATCACCCCTCCTCCCACCCTCCATTACCTCCTCATATCACATCACACTCCTCCTCCTCACTCCTCATTACCTCCTCCACCTCCACTAGTTCCACTCACCTCTACCTCCTCCTCCTCCATTACCTCATCCTCCACTAGTTTCCTCACCTCCTCCTCCTCCCCTCCTTACCTCCTCCTTCACTGATTTCCTCCCACCCCATCCTCCCCCTCCCATTACCTCCTCCTCACTCCCATTCCCACCTCCTCCTCTCCCTCCTCCTCCTCTTCCATCACCTCCTCAGCCTCCACTATTTCCCATCACCCCCTCCTCCTCCCCTCCCATTACCTCCCTCATCCTCCACATTTCCTCCTCCTCCTCCTCCTCCCCCTTACCTCCTCCTGCCTCCACTAGTTCCATCACCTCCTCCTCTCCCACCCCTCCCTTACCTCCTCATCCTCCACTAGTTCCCTCCTCCTCCTCCTCCCATTACTCCTCCCTTCCTCCCTAGTTTCCATCACCCCTCCTCCCCATTACCTCCTGAACCTCCTGTTCAACATCTTCTCCCTCCTCCCTACCTCCTCAGCCTCCACCTAATTTCCATCACCTCCTCCTCCTCCCCTCCCATTACCTCCTCATCCTCCACTAGTTCCCACTCCACCTCCTCCTCCTCCCCCCCTCCCTTACCTCCCACCTCCCATTCCATCCCAACACCTCCTCCCCTCCACCTCCTCACCTCCCCATCTCCCATGCCTCACCTCCTCTCCTCCCCTCTTCATCCCACCCACCCCCTCCCCCCTCCCATTACCTCCTCACCCTCCCTATTCCAACATCTCCTCCTCCTCCTCTCCTCTTCCATTACCTCCTCATCCTCCACTAGTTCATCACCACCCCCCTCCTCCCCCTCATTACCTCCCCATCCTCCACTAGTTCCATCCCACCACCCCCTCCTCCTCCCCTCCATTACCTCCTCATCCTCCAACTAGTTCACATCACCCCTCCTCCTCCCCTCATTACATCCCTCATCCTCCCCTTCAATTTCATCTTCTTCTA
>NW_024737097.1:2728903-2762692 GCF_018991925.1 Homarus americanus
TCAGGACAGAGAACAATTGGGCACTTGCAAGTAATTATGTCAAATAACTGGTCCAGTTGCTTGGCAAAGCTGTCCTTAACTGCAAGTTTTCCTCTCCCAAGAGAGATATCTCTTGCCTTTTCCCAACTGGCTAGCAGTCTCTCACTAATCTTCTTCTGACTTGTTATGACTGGAGGCTTCAACTGAGCGTTAGCCAGAGTGTACTGCGCCAAGACAGCTTTGGCCATATCACTGGCAATGTCTTTGTTTGTGTAAGTTCTTTGGTTCTTTTCACTGATTTGCCTGATTAAAACACCGTATCTCAAAGCATCTCTCAATGTAGGCAACTCCGACTTCAGGAGCTCTCTCCCAGACCAAGATAGTGACTGAGATGGCTGGATTTTTGGTCCCTCGTCCTGACACAAGCAGCCATCGCAAATATTATCAACTTATAAATGCATCAGAATCTGAAACAGAAAAAAATATTGTTAGTTGGGTTGTTAAAGAATGAAGTCAGAAAGCAATGTTCACTATTTAATTGTAATGCACTAATGCAGCTGTACGTTAGATTTTCGATAAATTTCACGCTAAAATTTACCTAGCAAAAGGTTGCAAAATATTGAAACCGAAATTATTTTCTGTATATATACACTAAAATCTACCAAAAAAGTGATGGGCCATTAGTTTTAGCTGATCTTCCCTCCTATGACACACCCTACCGTGGTAACATTATGAGATGTTCTTATTACCACCATGCTATTGTACAATTCCAGATGATACTAAATGTTACATAATACTTCCTTGAGATAAATGTATAGTATATATCAGGTGCCTCAAAGAGAGCTCAGGTTCTCAACTGGCTCAGCCATGTTAATATTGTTATTATTATCCACTCTGTATCTGTGTTTTTCTTGCTAAATAAACTGTTTCAATTCAATTCTGTTTCAATTCAAATGGGAGGTAGAGGTGAACCATAGCCAACAGATCTGTCAAGTAGATGCTCCATATCACGGATAATATCAAGGAAATCTCCCATGCTGAACCTATATCGTTGTCTGAATTGCGTGTCATTCTAAAAAATATATAGGATTCTGCCTATCTAACATCAGTCTTCTCTGTACAAAATTTCCAATTTGACGATATCGCCGAATAGCGCGAGCTTTTTTAAAATTCATGTTGACTTCCTATCTTGAATGACAGGTCGACCGCCAAACCTGCCTCCTGGCTGGATTAACGTGATGATCGACAATTCCGATCTCAAACCTGGTTTGAATCTTTGTGGTAGGTCAAGCTAGCATTCTGAATACCAACGATCTTCAATCTTCGCTCAATCCTTGGTTTAAACCTTCATGCAGTTTCAAACTAGCGTTCTGAATTCGAGCCTATGTGTTTCTGTTGGTTGATCTGCCTGGTGTGGTAATTACTCAGGTGTTTCATGGTATAGTCTGTTGTTAATATTATTATCAATTTTATTTAATAATAATAATAATAATAATAATATTATTATTATTACTGAATAATAATGATAATAATAATAACAACAGACTATTATTACTATTATTATTTTTATTATTTTTATTATTATTATTATTATTATTATTATTATTATTATTATTATTATTATTGTTATTATTATTATTACATGAAGTAATCTACATTATGATCCTATTAGTGTCACCTATTCATTTATTCTGATTCAGTAGACGAGGCTGTCACTACACAATGCTTCAAGACCCTGGCTGTTGAAGCAACTTAAGAAGCAAACACTCAATATTCTGCACGGTGCTTTAAAGACCCTAGCTTGTGAAACACATTAAGACAACAACAACACCAAGCACCATCACCACTACCATTAGCATCACCAACACCACCCATCACCACTATCACCACCCATCATCATTCCCACCATCCACCATCATCCCCACCATCCATCATCATCTCCACCATCCATCTTCACCACCACCCCCACCACCACCACCACCACCACCACCGCCGCCATTGTCACCACCACCACTGTCACCACCACCACTACCACCTCCGCCGCCATTGTAACCACCACCACCACCACCTCCGCCGCCATTGTCACCACCACTGCCGCCATTGTCACCCCCGCCACGCCACCACCACCGCCGCCATTGTCACCACCACCACTACCACCTCCGCCGCCATCACCACCACCGGACCCCTTGATAGAGACCTCCTGACTTGTGTTGACATTAGTATTGGAACTTTTGTCATGGAGCTATAAAGATGCGTTGTCATGGAGCCAAACACATCAGCCTCCCTCACACTGGGTGTCCTAGGAGTGCCGCCATATTATAACAACAGGACCATATTGTTGTAGGACTTCAATGGGGTCAAGTCGTAAAAATGATATGTATCTTTCCAACAACACTCGTCATAGGACTACCAAAGGACATCCACTGTATTGTTGCAGGACATCAGTGGTATCCTTTCGTGAATATGAATGAGGACCTTTTTGTACATTTGTCGTAAACCACATTGTAGGATGATGCACTAACTAAACTAAAAGACTTGTGTAACTCCTTAAATCTTACCGTTGGACAGCAAACCTTAACATAATTCTGAACAATGGAATCAATGGAATCCTTTTTTGGTAGGACTGTCATTGGACTATACAGGAGTCACAGGAATGTCTTAAGATCCTGTGATAGGATGAAAAGGAGATATATAGGACTAGGACTCACAGGAATAAAGGAAACTCATAACACTCGCAGGACTAAAAGACTCTCACAGGCTTCCACAGTTAAAGTCAGTATTTAGAACTCTCAGTAAATATTATTATAACTTTTACATAGTCTTCGATTACTCCATATTCATCATCAATTGCTCTTTACTCATGATCGATTACTATGTACCCATGATTGATAGTCATATACTCATAATCGATTACCATGTACTCATAATCGGTTACCATATACTCATGATCGATTACTATGTACTGTATATACTCATGGTCGAACGTTAATAAGGGATGATGCTTAGGTATAACTAGCTTCTTAGAGCACACATTTCAGTGGCTCGGAGACGGGAATCGAACTGGCAATAGCCGGCTACTTAATTAATGACTCTGCAGTGAAGGTGTGAGGGCACATTGGGAATACACTGTCACATGTCCAGTTGATGACTAGTCTGGTCTCATGGGAAAGTTACTGTGGATGATGTAATTATATAAACCTAATGTATGTAACCCACATTTATATAAGTATTACTGTCTGTTAGATAGGGGCAAATACATTGCTAGGCCAACACCCTCCGAGTTCTCGAGGAGTAAACTAGCCACGTAGTATAAAATAATGCCTATGGATGCCTATCCGTGCTATAAAAGATAAAATGTGCTGTAGCTAAACTGAGGAATCTACAACCCAGGGTTCAGAGTATGAACTCCTAGCCTTAATTGCCTTGCAATATTATTGCAAAATATCTTCAAATGAGGGGGTTAGTGTTTCATTGAGAAAAGCAATTGATGTTAAAGTATCAGAAACTAGATTGAGTTTGCTGTGAACAATATTAACATTCGAAAAAAATGAGGATATAAGTCTAAAGTTAAAATCAAATTAAAGGCAAAAAATTATGATGGGCTGACAAGGCTATGACGGCACTACTGGTGAGTTCACAGTGGTCTTAAGCCACATAATAACCCTGAACTACAAAGAGCTTACTACCATCCTGGCACAGTAAAATGATACTGGGTTAGTGAGGAAAAAAACACGATATTAAGATGTGTATGAAGTGCCACAATTGTGGAACTAGGTGTATAAATACATTGTGTAAGCGCTGTGCGTGCAGTCGTTTGTATGAGTGCCAGTTTGCGTATTCCTTCTGCAGCAGGAATAATGCGAATGCGTAGGCCGGACATACATACTGTACAAATATGGATATGACGATTTACACTGTGCCTTCACCTTAGGATCATCTACTGCTAAAACATATGAGAAGTGATCAGGCACTACTAATGATCAGTTTGTTTATCCAGGGTCACAAGTGTTTCAGTACATATATTGGGAAAGGCTCCATTTGTCATGCACTGAAAACATTGGACTGTGAACAACAATAGAAGTACAGTTTGCTGTAACATTGCTTCTAGTTAAAGGAGAGAAAAAATCACAGCATTGCGGCATGCAAATTAGGGATTAAAATAAAGAGTGTGTACAAGCGAGAGGTGGGCATCCACACATCTTAAACCTGTGTTAATTAAAGCAGCATTGAGCTTGTCATTAGTAAAATATAGGAATTGGAGATAAAAAAATTCCTACAATTGGTTTGTAGAGCATAGTTTTAAACGATAATCATTAGCTTCAGCTGGTGGACTTGAGGTTTGTGTTTGGCTTCAATGTTTTTTTTAATTTGTTGGCTGTTTCCTTTGCGATAATCAGGGATGGACTTGAAAATATGAGCGAAAGTTGGGAGATCCGTTCAAGTTCTCTAACCATGACAGCGTCGCCTATTTCTAGTGTTATAGGCTTAGCCTGTTTGTGTTACTTATAATTCATTTCAGCGCATAAGGTATAATATTTGTCTGTGCCACAAACAATATATAAGGGTGATTTGCCCGTGGAGCTATTGATCGACCCGTTAATAGAGGTTGCGACTTGAGGTAACCCATCCTACCATGCCTTGTGCGTTGGATTTACAAGATGACGAAGAATTCCAAGGATTTTACGAATGGTTTTTTCGACAAAGCTATTTGCCTGTGGATGATAAGCTGTGATGAAGCTCTGTTGAGGGCTCACTATGAAGCTTTATTTGTTGAGTGCTCGCTATGGAAGCTTGATTTGTAGAGTGCTCACTGTGGAGGCTTGATTTGTAGGATGCTGTATTGCAGACATACTTGTGCTAAAATTGATTCCTGAACTCTAATCCGTTGTCGGAGAAAAAACCTTGGGTGTAGTAAAAGAGCATATGAGATGCACCACTAGGGTGTGAGCCACAGATTCGGTTGATTTATCCTGCAGTGAGACTAAAATCACAAATCTAATCGACAGACACCAGTACGTACGAGAGTCCTTGATGGATTCCTCGGATGATATAACAAGTCAATGGCAACCGTGTCAAACAGAAGTTCCGTTGTAGGGTATTCCAGCGCTAGAGCAGGTGGAAAAGTAGTACCCTTGTGCTGTGCACACGATAAACATTTAGCAATGTCTTGCTCTGTCTTTTGTATTATATTTCAATAATATATATATATATATATATATATATATATATATATATATATATATATATATATATATATATATATATATATATATATATATATATATATATATATATATATATATTTTTTTTTAGCGGATGGTCTGCTTGAGGTACATTTTGGTGCAACGCTAATACCGTTGCACGAAGTGCATCAGGTACGACAGTTTGCATAACAATACCCTGAGCTGTCCCTTTGTCGTCGTTCAAATTGACGGAACGGAAGAGGTAACTTCGGTAGAATAGCCTCCTCCCCTGACTTTAGAGCACAACTGATTGTAGACCACAAGAGATCAAGTCGTTGTTCATCCTGTAATTACGAGACAGTGAACGAAGATACAGACGTCACTGGTGCTGTGTTCCTGGACAAAGCGTCGGTGACCATGTTCGCTGGTCCTGGTAAGTACTTGAACACGGGGGGCGGGATTTCTTGAATGGTCAGATACCTGCGTGCTAGTCTGCCTGAAAGATTTTGTTTTTCCCGTGGAACAGCTCTGTCACTGTCACAAGATCCGTATGGACTGTTATGGGTGAGCCGAAAAAACAAAAGAAAACATAAACTTCTTAAGTGCCCAGACAACAGCTAATGTTCCCAGATGCGTTACTCAATAGCGTGTTTCTGCGTCATTAAGTTTACGACTGGCATAAGCAATCACTCTATATTTCCCTCGTGTATCCAGCTGCATGAGTACAGTGCCAAGCTCTCGTCCTGAGGCGTCGGTACACAGAGTAAATGGGTGAGTGTAGGGAGGAAATGCCATAACAGGTAGATCAGGAATTACTTTCGTCAATGCAATAAAATTTGTCTCCTGTTTATCATTCAAGACAAATATGGCGTCCTTCTCTGAGTAATTAAGTTAGCGGCGATGCTAACGTCGCATATTCTTTTATAAATGAACGATAATATCTGATAAATCAAGAACACTATGCACCTTAGCAACAGTTGTAGGACGTGGGAACTGTATAAAGGCTTTGATGATCTGATGTGTAATAGTTAGCATGCTCGCCTCGCAAGCGAGCAGACCCGGGTTCGATCCCCGGGCAGGGTGAATCTATGGGCAAGTTTCTTTACGCCATTTGCCTCTGTCTACCCAGCAGTAATTGGGGACCTGGATGTTAATCGATTTGCGGACCGTGTTCTGGGGTAATGGTTAGCCAGTACAGTTGGCGAGTTATCCGGTCTTCTCGGACTATTCCTTGACATCGGGTCATGCAACTCGTTAACTTAGGGTGTGTTTGTTGTATTGGCGACAGCTTCTACACCTTAAACAAATTCACGCCTAGGTGGCCCTTGGGCCCGCCATCCTCGTTACATGAGGGGTAACCATTATTATTATTATATAGGCTTTGACTTTTCTGTCAACTGTATAAATGCCGTCTCCGTCGATTATAAAACCAAGGAATGTTTTCTGGATTTTAAAGATTAAAATTTAGAAATTTTAACTTTAAGTCCTGCTGTAGAAAGTTTCTGGAAAACTTCATGGAGTTTGGCAAGAAGAATGTCTACATCTTACTGACTACGATGAATCATATAACTAGGTACATACTGCGTTGCCTATTAAATCACCAAACTAAGTGTTGACCATCCTTTGAAGAGTCAATGGCGCATTTCGAAGGCCAATGAGCATAGGTAACAATTCAAAATGTCCCAAAGGAGTGCTAAAAGCAGTATTATCTTTGACTAAAGTTTGCAATATATCGCTCAAAACAGGTATTGGGTACCTATCCAGGATAGTGGCTTCATTGACGTTCCGAAATTCAATGACTTCGGGCCAACCTCCATCCTCCAATCTATTCTAGCATATCTTGAACCATGTCTTGTACAGCGTGCTGGCTATGAGGTAGTCTTTAAGCTGGTATGTAAATCGGGTTTGTGTCCGGTTTTTAAAGATATGTGATGTGAAGTGAAACTCGTCTGACCAAGCGGATTGCTAGGTAATCTTTTTGTAGCCAGCAAGCAACTCGAGGAGACTAGTCTTGCCTTGAAGGTGATCAGTTACCTTAATGCGGTATTATTCGATCTATCTCCCCCCTGCCTGGGATCTGTGTAGGCTGTAAAACAACACTAGTATGGTAAACCAGTTAATCACACAAGCAACATCCCTGTTTCAATATTCTAATATTCTGGGAGCGCTTGGTCTGTGGAGAACGAGGACTTCTGTTAAATCACCTGGACGAATCGTAATGCAGATTCACATGGAAGGCCTTTAACCCTGGGAGTTTCCATAAGACAGACTACGTCAATGCCAATGAAAATGTCAGGTAAGTGAACAGTGGCCCTGGTCGTTTGCTCATTCTGAAAATGGAGAGTACCTGTTAAGACTGCAGGTACTACTATCCAATTCTTGCTGCTAAAATCACGCCGGGTAAATGAGTCAGTAGGGACTGGGACACGCTGAGACTTGGGATCCATCTTCTTCGTAGTAGGAAAGTTTGATAAAACATTCACCCTGTCGGTGAGCAATGGAACAGAATTTGCATGGCACGATAGGTAGTATGTCGACTTGGCTGGACATCTATCATGTTGTGGTTAAGCATTGGAAGACCAATTAATCCATCAGCTGGTAAGTTAAGTCCTTTACTCTGTAACACACTGCCGGAAATGGTTTACCACGTCTTGAAAAATATAGAGGTAGTGTTACCATTCCCATAATGTCCAGCTAGGCACCGGAAACTCCCGAGAGATCGGTGTCAGTTGGTCGAACTTGAAATCCATGGTGAGGTGAACGTTGCTGCAGTTTTTGACAGGACGCTAATGAGAGTACACTTGCGCACTCAGCTAGGCACCGGAAACTCCCGAGAGATCGGTGTCAGTTGGTCGAACTTGAAATCCATGGTGAGGTGAACGTTGCTGCAGTTTTTGATAGGACGCTAATGAGAGTACACTTGCGCACTCACCCTTATCTATATCTATTGAAAGTGTGTTGGTACCCACTCTCACCGGAACAGACAACACTTCTGTTTTGTTCAATGCCGCAATTAGCGAAGCTGCACGAGAAGTGTTGCTTTACATTGTTACAGCTGTACTTATCCCGTGTCTTGTTGAATAAGGCGGTGGTCTTCCCCCGACTGCTTATAATAGCGACGACATGGCTGTCATGGTTGTCTATCATACCTCGAATCCTTACACCATTGTATAGCTACAAAGTCCTGGGAATTATATGAGGAAGTCATGTAATATACTCCACGTAACACATGTCGGTACAGTAGACTCGGTGTGAACAACTGCTTAATGGGCCAGAGGTAGATCTCGTCGTGGTCTTGAATTTGCTGTAGGGGTTGTGTGGTGTTTGGGTATGTTACCACCTTGCTGTAGCTGGTAACAATAGTTAATAGTATGTTACAGTGTTTGCTTAACAGTTTCTATTTAGATTTCGTGCAATTATACTTGGAAACCTTGTGATGAACCGGCGCCACAGGTGTAACTGTACTGGTTAGTGGGGTACGGGTACTCTAAGTGGGATCTTACGTGCGTAAGAAAAAATTGCATTAGACTGGGCATAATCATCAGTCTTAGCTTGACTGTATGCAGGGTCCCATAAACATAATACGAAAGTCGCAATTTCAAGAATGCGAGCAAACTGCTCTAATGGTATGGTGCCGTCCTTGTGATCCTCATTTTCCACTGTGGACTCGCGAATGCGGACATTCTGCGGCAACACTTTAAATACAATGAAAGTGTTAGAAACATGCTTGAGCCAGCTTTAGCCATTGTTAGTTGGTTGTTAGACAACTTAGATGTCACTGGAGGAATAGAGGATGTAGGAGGAAAAGTACACTGTCCTGACACACTGGGGTTGGTGGGTAGGGAGAATGAACTGAACCGTGATAAGGTGTGGTGTCGTATATACAACCTGTCATAAGTTGGGTATGGTGTAAATCACCAAATGTTTGCTCAATTGATTGTTCACTTTACACAATGGAAGTGTTTCGCCGCAGATAAATTTGTGTTCCATGCATATCTCCATAATGCCAGTAACAATGCCAGTTGAGAGAACTGCGTCAGTTATTATTTCTTTTTCTGTTTGTTCAAAGGTACTATTTTAATCTTTTCGCTAAATGCGTAATGTCTGAACCAGATAAATGAAATAAAGTATCCATAAATTATAATTCAATAATAAAATATTATACTCAATAATAACCTTGCCCACCCATTAACGGCAACTGAATGAAAATATAATTACATTCATAAATACAAATATTTAAATTATATTACGTCAGTAATATATAAAGTTAGGCATTTATTAATTAAAAACTCGCCTATCACAACGTCTGACGAGCGATGGTATGCTGTAGAATATGTTTATTGTTTGTAAAATTCTACCGCACGTCTGTGAATACCTACAGTAGTACGGAGACTTGAGTGAAGCACGAAGACTTCATTGAAGTTCTGGTCATTAGGTCCATAGAGTTCTGTGGGGGAGTGGTGTCTCAGCTGGTGAGAAGATCATTGCTACTACCTATGCATAGAAGTGAAATCCAAGATGGTGTATTACAATGATGTTGGAGTGACGTTTCTAATATGATGTCGATGACGTGTCAAAGATGGCGTCGATGGCGTATTAGTTGCCAGGGGCTGGCAGATGTGATGATCTAAGGGATGTCAAAGAAAACTGTCTGATGTAACCCTGGTGCGCTGAGTCACACGGCCGGTCACATGGTGGGTCACATGGTGGTTGTTGTTCAGAAGTAGAAAAAGCGCTGAGCCAGACGTTAACCAATCAAAACAACATGTACAGTAGGCTGTAGACTGGGGTAGGCTCTCCATGAGGGGCTTGGGTGCTTCTTGGTGCTGGGGTGCTTCTGCTCGCTGGGAGAGAACGCTTGTTGATGCTGTTATGCTTAGTAGCTGAAAACAGTTATGAGAGCATCTTGAAAGCAGGGTTGCAGAGACGTTCAGGGTGTGGCAATACAGTGATACTACATGTGAAGTGATCAAATGTATTAATTTACTTATAATAACAATAATTGAAACTCGTACATTGAACTGGGACGTCACAAGTGTTTAACTGAAATGTGTCGCCTCTCAGAAAGGTAGATATCTCACGTGCAAAAATACAGAATGTCAAGCTTTAACCAAAAATCGTCAGTTTTTGTATAAAACTCTGTTTTTGGTTGATAAATTCGTAGAACCGTTGGTTGTGACTAAAAGTCAAATCAGCAAGTTAGAACGGTTTGCTGTGTTCACAGTCGCTGTTTATGTCCCATGGTGGATTGTTTGCCCCGTTCCAGCAAGTGCGTCACTGAATGACTTGAATTTGGTCGAAACCTTGGCTGAATTTGCCCCATATGACGCCACAATAGTTGACAAAGCTTGTGTGGAACTCGGTAGACACACTTGGTACCTAACTGAGGAGTTGGCCCCACTGGCTTTGTTCTCGTCCCAATTACAAGAAAGGACAAAAGAGAAGATGAGGAAGGCCCTTCTTTGCCATGAAGGCACTGAAGTTACTAAGAGTGTGGGGCTCAATCATGGGGGCTATGGAAAGCCATATCTTCCCCCCGTCCCAGAAAGTGGCACTGCCCTGGTGGACCTAATTGGGCCTGACTCAAGCCGGTTCTTCACCATTTTAGGCATGCCCTATCAGTTTCTCCACAGTCCAGCCAGTGAATGGGCGGATCATGACGACTACCTGAACATGAAACGGGTTGTGGACAAGCGTCGTCAATGAGGCTGCAGAGCGTGGTGTAAAACTTTGCCATGACTTTCTTAATGTTGCCAGGGATGAGGAGCGCTTTCAAGAAGTCCTTCAAGTAGTTGAAAATGATAGACTCCGCGTTCCTAATCTGTTTCCGAAATAATACCTTGTAAATATATGATAAAACCCCTTAATGTACCATGAGAGAATAAGAATGATTAACTTTTTTGTGTTGGTGATAACAGCTTTTAATTAAGACAGGCAAATGATTTTGTGTTAATATCCCTTATGATGGTTGTGTAATATCATATATAGGCGCGTATGCCGTATAAGCAAAATCGCTATTTTTCAAATTGCTGGAGCTCACTCAAATATGCATGAACCTTAAAAAAATTGCACGTGGGTATTTTTTATGTCAATATGCAACACCAAAATTTTGAACAGCATTGCAGGACAAAGTTGGGGCAAGGTCACGGCGGGGTTAGCTCCTGAGGGATAATTATCAGATATGGCCAGTGATATGTGCGGTCTTGGGTATGAGAGTTTGTTGACCAAACTGGAGTGGTCCACTGAAGAATTGGCGAGGGCCAAGTTAGAAATTGAGAGGGCCACGTTGGAGAACCTGAAATTAAGGAAAGAACTGGCGAAGTTAAAAGGAGAGGCTGGACGAGTAAAGCCAGTGTCTGACGAAAAATCAAACGAGTGGAAAGTTGTGAGTAGTGGGAAGACAAAGCTGGTGGTCAAGAAGCACTCAAAGGATACGACAACAACGACAACAACAGCTAAGTGTACCAACCCGTTCAGTCCCTTGATAGACGAATTGGACGTTAGTACAGTCAGGGGCAGGGATGACAAGGAAGGTATAAAAACTTTAATTGTTGGTGACTCACAGGTAAGGTACATGGACAGGGCCTTTTGTGGTAAAAACAAAAATAGGATGAGGGTGTGTTTGCCAGGAGCTGGGGTGGGGGATATAGTTGACAGGATGGACAATATCTTGTCTGGTAATGGGAACAAACCCATTATCTGCCTCAGTGCAGGAGGCAATGATATTGGCCGGTGTAGGAGCGAGGAACTTCTTGATAAGTTCAAGGCAGCCATAGATCGTATTAGGACTAAGGGAGGGATCCCTATCATATGCGGTGTCCTGCCTAGAAGGAGAGTTGGCAGTGAATGGTTGTCAAGGGCAGTTGGTGTTAACGACCGTCTTGACAGATATTGCAAGTCAATATCAGTCCCATTCATTGACAACTGGGACAACTTCTATGGCAGAAGGGACCTTTATGCTAGGGATGGGGTGCACCTGTCTAGGGATGGAGTAGCAACCCTGGCTGGGGCTCTAGAGGGGGCAGTTCAAAAGATATCGAAGTCTTTAAACTGCTAAGAGAACATAGGAGCACGGGGGTGGAGGAGACTGCAGTGGGAGCGGGTAAACAAGGCGAAAGATTACAGGGAAATAGTGTTAGGAATGATGACAAAACTAAATTAGACAGGGAGTTTAAACTAAACGCGGTAAGGGAAGGACTCAGAACACGACTAACTTAAATGTATACTACGCGAACAGTAGAAGTATGAGAAACAAAATGGATGATATTAAGGCCTTGGTATGTACCGAAGAAATCGATATAATTGCATTCACTGGAAACATGGATCAACCTAGACACACGCGGAATTACCAGTCGAATACCAAATTGCGGGTTACAAACTGTTCCATACCGATAGGCAGACCAGGAAAGGAGGCGAGTAGCAATCTATGTTAGGGATAATCTGAAGTGTGAAATAAATAAGGAAATAAAAACTGAGAGGAATACAGAAACAATTTGGATAGAATTAAGCGACGGTCGGGAAAAATTAATCACAGGGGTAATATATAGACCCCCCAATCTTGATAGCGTCAATGAGCGACTTATCTGGGATGAAATGCGCAGGGCTTCCATACACAACAAAGTCTGTATAGTAGGCGACTTTAACCTTGGCCAAATAGATTGGACTGTCCTTACGGGTAACTCAGAATCAGAGGATTTTCTCGAGACGATCCAGGACTGTTTCCTAAGTCAACATATAACCGAACCCACACGGGGTAATAATATACTGGATTTAGTTCTGACGAACAGAGAAAACCTCATTAGCACGTCGAGGTAGGAACAACTTGCAAACAGCGATCACAAAGAAATTCGATTCAGTTAGATTTTCAGGGCAGACGTAAGGAAAATTCCACTAAAGTACCAGATTTGAGAAGGGCAAACTTTGACAGTTTAAAGAGGCAGCTGAGAGAGGGGGTGTCGCGCTTGGCGTGAACCTGACAGATGACACCGACCTGATAACGAGATCTGAGATTGCCGAGTTCCACGATAATTTAAATAGTGAGTTACTTAATGCACAAAGGCAGAACATACCATACAAAAACTCAGATCAGACAACAATGACCTAAATGGATAAATAATTATTTAAAGAACATCATTGGCCAAAGGAAGGCTATAGGTAGAAGGATAAATCGTGGCGAAATTCACCTCCGGGACTATTATAGGGTATTGGCGAGTAGAGTTAAAACCGAGATAAGGAAAGCAAAGAGGAATAATGAGGTAAGGATAGCAAGGGAGGCGAAGACAAACCCCAAAGGATTCTACCAAATGTATCAAACTAAAACACGAGAAAAGATTGGACCAATACGGTCAGACTCCGGCGAGCTCACTGATAACGACGGAGAAATGAGCAATAATTTGAATAAATATTTTTCAACAGTTTTCACCACCGAAAATCTAAACTTATGATACCGAGGCTGCGACTCTATTCAGAGATAGTGAAAACCATTAAGCGAGATAGTAGTGACTAGTAACGATGCTAGTAAGCAAATAGACACACTAAAGCCTAATAAGTCACCAGGTCCCGATGAGATATTTGCCAGAGTATTAAAGGAATGTAAGGAAGAGCTTAGTATGCCTTAGCAAAGTTGTTTAACATGTCCTTAAAAACAGGTGTAGTACCAGAATCCTGGAGGATAGCGAATGTAATACCGATTTTCAAAAAGGGGGATAGATCACTATCCTCTAACTACCGCCCAATCAGTCTAACATCAATAGTAGGCAAATTACTGGAAGCAATCATTTCAAACTCTATTCGAAATCACCTGGAGAAGCATCGATTGATCAATGATTCCCAGCATGGCTTCACAAGCGGACGTTCTTGCCTAACTAATCTATTAACATTTTTTTCATCAGTTTTCGAATCGGTGGACGAGGGGCACAATTATGATGTGGTATATCTCGACTTTAGCAAAGCCTTCGACAGAGTCCCCACGAAAGACTAATTAGAAAGGTAGAAGCTCATGGCATCAAAGGTGACATCCTTAAATGGATTAGGGCGTGGTTACAGGACAGGAAACAGCGAGTGAACATTAACGGCACTAAGTCCCATTGGAGCAACGTCACTAGTGGAGTTCCCAAGGCTCAGTACTTGGACCATTATTGTTTATTATATACATAAACGACATAGATATCGGCATAGACAGCAACATAAGTAAATTTGCTGATGACACTAAAATAGGACGTGTTATTAAATCTGACGAGGACTCCGCAAAACTACAGGAAGATCTAAACAAATTTTCGAATGGTCTGAAAAATGGCAGATGAAATTCAACGTGGACAAATGTAAAGTGCTCAGTATAGGAGATGTAAACAGGGAAACCAGATACCAGATGAACAACGATGCCATAGAGAAATCCGACTGCGAGAGAGATTTAGGAGTAATGATAAGTAGGAACCTTAAGCCAAGTAAACAATGTGTTTTTGCTCGTAACAAGGCTAATAAAGTACTTGGGTTCATACAAAGGAGTGTTAGTTACAAGACTAGCGAGGTCATCCTAAAACTGTATCTTGCTCTTGTGAGACCACACCTGGATTACGCAGTTCAGTTCTGGTCACCGTATTACAGAATGGATATAGAATCCTTGGAAAGAATTCAGAGGAGAATGACAAGACTAATCCGGGCATTAGGAACCTTGAGTATAGAGACAGGTTAAAGCATCTTAATTTGCACTCCCTCGAGAGACGTAGAGCGAGGGGCGACCTGATAGAGGTGTATAAGTGGAAGACAGGGCTAAACAAAGGGGACATTACAAAGGTACTCAAATTATCCAACCAGGAGCGAACTCGTAACAATGGTTTTAAATTAGACAAATTTAGATTTAGGCCTGAAATAGGTAAACACTGGTTTGGAAACAGAGTAGTGGATGAATGGAACAAGTTACCAATATCATCATTAACTCGAATACGCTGAATTGCTTCAAACATAGGTTGGATGCTCATATGAGCAATAGGGGTTGGGTGTAAACGGGACTGCCCAGTATGGGCCAATAGGCCCGCTGCAGTTTCCTCCATTCTTATGTTCTTATGTTAACTGTCACACCCTAAGGCCCAGCGGCTGGGGAATGTGTCTGCAGGTGGTCCTGGAGAGAGTGGTCTCGGTTGGTGCTAGACTGTCTCCTTTGGGAGACTCCACTAGCTGGGGACTCGGTGCTAGGGAGGGCTGTCCCTCTTCCGACCGCGACTTGTGACAAAAGTCTCTGTCTACCTCTGAGTTCTGTCTCTCCCCGTCTGTCTTACGGAAGGAGCTGCAGGACCCTTATATTGGAGGTGTGAGGCCGGAAGATGTCACTAATCTGGGTGTGTCTGGCAAGGTGACAGGTGTACTGGCTGGTAGGGTAGTTTCGTGAATTAAATCGGTCTTAACGCTGGTTTGACTAATCATGCTGCTGTGAGAACTGTGTTTCATTGTGACCGTGACCTCTGTTGGGTCAGGTCTTAATCTCACTTTCATTACTGTAGGGTGGGTCAACTTATGTGGGTGTACACCTGTGCATCCAGTTACTGCTATATGTGTTGTTCTTCTCTGGGCTATGGTCTGATAAACAATCATTACAAGTGTGTGGGGGATAGAGAAGGAGTGTGTGGGTATAGAGAACAGTTGTGTGTAGGGTAAAGAACGATTGAGTGTATGGATAGAGAACGGTTGTGTTTGGTGATAGAGAATGCATGTCTGTGGGGGTAGAGAACGAGTGTGTGGGGGTTAGAGAACTAGTGTGTATGGAGATAGAGAAAGAGTGTATTTGGGGATAGAGATTGGCTGTGTGGGGGGGAGAATGGTGTAGAGAACTAGTGTGTATGGAGATAGAGAAAGAGTGTGTGGGGGGATAGAACACGAGTGTGTGTGGAGATAGAGTACGGCTGTTTGTAGGGGGAGTGAACAGTTATGTGTGGGAATAGAGAACGAGTGTGTGTGGGGATAAAAATCGAGTGTGTGTTTGGATAGAAAGCGAGTGTGTGTGGGAGTAGAGAACGAGTGTGTGTGTGTGTGTGTGTGTGTGGAGATAGAGAACGAGTGTGTGTGGGTGGGGATAGAAAGGAGTATGTGTGGGGGTAGAGATAGATTGTGTGTGAGGTAGAGAACGATTGTGTGTGAGGTAGAGAACGATTGTGTGTGTGGATAGAGATGTAACGATAACTTTTTACTAACAATGTAACAGTATAATACAGTAACGGGGAGAACATACTATCTCTACCTTTACCAACTGTGTATCTGTTGAGGTGATTGTTACTTGTTTATAACAGCTACTTGTGAAGCTGTCATATATGTAACAACCTTGTGAAGCATGTTACCTTATATTCTAGACGTACTAAAATATAGATCAAAGTTTATTGGATCTTCTGTAGTGAAATCCAATATGTTCCTTTTGTTTATTTATTATAAAAAAGAGTCCTATGTACAGGTAGTAGGCAGCAATCAAACAGGGAGATTTCTTAGTAATGTTCAGGCATTTGTCTATGAAAGGTCTAGGGTATTTAAGGTTTGAGCCAATATTATAGATATATTTATATTCCTCATCAATGAATTCCGGGCTGCAAATTCTCAAAGAACGTAAAAACATTGTTGAAAATACTGACTGTTTGACTCTATTATGGTGGGCAGAATAATAATGAATGTATGAACACACATTAGTAGGTTTTCTATAAATACTGAACTTAAAAGTGTTACTTATTCTGTGTACCAGACAGTCTAGGAATGGAAATTTACAGTCTTGTTCTAATTCCACAGTGAATTTGATCGAGGGGGCTAAGTTGTTAAGTTGTGGCAGGAAAGCTTTTAGGTCCTCATTACATGGCCAGAGACATAATACATCATCAACATATCTAAACCAGACTGCTGAGGGTGGTAAAATATTACTTAATAGTTTCTTTTCAAAGAATTCCATATATAGGTTGCTTAATACTGGTGAGAGTGGATTCCCCATTGCCATACCAAATTTTTGAGCATAATATTCTCCATTGAATTCAAATTTGCAATCCTTAATACATAGTTTGATGAGTTCGATGAAGTCGTCTTTCGAGACGGGCAGTGAAATATTATCCAGGGAATCTATGAGGAACTAGTAAAACATCAACTGGGACCTTTGTAAAGAGTGATGTTACATCAAAACTGACCAGTTTAAAATCATAATTAATGTGTAAGTTATTGAGTTTATCAACCAAATCCATATTATTCTTGATATTAGAGTTAGAAATGTTGCCAACAAGGGGATTTAGTAAAGAAACTAACCATTTAGATAGTTTATAAGAGATTGACCCAACTGAACTAATGATGGGTCTTGCTGGGTTATTAGGCTTGTGGGTCTTGATTACACCGTACATGTATGGCAGTGGAGGGGACGTTGAAGTAAGATGTTTAATGAGAGTAACTTTGCCTATCAATAGAGGACTGATATGGGGCGGTAACTCTTGAAAAGACCTTTGTCCCCAGATTTTTTATACGCTGGTGAACTTTAGCAATTTTCAGTTTATCCAGAAAGACACCACTAGTGAAGGAGGAGTTACAAATGTGTAGGAGAACAGGTAGTAATAGGTGGGCTACTTTCTTAATGATGCTCATTGGTATATTGTCTTCGCCTGCTGCTGCATCTTTGGACATTTTTATGCTGGTCACTAATTCATCTGCTGTGACAGGGGATAAGAACAGCTCATTTTGCTGTCTGTTTTGCTGGTAGGCTCAAAATTCCTCATGGTGATTAGGGATGCTCTCTGCAAGATTTTTGACAACATTGATAAAATATTCATTGTATTGGTTGGTAATGAGGGATGGGGCCGTTACAACTGAACCATTTATCATAAAAGCTGAGTGGGGAGCCGAAGGTTTGGTGTTCCTGTTTTGAATAGAATTGATGATATTCCAGGATTTTTGTATGGTTTGTGTTTTTCTTTTCTCATTTCCTTGATTCCACTCGTAATATAGAGAGTTTGGAGATACATACAGTTTTCACCGACTTAATCTTGAGGGGGAAGCAATTATCAAACCAAGCATTGAAGATATAAGAGAATTTGCAGCAGCTAACATTAGGGTTGTCGGAGGCATAGGCAAGAACCCACTTAGCATTCAGTAAGATGTTTTCAAAAAGGAGCATGTTGTCGGCGCAGTAGTCTCTGTATTTTATTGGGACTCTACAAGACCTTTCAGATCTTGTGACTGATTTATACATGGCTTAATCTTTGAAGTGATCTGAGATATTGTTATAAATAATTCCACTTGTGATATGATCTATGGCAGTTACTCTAGTGGGTTTGGTTATAGTGTTGAAGAAGAGTTTAGAATGACAGGTAACAAGAAGGTCTAATACTGAGGTATCGGTTTCTGATTATAATCGATCAAGGTTGAAATCTGTAATGTAGCAAAGTTTCTTTTCTGAACTCTTGATGGTGATAAGCTCCGAGAATTTATCATGAAAGTTCCTTACATTGGTGTGGGGTCTTCTGTAGATTACTCCTACAAGGATATTTCGTGTGTCGTTACGTAAATCAGTGAAAGCACTCTCCATGAACTCATCTGGAACCTTTAAATCATCTCTTACAGAAGTGTTATACTTAATATGAACATATAGTGCGACACCTCCACTGTGTCGTGACGTGTTTACGAGTGTACATTATAATTAGGAATGTTATATAAATGTTCAATATCGTTAGTGAGTTTGGTCTCACAGAACCCAAGTACATCAAATTTGTGAGCAATAGAAGATAAACACTGATCTAAAAAGGTATCTAAGTGAAGGGGAATACTGCTGATGTTATGGCTAATTAAGGAGAAGGAATGAGGTAGTAGAAGACTAGAACTAAACTCAGGAGAGCCAGGAAAATAATAGTTACAGTTTGGGTTGGTGTAACCCAGTGAGTTTTGAAGAAAGGCATCAGGGTCAATAAAAGGGAGTATTGTGTCGACACCATGGGTGAAGGGGGTGTAACACATGCGACCCAGTACATCTAAGGGAACGAGTGTAGGAGTATTGGTACTGATTAGGGAACAGCAAAAACTCAGGGTCACTGAGGTGTGAAAAGGGAAGGTTAAAAAAAGTTACAATCTTTGGGGTAACGTACTCACAAGTGCTACAACCAACAGAATTAGGATGACTCGGACTGTTGAGGGTGGCTCCCAGTTTGAGTTGGAGGTGCGCCTGTCTCTTGGTTCTGAGGGCTGCTGGTTCCCACCGCAGAGGATGGACATGTTAGCCGGCAGGGTGGGGGGGCGGGGGAGAACTCCACAGGTGATGACCAGGATACGGGCAATGGCTTGTTACCCCTCAGTTGGGAGAGTGTAGGCTGGCAGTAGTGTCGGTCAAGCTGTGTGGTCAGCTGGGATGGCCGGCCTGGTGGGACGGTAGGGATGATGGTGGGGTGGACAAGGGCTTGGATTACAAGCCGTGGCACTGAGGGAAGTCACAGAGTCACAAATTCACCAATAAATTGACAAATATATCTACTTAGGGGGATCACAGATAGATATTGTACTGATCACGTCACTCACTTGTCACTCACGAATCGGATTTTCTAGAAATCAGGCTGGGTGCTCCTGAAAGGACCCCCTTTAAAAAAAAAAGTGCTCACCACTCACACGTCCCACCGCTGTCTGCCTGCCTTGGGGTTATTGTTGACGAGAAACTAAGCTGGAGAAACCACATACAAGCCATTCACAGTAAAGTCAATAAACAGTGTGGAATCCTGTATCACACTCGTCAGTCACTCACTCTTGCAGCAATGAAAGAAATCTATGTGATCTTGTTTACCAACACATAAGAACATGAGAATGGAGGAAACTGCAGCGGGCCTATTGGCCCATACTGGGCAGTCCCGTTTACACCCAACCCCTATTGCTCATATGAGCATCCAACCTATGTTTGAAGCTATTCAGCGTATTCGAGTTAATGATGATATTTGGTAACTTGTTCCATTCATCCACTACGCTGTTTCCAAACCAGTGTTTACCTATTTCGCGCCTAAATCAAAATTTGTCTAACTTAAAACCATTGTTACGAGTTCACTCCTGGTTGGATAGTTTGAGTACCTTTGTAATGTCCCCTTTGTTTAGCCCTGACTTCCACTTATACACCTCTATCAGGTCGCCTCTCGCTCTACGTCTCTCGAGGGAGTGCAAATTAAGATGGTTTAACCTGTCTCTATACTCAAGGTTCCTAATGCCCGGCATTAGTCTTGTCATTCTCCTCTGACTTCTTTCCAAGGATTCTATATCCATTCTGTAATACGGTGACCAGAACTGAACTGCGTAGTCCAGGTGTGGTCTCACGAGCGCAAGATACAGTTTTAGGATGACCTCGCTAGCCTTGTAACTAACACTCCTTTGTATGAACCCAAGTACTTCATTAGACTTGTTACGAGCAAAAACACATTGTTTACTTGGCTTAAGGTTCCTACTTATCATTACTCCTAAATCTCTCTCGCAGTCGGATTTCTCTATGGCATCGATGTTCATCTGGTATCTGGTTTCCCTGTTTACATCTCCTATACTGAGTACTTTACATTTGTTCACGTTGAATTTCATCTGCCATTTTTCAGACCATTCGAAAAATTTGTTTAGGTCTTCCTGTAGTTTTGCGGAGTCCTCGTCAGATTTAATAACACGTCCTATTTTAGTGTCATCAGCAAATTTACTTATGTTGCTGTCTATGCCGATATCTATATCGTTTATGTATATATTAAATAATAATGGTCCAAGAACTGAGCCTTGGGGAACTCCACTAGTGACGTTGCTCCAATGGGACTTAGTGCCGTTAATGCTCACTCGCTGTTTCCTGTCCTGTAACCACACCCTAATCTATTTTAGGATATTACCTTTGATGCCATGAGCTTCTACCTTTCTAATTAGTCTTTCGTGGGGGACTCTGTCGAAGGCTTTGCTAAAGTCGAGATATACCACATCATAAATGTGCCCCTCATCCACTGATTCGAAAACTGATGAAAAGAATGTTAATAGATTAGTTAGACAAGAACGCCCGCTTGTGAAGCCATGTTGGGAATCATTGATCAATTTGTGCTTCTCCAGGTGGTTTCGAATAGAGTTTGAAATGATTGATTCTAGTAGTTTCCCTACTTTTGATGTTAGACTGATTGGGCTGTAGTTAAAGGATAGTGATCTATCCCCCTTCTTGAAAATCGGTTTTACATTCGCTATCCTCCAGGATTCTGGTACTACACCTATTTTTAAGGACATGTTAAACAACTTAGCTAAGGGCATACTAAGCTCTTCCTTACATTCCTTTAATACTCTGGCAAATATCTCATCGGGACCAGGTGACTTATTAGGCTTTAGTTTGTCTATTTGCTTACTAACATCGTTACTAGTCACTACTATCTCGCTTAATATGTTTTCTTCACTATCTCTGAATAGAGTCGGTGCCTCGGGTATCATGTTTAAATTTTCGGTGGTAAAAACCTTTGAAAAATATTTATTCAAATTATTGCTCATTTCTCCCTCGTGTCAGTGAGCTCGCCGGTATCTGACCGTATTGGTCCAATCTTTTCTCGTGTTTTAGTTTGATACATTTGGTAGAATCCTTTGGGGTTTGTCTTCGCCTCCCTTGCTATACTTACCTCATTATTCCTCTTGGCTTTCCGTATCTCGGTTTGAACCCTACTCGCCAATACCTAATAATAATCCTGGAGGTAAATTTCGCCACGATTTATCCTTCTACCTATAGCCTTCCCTTGGCCAATGATGTTCTTTAAATAATTATTTATCCATTTAGGGTCATTGTTGTGTGGTTTGAGTTTTTCGTATGGTATGTTCTGCCTTTGTGCATTAAGTAACTCATTATTTAAATTGTCATGGAACTCGGCAATCTCAGATCTCGCTATCAGGTCAGTGTCATCTGTCAGGTTCAACCCAAGCGCGACACCCCTTCTCTCAGCTGCCTCTTTAAACTGTCAAAGTTTGCCCTTCTGAAATCTGATACTTTAGTGGAATTTTCCTTATGTCTGCCCTGAAAATCTAACTGGAATCTAATTTCTTTGTGATCGCTGTTTGCAAGTTCGTTCCCTACCTCGACATTGCTAATGAGGTTTTCTCTGTTTGACAGAACTAAATCGAGTATATTATTACCCCGGGTGGGTTCGGTTATATGTTGACTTAAGAAACAGTCCTGGATCGTTTCGAGGAAATCCTCTGATTCTGAGTTACCCGTAAGGTCAGTCCAATCTATTTGGCCAAGGTTAAAGTCGCCTACTATACAGACTTTGTTGTGTATGGAAGACCTGGCATGATACACTGTCACACAGTATGGGGGGCCTCTGGCCCTCCAAAAACACAACCCCTGATTACTTCACAGAAGAGAGTTATGCGGACAATGACATACTTGAAAAAATCGATAACACTAAAATACAATTTGCTAAATTAAAAATATTAAAATTCGAGGATATTAACACTTACTGCTGTGCCCTATTTCTTTACAAATCTGTTAATCAATTGATTGATAATAATTATTTCCAGTTCCAGAATAATCAGAGATACAACTTTATACACCTAGGGCTAATAAGACCACCCCTCATGTGCTCCTCTCAGTCCCAGACCTCTATTAATATCATGGTGAGAAGGTGTGGAACAACCTACCCCCACCCATCCGAGCAAAGTCTACGCTCCCTTTCTTTAAATCATTTCTAAAAAAACATTATCTATTGTCTAAGTACTAATATTTTTGTAATACCTACTTCAAATTGTACCACCAAAACCTTTATATCATAAATTGTCAGGTAGATGGATAGAAATTACCATTGCAATAATCATATTTGTCGACAGGACATGATAATGACAGCTCTGTCCTCTTGTTCCACCTTAATACAACCTATGTTGTATTGCTTCCCTCCCTTATCATATTAATGTTTATCAACTCCACTGTAAAATATGTATATACTTATAGTCTCATGTAGAGCCACAATGGAAACGTTGTCAAGATAAATATCGTCAAAACCACACAGGAAAAGATGGGCAATGGAGCACCTTAGCTTTCGTCTTTATTCAAGACATCTTCAAAGGCAATAATGTAAAAAATAAATAAAATAAATAAAATAAATAAATAACGAAGTGATAACCGTGGTAACATTCTGATATGTTCTTACTACCACCATGTCATGTGTATTATTCCAGATGATACTATACTCGTCTGATACATAATACTTCTTGAGATATATGCACAGTTTTTATCAGGTGCCGACAAGAGAGCTCAGGCTCTCAACTGGCTCAGCCATGTCAATATTGTTATTATTATCCACTCTGTATCTCTATTTTTCTGGCTAAATAAAATGTTTCAATATCAATATTGTTATGTTCAAAACTCTCTGGTTCATGAATAACCTTAATCTCTCTCTCTCTCTCTGTTCTTTTTGTTATTTTTGTTTATCCCTTTAGTGCTTTAGTGATACAGCGTGCGACGTCAGAGATTTAAACCATGACGTAAGGCTTCTAGACGAGACATTACATTCGACCTCTGTTATCTCCCACGCCTTGTTATCCCCCACGCCTTCTGTTATCTCTAACGCCCTCTGTTATCTTCCACGCCTTATGTTATCTCTAACGCCCTCTGTTATCTTCCACGCCTTATGTTATCTCTAACGCCCTCTGTTATTTTCCATGCCTTAAGTTA
This sequence comes from Homarus americanus, assembly GCF_018991925.1. Lineage (NCBI taxonomy): Eukaryota > Metazoa > Arthropoda > Malacostraca > Decapoda > Nephropidae > Homarus > Homarus americanus. The sequence goes on from NW_024737097.1 coordinate 2,752,706, forward strand.
TCTCTAACGCCCTCTGTTATCTTCCACGCCTTAAGTTATCTCTAACGCCCTCTGTTATCTTCCACGCCTTAAGTTATCTCTAACGCCCTCTGTTATCTTCCACGCCTTAAGTTATCTCTAACGCCCTCTGCCCTCTGTTATCTTCCACGCCTTAAGTTATCTCTAACGCCCTCTGTTATCTTCCACGCCTTAAGTTATCTCTAATGCCCTCTGTTATCTTCGACGCCTTAAGTTATCTCTAACGCTTTCTGTTATCTTCCACGCCTTAAGTTATCTCTAATGCCCTCTGTTATGTCCCACGCATTATGTTTTCTCCAATGCTCTCTATTATCTCCCATACCCTCTATTATCTCCCACACCCTCTGTTATCTCCCACGCCTTATGTTATCTCCCACACCCTCTGTTATCTCCCATGCCTTATGTTATCTCCCACACCCTCTGTTATCTCCCACGCCCTCTGTTATCTCCCATGCCTTTTGTTATTTCCCACCCTCTCTGTCGAGGAAGAGTAGGGTGAGGTGGAGGAAGAAAAGGGCGACGGGAAAAGGGGAAAGAGAAAGGAGGAGGAAGAAGACGAAGAGTGGGAAGGAGAATAGTCATTAGTTTTTTTTTAGATAACAAATTTATTGACAAAGCTTGGAGTACAGTTTGCCTATTCTGAATAATTCAGTCAGGTCTGGACACTGAGGGTGGTATCACTTCTCACTGCCACGCAGGACAGAGGTTCATACACAAAGAAATAGATCATATTCATTAGCAGTACAGTATATATATATATATATATATATATATATATATATATATATATATATATATATATATATATATATATATATATATATATATATATATATATATATATATATATATATAGGTCAGAGTCATGTGGGTGATGTCACTATTCACTGCCATGCAGGACAGTGGTTCATATACATTGGACGCCATATTGAAGACTAATCAGTGTGGGCTAGCAGCAAATTTGGGATAAACAGCAAGAATGTCCTCAAGCACCCCTGATTCAATGTAGTAATTACAAAGTTCATTTTACAATAAGCCAGGTGGCCTGAAGTCTTTGACAGTGTCACATTCAATAATATAGTGTTCAAGTGTATGCTTTAAAGGTTTATCACAAAGTTTACATGCTTTGTGTTCTGGTATGGGTACAGCGCTACTAACTTGCCAGATGTGTCTGTATCCTAGCCTAGTTCTGGCCACAACTATATCACATTGTCTGGTTCTGTCCTTATGCTGGCCATACCGGTACCTCTTGTCACAAAATTTGTCATATTTACTAATGCTACAACTGCCAGGTCTCTCTGCATTTCTCAGTTCTTCTAGATCAGAGTTCATGATTCTGACTTGAATGTTTTTAAGTACAGCATTGGACAGGCCAAGGTCACGGTCAACATTTTCTTTCTTACATGCCTCATTGGCCAGTCTATCAGCACGGTCACGATACCTAATTCCAACATGGGACGTAATCCACACAAATTCAATACAAAAGTTGTTCTCATTGGCAGTTATCACATTTCTTTTAATATCACAGACAACTTTAGACGTAGAACCTGACGGACTGTTCATTGATTTCAAAGCACTTTGAGATTCACAGAATATCACCCCACCTCCATTTTCTTTAAGGTAGTCTGTGGCTAAGTAGATTCCCATTAGCTCAATTTGTGTTGTGCTGGCCCAGTTGTTCAGCCTTTGCCTGTTTGACATTATCATCTTCTTTTCTTTATATATTACAAAAGCACAGCCTGTTCTACCTGTGTGTGTCTGCACAGAACCACCAGTAAAAGCATAACATTCACTTGATTTAATACTCTCTATGTGTCTGTTAATAGTTTCTAGTGTGACACATCTCACCACATCGGTGTTTAACATTTGCTTACTACCAACAGGAGTGTAATTAATAGGAACTGATATATCCAGCCAAGGAGGAATGGCATTAATGGGTTCGTCTGGGGTGATTGGGACATTCAGTTTCAAGAGATCTGCAACACTTTTATGAAGCCACGCCCAAAGAGAGTCTTTTGTGGAAGGTTAGCGAGATAGTCGGGATTACTTAAATACAGTAGAACAACTCAGTTTGAGCTGTAGTTTGGGGACCATTGTTCTTCAAAAGTTTGACACAAAACATGGTATTAAGTAGAGCTATCCTCTCACATAGAGACGGCAGCCCGAGCTCTTTCCTCATGTTTACAATTCTGGAAGATTTTGGGCATCCTAGAATGATGCACATGGCTTCATTTTGTACTACATCAAGGCTGTTTAGTTGTTTAGAGGGAATGGTTACAAGATGGAGAGCATGATAGTCAACTACAGATCGATTGAAATGAAGTTAGAAAGTACGAGCATAGGTGATGTTAATTCCACAGCCCGTGCCAACAAGGGTTCTGAGGGGTTTAATGCTCTCCAATAGTTTGGCACGAAGGTTGCCGACAAAGTTCACATCATTCACGTTAATTCAAAGATATTTATAAGAGCTACATAGTTCCAAGGGCATGCTGTTAATGTTAAAGTTAAGAGGCAGAGGGTGAGCAGGACGAGGATTGAGGACCCTCGTCTTGTCAACAGATACTTTGAGACCACATTCAACAGTCCTCCGAGCAAATACATACAGCAAGGCTTGGAGCCTGGGCTTGGTCTGTGTAATGCAGATATCATCAGCATAGCATATTACAGTTTCATTCAGCTGACCTGGAATGTCAGCAATAAGCTTGTGCATCAGTATAGTAAAGAACATAGGACTTAACATTCCTCCCTGAGGTGTGCCAAGCTCAAATGCTCTCATTCTGGTACTTTTGACTCCCCTAAACAGAACACTGGCACACCTGTTGGACAGATAACCCTTTATCCATGTAAGGAGGTTACCTTGGATGCCAAAATTAGCTAGTTGCTCAAGCATAATGTCTCTATTAGCTACATCAAAGGCTGATTTAAGGTCTATGAAGGCTGTCTGTGTCTTATCTTTTGAGTGAACAAAATATTCTGTGAAGCATGTCTGTGTGCTGCACCCAGGCATGAACCCATACAGATTAGGGGCCAGTTTGTCTTTGACTTAAAACATGAGACGTTTGAGAACAACTCTTTCAAGGACTTTACACATACAGGATGTGAGTGAAATGGACCTGAAGTTTGGAGAGTTAGCCTTAAGGATTGGTACTATGTATCCTGAGTCTATAATGGTTTCTTCTTTGTAACCACAGTAATGGGAGAACCATATCTCTACCTTTACCAACTGTGTAGCTGTTGAGGTGATTGTTACCGTGAATATAACGGTTACTTGTGATACTGTCGTATATGTAACAACCTTCCTGGGTTGTCACCACTTGTAACAATCACTTGTGAAGCATGTTACCTTATATTTTAGAATTACTAAAATATAGATCAAAGTTTATTGTATATTCTGTAGTGAAATCCAATATGTTTCTTTTCTGTGTTTATAATAAAAGGTTTCTATGTACACTTTTGAAAGGGAGTATCACCTTAACTTAATCATTGTAGCTGTGAGTGTTAAATAAGGACGGAGGCTATGTTAAATAGCTCTTCTAAAGTACGTCCTGTTGGTGTGAGGGGTTGAGTAAGAGTGCCTGTAATACCCGTCGAGGGAGAACGGAAATATATCCGACGTCCTCTCTCGAGGGAAGACGGAACCATCCACGATGGCTCTCAATAACCTCTTCCTCTAGTCAAGGATATCAAACTATTGCATGCATTAAGTGGCCAGAGAGACGGGTACTTAATGCCTTAGCTCAGCACTAAGTGACGCGATTGCCCGTGGGCATACCTTAGCACGTGCTCTGAACGTGCTACCTTATAGCTAGTGGAAAGTTACAGGGGGTGATAGAGTATATAAGTCTAATGCAATTAACCCATTTATATAAATACTTCTGCCAAATAAAACAGGGGCTATTAAAAGTCCATGTCTGACAGAATTGCAGAATACCTTGTGTGAGGCTCATTTGATGCAGGTCAAGCAGTGGATGGTTAGGGACCTCATTCAACAATCTCAGGGTGTTATAGGTTTTGCCATCCCCACCAGGGGAGGATGATTCACCTTTTATTAGTGCTGTTGTTAGTTCGTGGTGAGTTGTAGGAAACTGGTCAGTAAGGTCTGGTGAGGAACAGCCTATTTCAATATTGAAACCCCCTATTAATGTGTGTATGTCATGGGTTGCGTTGGGCCTCCCGCACAACCCATCCCAAATGTTTGTTTACGGTAGAGATAAGGTAACCGGCCAGCCATGACTGGGACATGTAGGGGGGGGCAGGCCAGTGAGACAGTGGTGTACTGTTCATCACTTCACGCCTCAAAAAAAAAAAACCAATTTAGCCAGTGGGCTTTAGACCTTGGGTTAGAGAAGACCTCCTGCTCCGCGGACTTAAGATCAGGGGCCATACAGTCCTATCAGTGCTACGGGTCTGTGGGTGCAAATCCCCGAGATTTTTTGTTAAGTCCAGCGACAAGTTAACACATCCTGTAAAGGAAGTGATCAATGGTGAGGGCCTGTTTGCTACAAGAGCACTCCAGGCCGGCCTAATAGATCGAAACGATTAATTCACCAGGTTGACAAACTCTCCCTTATAACTTACGGTACTGTGGCGTGAATGTGAGTGACTGACCTATCCATGCAAATTATAAGTCCAGTGTATGGAATTGTGCCAAATAAACGTAAGTGCAATCGTCTGCCCGTATCTGTGATCCCTCTATTATCATTATTACCAAGGGTAATGACTCATTGGTTATGGCAAAGTATAACCAATAACTTAGATGGATGTTGGAAGTTAGTGGAATTCACTAAATCATCATTTATCAAGTACATAACGCATTGAGTGCCGGAAGCAGAGCAAAATTCTATGTAGTGATACACCATAATCTCTTGGGTGAGTAACCAGTGTGAAGGTATCCGAGTTCTACGGTAAGAAAGCCACTTTCCTGTACTTAAAACGTAACAATTGGCGCCCGAACAGGGACACAGACCGTGGATGATTGCACAATTGTATCGCCCACACCTACACCATGTCAGCTCGTGTAGCGGCTTTTGAGGAAGCACGTGCCCTCGGGCTGGAGGGGGCTGAGGCGGTTGCATACATGGAGAAGGCTGAGGAGAGAGAAGACAAGGCTGCGGAGAGAGAAGACAAGCGACGCGAGCACGAAGAACTCTTAGCCCAGCTAGACTTTCAGAAGGAAGAAAAGAAGCTGGAACGTGAAGAGAGACAAAGGGAACGGGCGTTCCAACTGGCCTTAGCGGAAAGGAACCAAAATTCTCCCACTCAAAACGTCACTTATAGGAAATTTCCCCAGATGCCCACCTTTAAGGAGGGCGAATCCATGGAAATGTACATTTCCTGGTTTGAGCATCTCGCAGAAGCCTACGAGCTTGATGACAGCATTAAGGAATTTGAGTTCCTGAGCCTATTTGATGGGAAAGCTTTAGGGATTCTTCGACGACTAGAGCGTCCTGAAAATAAATTCCCTGACATTAAGTCTGCACTGCTGCGGGCATATGGGCTGACTACTGAGCAGGCCAGGCATCAGTTCAACAGGGCAATGTTGGAAGAAAATGAAACGGTTGCACAGTTCCGGGATCGTTTAAGGGACTATGTGGCTCAGTGGATGAGTAAGGATGAAACCCCCAAGTCCATGGAAGGGGTTATAGACTTAATGGTGCGCACGCAGTTAGAAAGGTCTTGTCCCCCTGAACTTGTGGCTCAAATCAGGGCCAATGGAGTTAAGACGTCGAAGGAAATGGCAAGCAAATCAGACGCTCATTTCAGCGCTTTCGGGTACCACACTCGGAGGCGGTGGTCGAACAGGGAATAGGCAGGTAACCAACAAAGTCAACAACCTCTACAGAAACAGCCACCAAACCCACCCAGGCAACAAGGAAATAACCAGCAATCACAACCGCAAAGACAGCAACAGAAACAGCAGCAGAAGCAGTACCAAGGCCCCCCGAAGTATCAGGACAGTTGGAGGGACAGTTGGCGCCCGGGCAACAATCCACGATGGAACCGGCGGCAGGAAGCCGCCGTGGCTCAATTCGTAGGCCAAGGTGCCAGCAATGATAATCCACAAAGAGACCAGCAGCAGGAAGCCTCCGGTGTTCAAACTGTGGGCGGGGAGTGGCCTGACCTTCCAGCAGGGCCGATCGTCGTGCAACCTGAAGCAGGGGCTCATACCGAATCAAGTCTACCCCAACACCCCTACTGACTAACTGCCGCCTCCAACCTCTCCTCGAGGGGTCACCCCACCTTTCTTGTTAAACCTGGATACGTTGGAGGAGTTCCAGCGACTGTCATGCGAGATAGTGGGGCATCGGGCTGTATTATCAGGATGGAATTGGTGGGGCAACATCAATACACCGGAGCACAAGTAAGTGTTAAATTAGCCAATAGCTACATTCAAACGGTTCCAGTGGCCAAGATTGAGGTGGACACCCCCTTCTTCTCAGGTTGGGTCACTGCAGCAGTCATGAGGGAACCTATATACGATCTCATCATTGGGAATATCAAGGGAGCAAGAAACAGTTGTGCAGTGGATGCTGCAACCCAAACTGATGCTGCCGCCTTGACCCAAGTTAATGCTGCTGCAGTCACTCGGGGTATGGCCCAAACAAAACCTCGAGTCACCCCACTGGCTATTGCCACATCGTCTGATCTCATCAATAGTCAGGATGTCGTCCAAGAGCAAGAGGATGACAGCACGCTCACTTCGGTACACAAGAGTTTGATAGTTGGGACCATCATGGAGACATTTGGGAATCGAACGAGGTTCGTAAAGAAGAGGAACCGTCTCTACCGAGAGACCGTGACGTCTCTGGGTGAAACACGACTACAGTTCGTGGTTCCTTCCAAGTACCGCCTGGCTGTGTTCAAGCTAGGTCATTGCACTGCTCTTGGCGGTCATATGGGTAAAAAGAAGACCTTTGACCGCATCAGTGCAGCGTTCTTCTGGCCAAGGATGGGCCAGGAGATCACCAGGCTAGTCCGCTCTTGTGATGTGTGCCAGAAAACCAGTGATCGAGGGCGAGTTCCGCCTGCACCACTACGGCCCCTCCCACTGATCTCTGAACCCTTTGAGAGGGTGGCGGTGGATATTGTAGGGCCGATAAACCCAAGGGCGGGCGATGGGGCAAAGTATATTCTCACCTTGGTGGACTTTAGCACGAGGTGGCCCGAGGCTGTGCCCTTGAGGAACATTGAGGCCACGACTGTTGCAGAAGCCATGTTGGAAATCTTCTGTCGGGTTGGTATTCCCAAACAAGTCCTCAGTGACAGGGGAACCCAGTTTACTTCTGCCATGATGGAGGAGTTGATGCGGCTGTTATCGGTAAAGGGGCTAAAGTCAACACCCTATCACCCGATGTGCAACGGACTCTGTGAGAGGTTTAATGGGACGCTGAAGAAAATGCTCAGGAGGATGGCAGCCGAACAACCAAAGGAGTGGCCGCGCTACATTGCCCCACTTTTGTTCGCGTACCGGGAGGCGCCACAGAGCTCGCTCAAGGTGTCTCCCTTCGAGCTTATGTACGGCAGGTCCGTCCGGGGACCACTACAGGTTCTTCGGGAACTGTGGGATGATGAGGAATCAGATCCGGAAGTCAAGACCACTTATACATATGTCATTGACTTAGCTGATCGTCTCCAAGAAACCTATCAACTGGCAAAGCAAGAGCTGATAAAGGCTCAAGAGGTCCAGAAGACTTACTATGGCAAGAAGGCCAAGCTTCGTTGTTTCAAGCCAGGTGATCAGTGCTAATAATTGCTGGCTCAGTGTGGAAAGAATTCATTCAGGATCAAACACATCGTCCAGTGGGATCATGAAAGTTCTGAAGAAGTACTTCCAGTCACCGATCGGGGGTACAGTCTCCACTGAGGAAGACAGGGACGAGCCTTCCCAGTGTGATTCAGGGGTAACTTGTGCTGCCACAGTGATCTCTGATAGTGATGAGGAAGATGGGCCTGTCACTGCACGCTCCCGCCAGAGTGAGACTTTCACGGACGTTGAGGTGAACGGAAATCTATCAGCAGAGGAACGAGATGCCATTGGCTCTCTGTTGCATCGCTACAAGGACATCTTCTCTGATAAGCCAGGAGTTGCCCGGGTCGACTGTCACACTATTGAACTGACCAGCCCTACACCTGTTCGGGTAAAGCCCTATCCTATACCTATGCGACTACTGGACACTGTCAAACAAGAAATTGAGGAAATGGAAGCAGTAGGAATCATCAAGAAATCATCGTCTCCATACTGTAGTCCTATGGTAGTCGTCCAAAAAAAGGATGGGGGTGTCAGGATCTGTGGGGATTATAGGAGAGTAAATGCCATTACCCAGGTGGATGCTGAACCTATGTGTGATCAGAAAACTATTTTTTCAAGAATAGCTGGTTCCAAGTTATTTACCAAACTTGATCTGACCAAGGGGTTCTTCCAAATCCCACTGGACCCGAAGAGTCGGCAGATCACAGCCTTTGGTACGCCAGGGGGTCTCTATCAGTAACGAGTCCTTCCCTTTGGTCTCACAAACTCCCCTGCCATCTTCAGCCGTGTCATGAGGCAAATCCTAAAAAGCATCAAGGGAGTTGAGGCATTTGTGGACGATGTGTTAATCCATTCAGCAACATTTGAGGAACACCTGGAACTCTTAGAGGAGGTGTTCCGGAGGTTCCAACAAAAAAAACATGACCGTGAAACCAAGCAGGTGCGAGATCGATCAGGCTGCAGTACAGTTCCTCGGGCATATTGTCGGCGGAGGACGCTGGACCTGTCAGAATGAGAAGATCAAAAAGGTCCAAGATGCACCACAGCCCACTACAAAAAAACAAGTGAGGTCATTTCTGGGCCTCGTAGGGTACTTCCGGAACTTCATCCCAAACTTTGCCGTGGTGGCTCTCCCTTTATCCGAACCTACTCAAGAAACATGCATCTAACAAGGTGAACTGGGGACCTGAACAAGAGGATTCTTTCAGTGCCCTCAAGAACCTGCTATGCAAGCAACCCATCCTTCAACTGGTGAGGAAGGAAGAGCCTTTCATCCTCCGGACCGATGCTTCACAGGATGGGGTTGGCGCAGTGCGACTACAAGAGGCAGACGGCGAGGTTTTTCCAGTTGCGTATCACAGTCGCAAGTTGAAACCTGCAGAGAGGAATTACAGCACGGTCGAGAAGAAACTTCTGGCAGTGGTGGAAGGCATCAAGAAGTAATACTACTATCTCTACGGAGGTGAGTTTGTGTTGGAGACAGACCACATGCCGCTCACCAGTCTCCGACCATCTAAGAATGCAAATGCTCGTCTGATGCGGTGGGCACTGTATCTCCAGCAGTTCAACTTCGTCCTCCGGTACATCAAGGGCAGCCTGAATGTGGGGGGCTGACCTCTTATCTCGACTTGTGGCGGAACCAGAGCAACTAATTGAGAGGTCACCTTCCCAAATGAGTGTGGAGTTGGTCTAGACTCCAGTCGACTCGAGCCTCCAAGCGTCTGGCGGTTCGTCATATGTTATGTATAATTTTCTCACACCCTTCTACACTTGAGAACATAACACAACACCTGTGCCACCTAAACAATGTCTACATACCCTACACCACACAACACGTTGCTCTAATGTAAATGTAGCGTGCTTACGCTTAGCATGAACTATTGCTCGGGAATTGTCACCCTCGCCGCGGAGTTTTCCTCCAGCCAAGAAAAAAATAAAGTAAATGTTGAGGTTTTCCCTCAGTGGCGATTGGCGACTACATTCCGTTGCAGTGTTAGTGTTACACACACACCACAGTGTGAATGTTGAATTGTGTGTCTGGGCTAGGCATTCTCTTGATTGTATACAGGTGGTGAAAATTTATTCTCCAAGAGAAAAATTTTTCTTAGTAGGGGCGATTGTCATGGGTTGCGTTGGGCCTCCCGCACAACCCATCCCAAATGTTTGTTTACGGTAGAGATAAGGCACCCGGCCAGCCATAACTGGGACATGTAGGGGGG
>NW_024737097.1:2762792-2805580 GCF_018991925.1 Homarus americanus
AGATAAGTCATCGTATCAAGGAGTTAAGTCATCGTTTCAAGGAGTTGTCATCGTATCAAGGAGATAAGTCATCGTATCAAGGAGATAAGTCATCGTTTCCAAGGAGTTAAGTCATCGTATCAAGGAGAACATCAAGGAGATAAGTCATCGTTTCAAGGAGTTAAGTCATCGTATCAAGGAGTTAAGTCATCGTATCAAGGAGATGTCATCGTATCAAGGAGATAAGTCATCGTTTCAAGGAGTTAAGTCATCGTATCAAGGAGATAAGTCATCGATCAAGGAGATAAGTCATCGTATCAGGAGATAAGTCATCGTATCAAGGAGTTAAGTCATCGTTTCAAGGAGTTAAGTCATCGTATCAAGGAGATAAGTCATCGTATCAAGGAGATAAGTCATCGTTCCGAGCAGTTCATCGTATGGAGAAGTCATCATAAGATCATCGATCAAGGAGATAAGTCATCGTTTCAAGGAGTAGCCATCGTATCAAGGAGATGTCATCGATCAAGGAGTTGTCATCGTATCAAGGAGTTAAGTCATCGTATCAAGGAGTTAAGTCATCGTATCAAGAGTTAAGTCATACAAAGTTGTCGTATCAAGAGTTAAGTCATCGTATCAAGAGATAAGTCATCGTATCAAGGAGTTAAGTCATCGTTTCAGGAGAGTTAAGTCATCGTATCAAGGAGATAAGTCATCGTATCAAGGAGATAAGTCGTATCAAGGTTAAGTCATCGTATCAGAGTTAAGTCATCGTATCAAGGAGATAAGTCATCGTATCAAGGAGTTAAGTCATCGTTATCAAGGAGATAAGTCATCGTATCAAGGAGTTAAGTCATCGTATCAAGGAGTTAAGTCATCGTATCAAGGAGTTAAGTCATCGTATCAGGAGTTAAGTCATCGTATCAAGGAGATAAGTCATCGTTTCAGGAGTTAAATCGCGTATCAAGGTTAAGTCATCGTATCAGGAGTTAAGTCATCATATCAAGGAGTTAAAGTCATCGTATCAAGGAGATAAGTCATCGTATCAAGGAGTTAAGTCATCGTTTCAGGAGTTAAGTCATCGTATCAAGGAGTTAAGTCATCGTATCAGGAGATAAGTCATCGTATCAAGGAGATAATCATCTATCAAGAGTAAGTCATCGTTTCAAGGAGTTAAGTCATCGTATCAAGGAGATAAGTCATCGTTTCAAGGAGTTAAGTCATCGTATCAAGGAGTTAAGTCATCGTATCAAGGAGTTAAGTCATCGTATCAAGGAGTTAAGTCATCGAATCAAGGAGATAAGTCATCGTATCAAGGAGATAAGTCATCGTATCAAGGAGTTAAGTCATCGTATCAAGGAGATAAGTCATCGTATCAAGGAGTTAAGTCATCGTATCAAGGAGATAAGTCATCGTATCAAGGAGTTAAGTCATCGTATCAAGGAGTTAAGTCATCGTATCAAGGAGTTAAGTCATCGTATCAAGGAGATAAGTCATCGTTTCAAGGAGTTAAGTCATCGTATCAAGGAGTTAAGTCATCGTATCAGGAGTTAAGTCATCGTATCAAGGATTAAGTCATCGTATCAGGAGATAAGTCATCGTATCAAGGGTTAAGTCATCGTTTCAAGGAGTTAAGTCATCGTATCAAGGAGATAAGTCATCATATCAAGGAGATAAGTCATCGTTTCAAGGGTTAAGTCATCGTATCAAGGAGATAAGTCATCGTATCAAGGAATAAGTCATCGTTTCAGGAGTAAGTCATCGTATCAAGGAGTAAGTCATCGATCGAGATATCATCGATCAAGGAGATAAGCACCAAGGTAATCATGTATCAAGGAATAAGTATCTATCAAGGAAAGTCATCTATCAAGGAGATAAGTCATCGTATCAAGGAGTTAAGTCATCGTTTCAAGGAGTTAAGTCATCGTATCAAGGAGATAAGTCATCGTATCAAGGAGATAAGTCATCGTTTCAAGGAGTTAAGTCATCGTATCAAGGAGATAAGTCATCGTATCAAGGAGTTAAGTCATCGTTTCAAGGAGTTAAGTCATCGTATCAAGGAGATAAGTCATCGTATCAAGGAGATAAGTCATCGTATCAAGGAGATAAATCATCGTATCAAGGAGATAAGTCATCGTATAAGAGATAAATCATCGTATCAGGAGATAAGCATCGTATCAAGGAGTTAAGTCATCGTATCAAGGAGTTAAGTCATCGTAACAAGAGATAAGTCATCGTATCAAGGAGATAAGTCATCGTATCAAGGAGATAAGTCATCGTATCAAGGAGTTAAGTCATCGTTTCAAGGAGTTAAGTCATCGTATCAGGAGATAGAAGTCCGTATCAAGGAGATAAGTCATCGTTTAAGGAGTTAAGTCATCGTATCAAGGAGATAAGTCATCGTATCAAGGAGATAAGTCATCGTTTCAAGGTTAAGTCATCGTATCAAGGAGTTAGTCATCGTATCAAGGAGATAAGTCATCGTATCAAGGAGATAAGTCATCTTTCAAGGTTAAGTCATCGATCAAGGAGATAATCATCGTATCAAGGAGATAAGTCATCGTATCAAGGAGATAAATCATCGTATCCAAGGAGTTAAGTCATCGTATCAGGGTTAAGTCATCGTATCAAGGAGATAAGTCATCGTATCAAGGAGATAAGTCATCGTTTCAAGAGTTAAGTCATCGTATCAAGGAGATAAGTCATCGTATCAAGGAGTTAAGTCATCGTTTCAAGGGTTAAGTCATCGTATCAAGGAGATAAGTCATCGTATCAAGGAGATAAGTCATCGTATCAAGAGATAAATCATCGTATCAAGGATAAGTCATCTATCAAGGAGATAAGTCATCGTATCAAGGAGATAAGTCATCATCAAGGGAGTTAAGTCATCGTATCAAGGAGTTAAGTCATCGTATCAAGAGATAAGTCATCGTATCAAGGAGATAAGTCATCGTATCAAGGAGATAGTCACGTATCAAGGAGATAAGTCATCGTTTCAGGTTAAGTCATCGTATCAGGAGATAAGTCATCTTATCAAGGAGATAAGTCATCGTATCAAGGAGATAAGTCATCGTTTCAAGGAGTTAAGTCATCGTATCAAGGAGATAAGTCATCGTATCAAGGAGTTAAGTCATCGTATCAAGGAAGTTAAGTCATCGTTTCAAGGAGTTAAGTCATCGTATCAAGGGAGTTAAGTCATCGTATCAAGGAGATAAGTCATCGTATCAAGGAGTTAAGTCATCATTATCAAGGAGATAAGTCATCGTTTCAAGGGTTAAGTCATTATCAGGAGTAAGTCATCGTATCAAGGTTAAGTCATCGTATCAGGAGTTAAGTCATCATATCAAGGAGTTAAGTCATCTTATCAAGGAGATAAGTCACCATTATCAAGGAGATAAGTCATCGTATCAAGGTTAAGTCATCGTATCAAGGAGATAAGTCATCGTATCAAGGAGATAAGTCATCGTATCAAGGAGTTAAGTCATCGTATCAAGGTTAAGTCATCGTATCAAGGAGTTAAGTCATCGTATCAAGGAGTTAAGTCATCGTATCAAGGAGATAAGTCATCGTATCAGGAGATAAGTCATCGTATCAGGTTAAGTCATCGTATCAAGGAGTTAAGTCATCGTATCAAGGAGTCATCGATCAGGAATAATCATCGTATCAAGGGTTAAGTCATCGTATCAAGGAGATAAGTCATCGTATCAAGGAGGTTAAGTCATCGTATCAAGGTTAAGTCATCGTATCAAGGATTAAGTCATCATCAAGGAGTTAAGTCATCGTATCAAGGAGATAATCATCGTATCAAGGTTAAGTCATCGTATCAAGGAGCTAAGTCATCGTTTCAGGAGTTAAGTCATCGTATCAAGGAGATAAGTCATCGTATCAAGGAGATAAGTCATCGTATCAAGGAGATAAGTCATCGTATCAAGGAGATAAGTCATATTATCAAGGAGATAAATCATCGTATCAAGGAGTTAAATCATCGTATCAAGGAGATAAGTCATCGTATCAGGAGATAAGTCATCGTATCAAGGAGTTAAGTCATCGTATCAAGGAGATAAGTCATCGTATCAAGGAGATAAGTCATCGTTTCAGGAGTTAAGTCATCGTATCAAGGTTAAGTCATCATTATCAAGGAGTTAACTCATATTCCAAGGAGATAAGTCATCGTATCAAGGAGATTATCGTATCAGGAATTAAATCATCGTATCAAGGAGATAAGTCATCGTATCAGGAGATAAGTCATCGTTTCAAGGAGTTAAGTCATCGTTTCAAGGTTAAGTCATCGTATCAAGGAGTTAAGTCATCGTATCAAGGAGTTAAGTCATCGTATCAAGGAGATAATCATCGTATCAAGGAGATAAGTCATCGTATCAAGGAGTTAAGTCATCGTATCAAGGAGATAAGTCATCGTATCAAGGAGATAAGTCATCGTATCAAGGAGATAAGTCATCGTATCAGGAGATAAGTCATCGTTTCAGGAGTTAAGTCATCGTTTCAAGGAGATAAGTCATCGTATCAAGGAATAAGTTATCGTATCAAGGAGTTAAGTCATCGTATCAGGAGATAAGTCGCCATTATCAAGGAGATAAGTCATCGTATCAAGGAGTTAAGTAATCGTATCAAGAGTTAAGTCATCGTATCAAGAGGTTAAGTCATCGTATCAAGGAGTTAAGTCATCGTATCAAAGAGTTAAGTCATCGTATCAGGGTTAGTCATCGTATCAAGGAGTTAAGTCATCGTTTCAGGAGTTAAGTCATCGTATCAAGGAGTTAAGTCATCGTATCAAGGAGTTAAGTCATCGTATCAAGGAGTTAAGTCATCGTATCAAAGAGTTAAGTCATCGTTTCAAGGAGTTAAGTCATCGTTTCAAGGAGTTAAGTCATCGTATCAAGGAGTTAAGTCCATTATCAAGGAGTTAAGTCATCGTACTCCTGGGGTTATAACATCGTACGAAAGAGAGAGAGATAGTCTTGGCGCGTCTATACCCACGTTATGCCACAAGAGTATGCGCGGACTACCAGCTAGCCTACAGCGCATACCTCCCACACTCCACGATAAAATTTAATACCAGACAACCCAAGCAATATCTCAATCAGCTATGCGTGATATTCTTATACATACTAAAACTCATCTGAAATGCAAACCACCCTGAACCATGTATACGCAGCCTGTGAGAACCTCGGTCTTATTATCTCCACTGAGAAAACTAAGGCGTTCAACAAACAAGCTGGTAACCAAACCTGGCCCGCCAAGTTCAAGATAGGTAACAACACTATTGACTATGTTTCTTCTTTTAAATATCTTGGTGTTTCCGTCCTTGTACCCTATCTGCCATACAACAGCTAACCCGCCAATGTACTGACAGAGTGAGACCTCTTAGAAGTGTAGCGGTACAGCCCGCACTATGGTGCTAATATTAGAATTTTTAAAACAATGTACTAAGCTATATAAGATCTCTGATAGATTACCACGCACCAGCCTGGTCATTCGTGACGGGAAAGGCGTTGACAAGCTCGAGAAAATGCAAAATAAAGCCTCAGAATTATCCTAGGATGTCCCATGAACAGTAAAAGTACTTAATATGAGGAAAGAACCAGGTATACCCAGTGTTAAAGATAGTAGAATAATTGAAGTCAACCTCATAATAGCCCTGAGGCTTGTGCGTGGTGATCCTGATAACATTGTTTCCTTAAAATTGCTAGAATGTATGAACCATGGGACTACTGGTCTAAATGGATCCAAACTACAGCTACACATATGAAGATGTTTGGACTAGACCACCTGTATAAAGTTGAGACACAACAGCGCTTCCTGCCACCCTGGCGGACAGTTCCCTTCGATATCACAATACCGACATATCCACTAAAAAAATTAATTATACAAAGCATTTATCTTCAACACACTGCAAAATTGAGAGCTCGTGAACACATACACACTACAGACTGATGATAATATCACACAGACCATCTACACTGATGGATCTCTTAACACCGCCTCTGGGAGGGCTGGAAGTGCTATTGTTGTGACTCAACCTGACGGTAATATAATTGAGAAAGGAGTTAGAATTAACAACTGGGCATCCACTTTACAAACTGAATTAGTTATACTCACAGCTCTTAAATTCATTGAAACCACTGTTACTGACAGTCTCATCATCACTGACTCTCTATCCTCACTACTTGCCCTTGACACCCTCGAATCAGGTTGTCACGCTCTTGTCTCTGAAGCCAGACACAAATATGCGTGCCTTGTTGACCGGGGTGTCAAGGTCAAACTATTGTGGATCCTCTCACATAGGCCTCAAAACATGACAGAGTTGATGCCCTCGCCAAACTCGCGTCTAACAAAGACACCGTTGAATACAATTTGGGTCTGTCAAAAGAACCCTTAAAACTGTAATTAGGAAAGAACTTATTGATGAGTTTGACTCAAGTAGACTAGTGCAAACAGGCACTAGTCGATCCATAGTTACCATGATGAGATGTATCAATGAAACATGCATATGGAGCAAGTAACAAGATCACTAGATTACAGATGTTGTAACCCTAGATTAAGGTTAGGATATAAGTACCTTGGCAGTATATTCCTCAAGCAGATGTAAACAAAACTAAATGTAAAGTGTGGCCAGACATATGGCCACACTTATTCTAAATCTCGACTGTGTGAAGATAGAACCTTTAGGGACAGGTCCAAGCACACTGTGTGTGTGAAATGGCACAACACTTCATCTCTAATGGCAAGATAGCCGACATATTAAATTGTATCCACTTTTTTGCACTTAGTAACTATATCAGTTCTCATGTACAGAACCAAATACGCAATGTGCTTGAATACCTCTCACGTAAATGTGAATAACAAAGTGTGAGGCCAGACATACTGCCTCACACGCCTGTTCCGCATTTGTGAATAAGTTACCCTTTATGTATAGAACTAAACAAATAATAAATGAAATACTGTGTAACATTCAGTGCCATAATATCCTGACAACGGGGGTTAATTATTATGACCCTTTGTAAACCCTACTCTGTAATCCTTTTGCGCTACCGCTCACAGGATGAGTGTGGGGTGCACAATAAAGTAGCCGCTGTAAGCGGCAAAATAAAAAATCAAAATCAAGGTAAACACCAAAGCTAACACACGACACTTGTGTCTGTGTAACAGCCAGGGAGGAGGGTATAGCGGTATATTAATAGATAAGATAATTAAAGAGAGATGGTAAAACATTGCATTAAATTTCAACTACAAAATACATATAGTCTCCCCCCCTGCCCATACCCCTTGCACACACACACACACACACACACACACACACACACACACACACACACACACACACACACACACACCCTTGCTGTTTGAGGTGTCTGTGTATAACCCAGGACAGACAGGTGACAGTCAAAACAGACATGAAAGTCGATGTGGTGGACTACTGTCTCAAAACAAGTTCCACAAGACATGGCTTCCCTCACTATGAAACCTCTGAGTGTATCTTGTTAGTCTTTCCACACACGTGTCCAAAACTCTTATCAAAGACACGAGTCCCCGGTACAAGGCACGAGTCTCCGGTACAAGGCACAGTCAAAACAAGGCACGAGTCCCGGTACAGACGCGAGTCCCGGTACAAGACACCAAGTCTCGGTACAAGACATAAGGTCTCCGGTACAAAGACACAGGTCGGTACAAGACACGAGTCTCGGTACAAGACATAGTCTCGGTACAAGGCACGAGTCTCGGTACAAGGCACAGTCCCCGGTACAAAGACAGGTCCCGGTACAAGACGCAAGTCTCCGGTACAAGGCACGAGTCCCTGGTACAAGACACGAGTCCCCGGTACAAGACGCGAGTCTCCGGTACAAGACGCAAGTCTCCGGTACAAGACACGAGTCCCCGGTACAAAACGCGAGTCTCCGGTACAAGACGCGAGTCCCCGGTACAAGACGCAAGTCTCCGGTACAAGACGCAAGTCTCCGGTACAAGGCACGAGTCCCTGGTACAAGACACGAGTCCCCGGTACAAGACGCGAGTCTCCGGTACAAGGCACGAGTCTCCGGTACAAGGCACGAGTCCCCGGTGCAAGACATTAAGATCCTCCCCCAACACGTTGCCTATGAGACATAACCCCTAATCCGCCCCAGACATTTCCGAAATATTCCAACTCTAGACATTTCCTAAAAATATTCCTTCCTCATGCATTTCCAGAGACACGTCGGCCTTCACCCGTCGCCTGACACACATTTCCCAACAAACTTTTCCCAAGATATTTCCTGACACGTTACAAAGACACATGACCTGGTGGCATTTCTTAAGACATGCATCCTGACACAAGTTTCCCCCAAAAGACATTTCCTGACACGTGTCTTCTTTATCTCCCTCGCTCTCCTACACACATTTCCTGAGACATTTCCCTTGTTAAATATTAATTTTCAGTGTGAATAAAATATTTCCCCAAGATACATTTTCTCACACACTTTACCAAACACACTTCTTCCTCAAACACTGTACCTAACACGCTGTCTGATATTCCCCGAGACAGGACACGCAACACACACATTTCCCCAACACGCTTCACCCCCAGACACTTCCTGCCACGGATTGCCAGAAACAGCAGCTACCTGTCAAACACGGGAGGAGTTTTACTTGGCAACACTACCGCCACCACCAGTGCCACAACTACCAACCTCCACCAGCGCCAACACTACCACTACCACCTCCACCAATACCGCCTCCACCACCAAGAACACCCCTACTACCGCCTCCATCACCACCAGCGCCACCATTACCACCACCAATACCGCCTTACCACCAATAGCACCACCACTACTACCACCAGTGCCAACACTACCGCCTCCACAACCACCAGCGCCACCAATACTGCTTCCACCACCACCACCAATACCGCCTCCACCACTACCACCACCATCATCACCTCCACCATCACCTCAATTTGGAGCCAGTCAAGGTAAGAAGACCCGGGTGCTCCGTGCAAATCACCGTCACACATCTCACCTGCCGGGAATACCCCTTACCTCACCTCACCTGCCAATGACCAAACCAGTCCATGATGATGTTGATGTTATAATGTTTTTATGTTGATGGTATAATACATTACTGTTGATGTTATAATACTGTTGACGTTATAATACATTACTTTTGATGTTATATTACTGTTGATGTTATAATACATTACTGTTGATGTCATAATAATACATTACTGTTAATGTTATAATACTGCTGATGCTATAATACACTACTGTTAATGTTCTAATACATTACTTTTGATGCCATAATACACTACTGTTGATGTCATATTACTGTTGATGTTATAATACTGTTGACGTTATAATACATTACTTTTGATGTTATATTACTGTTGATGTTATAATACTGTTGATGTTATAATACATTACTGTTGATGTTATAATACTGTTGATGTTATAATACTGTTGATGTTATAATACATTACTTTTGATGTTATATTACTGTTGATGTTATAATACATTACTGTTGATGTTATATTACTGTTGATGTTATAATACATTACTGTTGATGTTATAATACCCTACTGTTGATGTTATATTACTGTTGATGTTATAATACATTACTGTTGATGTTATAATACATTACTGTTGATGTTATAATACATTACTGTTGATGTTATAATACATTACTTTTGATGTTATATTACTGTTGATGTTATAATACATTATTGTTGATGTTATAATACTGTTGATTTTATAATACATTACTTTTGATGTTATATTACTGTTGATGTTATAATACACTACTGTTGATGTTATAATACATTACTGTTGATGTTATAATACATTACTGTTGATGTTATAATACATTACTGTTGATGTTATAATACATTACTGTTGATGTTATAATACATTACTTTTGATGTTATATTACTGTTGATGTTATAATACATTATTGTTGATGTTATAATACTGTTGATTTTATAATACATTACTTTTGATGTTATATTACTGTTGATGTTATAATACACTACTGTTGATGTTATAATACATTACTGTTGATTTTATAATACATTACTGTTGATGTTATAATACATTACTGTTGATGTTATAATACATTACTGTTGATTTTATAATACATTACTGTTGATGTTATAATACATTACTGTTGATGTTATAATACAATATTGTTGATGTTATAATACATTACTGTTCATGTTATATTATTGTTGATGTTATAATACATTACTGTTGAAGTTATAATACTGTTGATGTTATAATACATTACTGTTGATGTTATAATACTGTTGATGTTATAATACATTACTGTTGATGTTATAATACTGTTGATGTTATAATACTGTTGATGTTATAATACATTACTTTTGAAGTTATAATACTGTTCATGTTATAATACATTACTGTTGATGTTATAATACTGTTGATGTTATAATACATTACTGTTGATGTTATATTACTGTTGATGTTATAATACTGTTGATGTTATAATACATTACTGTTGAAGTTATAATACACTACTGTTGATGTTATAATACTGTTGATGTTATAATACACTACTGTTGAAGTTATAATACATTACTGTTGATGTTATAATACTGTTGATGTTATAATACATTACTTTTGAAGTTATAATACTGTTGAAGTTATAATACATTACTGTTGATGTTATAATACATTACTGTTGATGTTATAATACTGTGCATGTTATAATACACTACTGTTGACGTTATAATACACTACTGTTGATGTAATAATACATTACTGTTGATGTTATAATTCATTACTGTTGATGTTATATTACATTACCGTTGATGTTATAATACATTACTGTTGATGTTATAATTCATTACTGTTGATGTTATATTACTGTTGATGTTATAATACTGTTGATGTTATAATACACTACTGTTGAAGTTATAATACATTACTGTTGATGTTATAATACTGTTGATGTTATAATACATTACTGTTGATGTTATAATACTGTTGAAGTTATAATACATTACTGTTGATGTTATAATACATTACTGTTGATGTTATAATACTGTGCATGTTATAATACATTACTGTTGACGTTATAATACACTACTGTTGATGTAATAATACATTACTGTTGATGTTATAATTCATTACTGTTGATGTTATATTACATTACCGTTGATGTTATAATACATTACTGTTGATGTTATAATTCATTACTGTTGATGTTATATTACTGTTGATGTTATAATACTGTTGATGTTATAATACTGTTGATGTTATAATACATTACTGTTGATGTTATAATACATTACTGTTGATGTTATAATACATTACTGTTGATGTTATAATACATTACTGTTGATGTTATATTACTGTTGATGTTATATTACTGTTGATGTTATAATACATTACTGTTGATGTTATAATACATTACTGTTGATGTTATAATATATTACTGTTGATGTTATATTACTGTTGATGTTATATTGCTGTTGATGTTATATTACTGTTGATGTTATAATACATTACTGTTGATGTAATAATACATTACTGTTGATGTTATAATTCATTACTGTTGATGTTATAATACATTACTGTTGATGTTATAATACATTACTGTTGATGTTATAATACATTACTGTTGATGTTATAATACTGTCGATGTTATAATACATTACTGTTGATGTTATAATACATTACTGTTGATGTTATATTACTGTTGATGTTATAATACTGTTGATGTTATAATACATTACTGTTGATGTTATAATACATTACTGTTGATGTTATAATACATTACTGTTGATGTTATAATACTGTCGATGTTATAATACATTACTGCTGATGTTATAATACATTACTGTTGATGTTATAATACTGTCGATGTTATAATACATTACTTTTGATGCTATAATATATTACTGTTGATGTTATATTACTGTTGATGTTATAATACTGTTGATGTTATAATACATTACTGTTGATGTTATAATACATTACTGTTGATGTTATAATACATTACTGTTGATGTTATAATACTGTCGATGTTATAATACATTACTGTTGATGTTATAATACATTACTGTTGATGTTATAATACTGTTGATGTTATAATACATTACTGTTGATGTTATAATTCATTACTGTTGATGTTATATTACTGTTGATGTTATAATACTGTTGATGTTATAATACATTACTGTTGATGTTATAATAATGTTGATGTTATAATAATGTTGATGTTATAATACATTACTGTTGATGTTATATTACTGTTGATGTTATATTACTGTTGATGTTATAATACATTACTGTTGATGTTATATTACTGTTGATGTTATAATACATTACTGTTGATATTATATTACTGTTGATGTTATAATACATTACTGTTGATGTTATAATAATGTTGATGTTATAATACACTACTGTTGATTTTATATTACTGTTGATGTTATAATACATTACTGTTGATGTTATATTACTGTTGATGTTATAATACTGTTGATGTTATAATACATTACTGTTGATGATATATTACTGTTGATGTTATAATACTGTTGATGTTATATTACTGTTGATGTTATAATACTGTTGATGTTATAATACTGTTGATGTTATATTACTGTTGATGTTATAATACTGTTGATGTTATAATACTGTTGATGTTATAATACGTTACTGTTGATGTTATAATACATAACTGTTGATGTTATAATACATTACTGTTGATGTTATAATACATTACTGTTGATGTTATAATACTGTTGATGTTATAATACATTACAGTTGATGTTATAATACATTACTGTTGGTGTTATAATACTGTTGATGTTATAATACATTACTGTTGATGTTATATTACTGTTGATGTTATAATACTGTTGATGTTATAATACATTACTGTTGATGTTATATTACTGTTGATGTTATAATACTGTTGATGTTATAATACTGTTGATGTTATAGTACATTACTGTTGATGTTATAATACTGTTGATGTTATATTACTGTTGATGTTATAATACTGTTGATGTTATAATACTGTTGATGTTATATTACTGTTGATGTTATAATACTGTTGATGTTATAATACTGTTGATGTTATAATACGTTACTGTTGATGTTATAATACATAACTGTTGATGTTATAATACATTACTGTTGATGTTATAATACATTACTGTTGATGTTATAATACTGTTGATGTTATAATACATTACTGTTGATGTTATAATACATTACTGTTGGTGTTATAATACTGTTGATGTTATAATACATTACTGTTGATGTTATATTACTGTTGATGTTATAATACTGTTGATGTTATAATACATTACTGTTGATGTTATATTACTGTTGATGTTATAATACTGTTGATGTTATAATACTGTTGATGTTATAGTACATTACTGTTGATGTTATAATACATTGCTTTTGATGCTATATTAATAACTGTTGATGTTATCATGTATTAATGCACTTTGATAGACAGGGGGGGGGGATACATCAGGCAGTTCACAAAACAGCTCAAGGTGAAACAGCTAATCTGAACGAGAATGTCAACAGGCTACACCTCCCGTCTCTACTCTTTACCTGAACAATTTATAAAATTGGAATTAGTTTATTTTACCGCCACACCAACCCGTTAAGTACTGTACTGCGGTGTCCCTCAGGACTCATTCAGTTTAAAACTCGGGTTGAAACACGACGACCCTCATCACACACGGGGAGATGTTGTTTAATAATACGGGCGTAAGAGTGTAGACCTTAAGAGTAAGAGTGTAGACCTTAAGAGTAAGAGTGTAGACCTTAAGAGTAAGAGTGTAGACCTTAAGAGTAAGAGTGTAGAACTTAAGAGTAAGAGTGTAGACCCTAAGAGTAAGAGTGTAGACCTTAAGAGTAAGAGTGTAGAACTTAAGAGTAAGAGTGTAGAACCTTAAGAGTAAGAGTGTAGACCTTAAGAGTAAGAGTGTAGACCTTAAGAGTAAGAGTGTAGAACTTAAGAGTAAGAGTGTAGAACTTAAGAGTAAGAGTGTAGACCTTAAGAGTAAGAGTGTAGACCTTAAGAGTAAGAGTGTAGACCTTAAGAGTAAGAGTGTAGACCTTAAGAGTATGAGTATAAACCTTAAGAGTAAGAGCGTAGACCTTAAGAGTAAGAGTGTAGACCTTAAGAGTAAGAGTGTAGACCTTAAGAGTATGAGCATAAACCTTCAGAGTAAGAGTGTAGACCTTAAGAGTATGAGTATAAACCTTAAGAGTAAGAGTGTAGACCTTAAGAGTAAGAGTGTAGACCTTAAGAGTAAGAGTGTAGACCTTAAGAGTATGAGTATAAACCTTAAGAGTAAGAGTGTAGACCTTAAGAGTAAGAGTGTAGACCTTAAGAGTAAGAGTGTAGACCTTAAGAGTATGAGTATAAACCTTAAGAGTAGGAGTGTAGACCTTAAGAGTAAGAGTGTAGACCTTAAGAGTATGAGTATAAACCTTCAGAGTAAGAGTGTAGACCTTAAGAGTATGAGTATAAACCTTAAGAGTAAGAGTGTAGACCTTAAGAGTATGAGTATAAAGCTTAAGAGTGTAGACCTTAAGATTAAAATAGTGAAGACCCAAAGAAAAGATCTACACCCCTGGTCATCTAACAAGATCAAAAAAGTGTCTGTGCACATTTTGGGCGAAACGATCTGACGCCACAGACAATGGATGTAGCAAAATGCCATTTATCGCTTGCTAACGACAACTTCTGTTTCATCCATAGTAAGTATTGTTATTAAGTGCATATTAAGAAAATAGATTAATCTTACGAACACTGTGTAGCGTGATTCATGGTGGTGGTCATGTTACGGAACAGGTGTAGTGATCATTTAGGAGATCATAGGAACCAACGTGTAGAACTACTTTTTTGGTCGTGTGTACAGGCTCCTTAGTCTAACCTCAACAAACGTGAAGATCCAAACATACTTACGACCCTCCGAGACTCCACCATCAAGTGTTAAGACCCTCCACCATCAAGTGTTAAGACCCTCCACCATCAAATGTTAAGACCCTCCACCATCAAGTGTTAAGACCCTCCACCATCAAGTGTTAAGACCCTCCATCATCAAGTGTTAAGACCCTCCACCATCAAGTGTTAAGACCCTCCACCATCAAGTGTTAAGACCCACCACCATCAAGTCTTAAGACCCTCCACCATCAAGTGTTAAGACCCTCCACCATCAAGTGTTAAGACCCTCCACCATTCCTCCACCAACAAGTGCTAAGACCTCCACCATCAAGTGGTAAGACCTTCCACCATCAAGTGTTAAGACCCTTCACCATCACTCCACCAACAAGTGTTAAGACCCTCCACCAACAAGTGCTAAGACCACTCTACCAACAAATGTAAGACCCTCCACCATCAAGTGTTAAGACCCTTCACCATCAAGTGTGAGACCCTCCACCAACAAGTGTTAAGACCCTCCACCAACAAGTGCTAGACCCTACCAACAAATGTAAGACCCTCCACCAACTAGTGTTAAGACCTCCACCAACAAGTGCTAAGACCTCTACCAACAAATGTAAGACCCTCTAAGACCCTCCACCATGAAGTGTTAAGACCCTCCACCAACAAGTGCTAAGACCCTCCACCAACAAGTGTTAAGACCCTCCACCAACTAGTGTTAAGACCCTCCACCAACTAGTGTTAAGACCCTCCACCAACAAGTGTTAAGACCCTCCACCAACAAGTGCTAAGACCCTTTACCAACAAATGTAAGACCCTCCACCAACTAGTGTTAAGACCTCCACCAACAAGTATTAAGACCCTCCACCAACAGGTGCTAAGACCCTCTACCAACAAATGTAAGACCCTCCACCAACTAGTGTTAAGACCCTCCACCAACAAGTGCTAAGACCCTCTACCAACAAGTGTTAAGACCCTCCACCATCAAGTGTTAAGACCCTCCACCAACAAGTGCTAAGACCCTCCACCATCAAGTGTTAAGACCCTCTAGCAACAAATGTAAGACCCTCCACCATCAAGTGTTAAGACCCTCCACCAACAAGTGCTAAGACCCTCTAGCAACAAATGTAAGACCCTCCACCATCAAGTGTTAAGACCCTCCACCAACAAGTGCTAAGACCCTCAACCAACAAGTGCTAAGACCCTCAACCAACAAGTGTTAAGACCCTCCACCAACAAGTGCAAAGAGTCTAAAGACCCTCCACTAACAAGTGTTACAGAGACTCCGCTTACAAAGACCATAAGTTTGAATTTCCAGTCTTAATTGTCAATAAACCTCGCGACGACTTGACCCTCTCCCCCCCCAAGATTGAAGCTCATGTAGACCACAACAATAACTCTTACAATGGCCTTAATCTAAGCCACGTGATAAACATTCGAACGAAACTTAATGAAAACAAATCAAAGTGTTTACCAAAAGGCAGTGGAAGTTGGTTGTAACAATACGTTCGGCAATGCAGCGTAAAACACAGACACACACACACAGTAAAGTGTTGGTTAGTCAGTCAAAAGAGGCACGCACTGAGCTGCCTAACGTAAAATAAACGTGTCTAGAGTTAAGAAAAGCTAAACAAATGATTGGCCAAAACAATACGAAAACTTCTACTTCAGTATCAGTTTCAGGTTCCTACGTCACTACAATAACACCACACCATAACTCTAAGATAAAGAGGAAGGGAAACATTGACATAATACTTCCTCTCCTCCTCAGCCCAGACCTTATTGCTTGCACTATAAAAAAAATGAATTAAAAGTTTTTTTGAGCGTCCATCATGGCAAACCCTTTCAAGGATATATGATTGCCAATAAACCCTTACAGATAGAAAGGATATATTATCAGTTTCTAAACACTTACTCTACAAAAGGGTATATAAACCCAAATACATTTACAACCCTTAGATTGAAAAACGGTATAAGAAGAGAAATTCTATGAAAATAACTCGGCTGTGGTCTTCCTCACATCAGCGTCCGTACGTCGCTTATCCCCTCCATGGGTCAGTGGTACACACCTTGGCCTAGACAGTCCTCACGTCTTTCATTTATACCGTGGATGCTGTAAAAAGCAGCACCACAAACACTACACTGTAGATGGTATCATAATACACAACCGAGTATAACATGGTGCGAGACTGCCGAATGTTGGGCCCGAACCCACAAAGACGGGTTATGACTTCTAGCACGCCCACGCCCTTCACCACCACTATCACTCTCTGACAAACTCTTTGTCACTTAAAATATTAATTTTTTACAAAAAAATTGCTCCAAAAACAATGAACTGGAATCAGCGTGGTGTTTATACGGTTTGATTGGCTGTGAAAAGCAAGTTAGAGAATAACCCGGCGCTCATTGGCCAACTCTGCATACTTGAAACCGAGTGGTTTTAAATCTTCTTTTATCCTATATCTTTTTCTTTCCTTCTTACTTCATTTTCTCCCCTCCTCCTCGTGTATAGTTACTCAGGTTAAACATAACCATTAATATTGGATGTTACAATACATGCCAAGTCATTACATTACCAACACACTTCTCTTCCCTACACATCGTTGGGACTAAGATGACCCAAGTAGCACATGTAATTAATCAGAAATATTTTTCCATACAAAATAACTTTCTTCAACTCATTAATTTACAAAATAAATGAGGAGAATCAGTGTGTCGTGCAATGTAAAACTTGGGTGGGATGGAAGTGGTACCTAGCAACTTTAATGAACAGTTATATATATCATATGGTACAATAAAACTAATTGTAAACTAGTTAAATACTATTTAAGCCTTTGAGACATTTAAAAGAAAATTTATGGTGATTCATTATTCGGTACACACTCAGTGTTATATTACCTGCATTTCACAGCGAAAGAATCGAAAATATATAGAAACAGAAGGAAAAAATTACCCGCAGGTAATAACGTAAGAACTAATTGCAACATAAAGGTTA
The DNA here is from genome assembly GCF_018991925.1 of Homarus americanus. Classification (NCBI taxonomy): domain Eukaryota; kingdom Metazoa; phylum Arthropoda; class Malacostraca; order Decapoda; family Nephropidae; genus Homarus; species Homarus americanus. The sequence continues at coordinate 2,780,689 of NW_024737097.1, forward strand.
TTATCGACAGCAATATACTCTTAGCTGCCTAGCATGTCCAACGAAGGGTATTTTGGAAAGCAATGTACCCTAACATGTCCACCAAAAGGGTATTTTACATATTAAGGGGTAATTCGGAGTAAATTTACCCTTTTTACCTAAAGCACCCTTTTATAACAAAAGTTTTACAGTATGACATCCACATAACCCGAGTTTTATCGTGATCCATTTTTATTCAGGTTATCTTGCGTTGACAAGATGGTCGGACCAATGCAGGCATGGTGCTCTCTCTCTCTCTCTCTCTCTCTCTCTCTCTCTCTCTCTCTCTCTCTCTCTATTTTATATATATATATATATATATATATATATATATATATATATATATATATATATAATATCACGTGAAATAAAAAAAATACCATACCAGAAATTTCTGTGAGACTAGACAAAACATCAACAACTTCCTAAATAGAAATATGCATAAAGAAATATATAAAGATGCAAAAAGAAATGACAAATACTTACAAATTAAAATGCAAGTCAACAAGAACAAAGGTAATGGACTCAAGGTTTGTTTACGGTCGTGAGTGACTGTACACAGCAGAGGAAAGATAATATTCTCAGTGACTCCCACACCTTCCATGTTGGACCTTCGGGGCAAAATAGACATAAAAATATCATGAACCAGACACCTATTTATTTGACTATTTATTTGATACAAAAAATCGCAACAAGCTTCTGACATTTACCCAGGAAGCCGATGGCGTGACGAGAGGGAGGGAAGGAGGAAAAGGTGCTAATTTTATATTACCTCAAAATACAACATTGTATTATTTAAATCTCCGAATAAAAAGGAGTAATTGAACAAAAAAAAGAACAAATTGACAAAAGTTTTACCAAACAACTATATAATGCCTTCACGTTGCACAGACAACAACAACGACAATTACCTCAGGATAGTGACGACAGTTCCCAGTTTTCTAAACACACAAACTAATAAAAGGAATTAATCGTATGTAAAATGAATATCTAATCAATAAATAAACTTTTAAGGATATATCTACCAGCAAGACTTCATTGAGTTTCAGAATAACAAAACCTACAATAAATACTATAAATATCACCAACACATGACACAGCTACACATCACCAACACATGACACAGCCACACATCACCAACACATGACAGCCACACATCACCAACACATGACACAGCCACACATCACCAACACATGACACAGCCACACATCACCAACACATGACACAGCTACACATCACCAACACATGACACAGCCACACATCACCAACACATGACACAGCCACACATCACCAACACATGACACAGCCACACATCACCAACACATGACCTGGCCCACATCACACCAGCATGACACAGCAACATGACACAGCCACATCACCAACACATGGTCAGCCAACACATGACTGTCAGCCCACATCACCAACACATGACACAGCCACATCACAACACACAGCCACATCACCAACATGTACAGCAACACATCACCACACACGCAGCCACACATCACCACCACACATGGCCACAGCCGCACACATCACCAACACATCACCAACACATGAGCACAGACCACACATCACCAACACGCTGGCTCATACATCACCAACACATGACAGCCACACATCACCAACACATGACACAGCCACACATCACCAACATGACACAACCACACATCGCAACACATGACACAGCCACACACCAACACATGACACAGCAACACATCACCAACACATGACACATACACACATCAAACACATGACACAGCCACACATCGCCAACACATGACACAGCCACACACCAACCACACGCGGCAGCACATCACCCAACACGCCCCAGCACAGCCACACATCACCAACACATGACACAGCCACACATCGCAACACATGACACAACCAACACATCACCAACACATGACACGCCACACATCACCAACACACAACACATGTACACAGCCACCACATCACCAACACACATCGCAACACGCCCAGCACAGCCACACATCACCAACACATGACGCACAGCACATCACCAACCACATGACACAGCCACACATCACCAACACATGAGAGCCACAGCCACACATCACCAACACATGACTGAACACATCACCAACACATGACACAGCCACCATCACCACACATCACAGCCACATCGCAACATGCACAGGCTTACGCGAGCCCGCAACAGCCATCCGCAACACATGACACAGCAACACATCACCAACACATGACACAGCCACACACAGCCACACATCACCAACATGACCACACACATCACCAACACATGCCAGCACACATCACCAACATGACACACAGCCACACATCACCAACACATGTCACACCACACATCTCCAACACATGACACAGCTACATCACCAACACACGCGAGCCTGACACAGCCACATCCAACCACGGCAACATCACCAACACACATGACCTGACCACACATCACCAACCCACATGACACAATGACCACATCACCAACACATGGCCTGACCACACATCACCAACACACTTGACTCAGCTACACATGACGACCACACATCACCAACACATGACACACAACACATCACCAACACATGCCTGACACACATCACCAACACATGACACAGCCACACATGTCACAATACACATCACCAACACATGACACAGCCACACATCTCCACCACACATGACACAGCCACTACATCACCAACACATGACACAGCACAGCTACACACATCACCAACACATGGTACACATGACACAGCCACACATCTCGCAACACATCACACACGCCAGCACAGCCACACATCACCAACACATGACACAGCCACACATCGCAACACATCGGCCACACATCACCCACATGACACAGCCACACATCACCAACACATGACAGCACATCCCTGGATGACACGCCATCAGCCGCAACACATGTGCAATACACATCGCAACACATGACGCATCACCACATGACACAATACACATCACCAACATGACCTGACCACACATCACAACACATGACACAGCCACACATCACCTGGCAACATGGGCTTTGACCACACATCACCAACACACGCAGCAACATCATGACACATCACCAACACATGACACAATACACATCACCAACACATGACACCAGCCACACAGCCACACATCACCAACACATGACACAGCCACAGATCACCAACACAGACCACAGCCACATCACCAACACATGACACAGCCACACATCACCAACACATGACACAGCACACACAGCACATGACACAGCCACACATCACAGCCAACACATGACACAGCCACACATCGCAACACATGACAGCCACACACAACATGACGCCACACATCACCAACACCACACATGACACCACATCACACAGCCACACATCACCAACACATGACCACAATACACATCACCAACACACACAGAGCACATCACCAACATGACACACATCACCAACACATGACCACACCAACACATGCCACACCACATCACCAGCACATGACACAACCACACATCACCAACACATGACCTGACCACACATCACCAACACATGACACAGCCACACATCACCAACACATGACACAGCCACACACATCACCAACACATGACACAGCCACATCATCACCCAACACACATGACTTTGTACACAGCATCACCAACACATGACACAGCCACATCGCAACACATGACAAATATCACCCTTTGTGACACAGCCACATCACCAACACATGGCTGGCCGCATAACAACACATGACACAGCGCACATCACCAACTTATGGCACAGCCACACATCACCAACACATGACACAGCCACATCGCAACACATGACACAATACACATCACCAACACAGACACAGCCACATGTAACACAGCACAGCACACACATCACCAACACATGACACAGCCACATCACCAACACGCGGTACAGCCACACATCACCAACACATGACACAACCGCACATCGCAACACACTGACACAGCCACATCATAACCCACATGAGCAGCCGCATCACCAACACATGACACAGCCACATCGCAACACATGACACAGCCACATCGCAACACATAGCACAGCCACACATCACCAACAGCCACAGCCACACATCACCAACGCAGCACAGCCACATCACCAACCCTTGGCCTGACCACACATCCGCAACACATGACACAGCCACACATCACCAACACACGCAGCACAGCCACACATCACCAACACATGACCTGACCACACATCGCAACACATGACACAGCCACACATCATAACCCGCAGCCACCACTCCACCAACATGACACAGCCACATCACCAACACATGAGCACAGCCATCACCAACACATGACACAGCCACCTCCTTAACACATGACACAGCCACACATCACCAACATGACATACACATCACCAACACATGACACAGCCACACATCGCAACACATGGCACAGCCACACATCACCAACACAGGCACGACCACACATCACCAACACATGACACAGCCACACACATCACCAACACATGACGACACATCACCAACACATGACACAACCACACATCACCAACACATGACACAGCCACATGTAACACATAGCGCATCACCAACACATGACACAGCCACATCACCAACACATGACACAGCCACACATGCCAACACATGACACAGCCATCACCAACACGCGACACAGCCACATCACCCAGCACATGACACAGCAACACATCACCAACACATGACACGACTACATCACCAACACATGACACGATACACATCACCCAACATGACACAGCCACACATCACCAACACATGACACAGCTACATCTGTACATGACGGCATCACCAACACATGACTGACCACACATCGCAACACATGACACAGCCACACATCACCAACACATGACACAATACACATCACCAACATGACACAGCTACACATCACCAACACATGACACAGCAACACATCTTAACACATGACACAGCCACATCGCAACATGACACAGCCACACATCACCAACACATGACAGCCACACACATCACCAACATGACACAGCAACACATCGCAACATGCGACGCAACCCACATATCACCAACACATGACACAGCAACACATCACCAACCACATGACACAGCCACACATCACCAGCACATGACACAGCCACATCACCCAACACATGGCCTGGCCGCATCACCAACACATGGCCTGACCACATCACCAACATGTCACAGCCACATCACCAACACATGACCACAGCCACACATCACCAACACATGGCCCACAATACATCACCAACACAGCGGCACGTACACATCACCAACACATGACACAGCCACATCTTACAACACATGACACAGCCACACATCACCAGCATTGACACAACCACATCACCAACACATGACACAGCACACATCACTACCCAACACATGACACAACCACACATCACCAACACATGACCTGACACATCATAACACATGACACAGCCACACATCGCAACTTACATGGCCTGACCACATCACCAACACATGGCCTGACCACACACATCATAACATGACACAGCCACACATCACCACCACATGACACAGCCACATCACCAGCACATGACACAGCAACACATCACCAACACATGGCACATCACACATCGCAACACATGACACAGCCACACATCACCAACACGCGGCAGCCACACATCACCAACACATGACCCTGACCACATCGCAACACATGACACGACCACACATCACCAACACATGACACAACCAGCACATCACCAACACATGACACAGCCACACACATCACCAACACATGACTGACCACATCACCAACACGCTGACACGGCCGCGTACCAACACATGACCTGTACATCACCGCTTACACTTGACACAGCCACACATCACCAACACATGACACAGCCACACGCCACCAACACATGACACAGCCACACATCACCAACACATGACACAGCCACATCACCAACACGACACAGCCACACATCACCAACACACTTATTTTGACCATCACCAACACATGACACATACACATCACCAACACATGACTCAGCCCACACATCACCAACACATGACACAGCCACACATCACTAACACACGACACAGCCACACATCACCAACACATGACACAGCCACACATCACCAACACACGACACCCACGTTACGCTAATTATTTCTGCAAGTACAAGAGAAAGAAACGAAAAAGAAAAGTAACAGAAAAGGAAAGAAGGAAAGAAAGTATTAAAGAAATGAAGAAAACACGAAGGAAAAAAGAAGAAAACACGAAGGAAAGGAAGAAGAAAACACGAAGGAAAGAAAGAATAAAACACGAAGGAAAGAAAGAATAAAACACGAAGGAAAGAAATAAGAAAACACGAAAGGAAGAAAGACGAAAACACGAAGGAAAAAAGAAGAAAACACGAAGGAAAGAAAGTATTAATGAAAAAAAAAGGAAAACAAGAAAGAGGCGTGACCCTCCTCAGAAGTGTGACTGAGCGCCTCACTCCACTAAACAAGTCGAGGTAAAAAATGTTGTAAATGTACCCCCAGACACGTCTTCTCTGGGCACCAACACGTTAATCCCCGCCACACTGGATTTAAAAAGTGGTCCTTGATAGGTATTAAAAGTTTTGTACCTTTAAATCCCTCCCTTTATCTCTCCTCTCCCATCTTGACATAACTTCCAAACGCATTTTAATTTGTTCATTTAAGTGACGTCATTAATCCACTCCACATTAACATCCCGATCGTATAGAGAATAAATCCACCCCCCTCCCCTCCCCTTCACCGACTAACTTATATCTTAACTAGTTCATTTCAGCCATACCATCAATTCCTCGCCTCCCGATTAACTTCTCAACGCATTTGACGTCAGGTCGTTAAGAAGGTAAACTAAAGTTGGTTCATTCGCTACAAAACAGTCGTTTATAAACTCGTTATGTGGAACGAAAGACTGGACCAGATAAATAACTGTTTAAGAGTTGATTTAAGGATGGTGTAGAATTTTCTTCTTCTTTTGTCTTAGTTAACGTTAAGTGGGAAACCTCTTATCCAACCCTACGACCCACTGACAAATGTGTGAAACCCCTTATCCAACCTTTAAAACCTCTTTAACGTAAATACTAAACCCCTTATCTAACCCTAAGACCATGGGGCCATCTGGTGGGAGGGTCCATGACTTCTGCTGACATTCCGCTCTACAGAACTACTGCATACCAGAACTCATCCATACTCCGGCCTAACACTGTGTGAGCTCTCTGCCACAGTGTGTTTTACTGTCACCTCACCTCCATCAGTACAAAACATCCTGTTACAAATATCTTGTCTCTGGTAAGGAGCCGCCAAGGTGAATAGGTCTAACACCACTTCTCTGTTATCTCTCTTAATTTATTGGTATTAAAAGAAAAACAAGCATCAACACACACACACACACACACACACAGTTCTGTGTTTACATAACAAGTTAAACCCTGTGAGAAAACACCAAGAAAAAACTAAAAGCAGAGTACAGTACCAGTCACATGTAACTAATGAGAGAAGAACATTAACAGTTGGAGGAGCTCGGTGGTGAGGTCCACCAGTGTTACTCTACTCTAGTCACATGTTCGCAGCGTTTTATTTTTATTCACTTAATAAAGTGTTTTACATAAGTCCAGATTTATTTTTAAGCAATTTACTTTTTTTTATTTTCTTATTCGTTAATCTTGTTTTTGTTTTTTTAGTATCAATCTTACGTACAGGTTTAAAGTGGTTTAAAGTGATTTGATACAACAAGAACGTAGCCTACAATATACACGTTGATGTAATTATATACCAAACATAATTTATAAACTTTCTACCGATTAAACATGTAAAATAAAAAGCCATACTTGCTAAATATTGAACAAGTAATATGCTACATATTAACCATATAGAATGCATAACTTAGAACACATAATAATCGTTAAAAACATCAAATTTCTACATGAATTAAACCACCAATGAAATTAGCATCCCCCAAGTTAAAATACAAATAATAATAAGCCATCAATTATTATAGTAAGGGAAGATAACAGATAACACTCACTAAACAGCTAAACAAAAATAACAGGTGATCCAATACCATTAATGAGTCGCAGGTACCACTTAACTCTAGTACCCAATCATCCATAAACGAGTCCGTCCAAACCAGGTATCATTAATTTGTCTTTAGTTTTGCTTATTTTTACCTGAGGAAGTAACTTGCCTTACTTAACTCAGCTGTTGTTTATACCATGAGTGTGTAAACGTCTGCGAGAGAGAATCATGGCCTCCCACTTACTGCGTCGTGTTGTCTCCTGTGCGCGTGTTTTTTTTGTTTTTTTAACTCACCGTCACCTTGGCCGCCTACATACCTGCCTGGACCCCTCACACACCTGTTCTCTCCCGATTATAAAGTCGTCTGGATACACTATATAAAGATATTTCATCTATGAGCCGATATCGATAATCAGAGATTTCCACAAATAGATACCCGATATACAGGGTGTTCCATAAATAGATACCGATATACAGGGTGTTCCATTAACAGATATCTGATATACAGGGTGTTCCATAAGTAGATACCGATATACAGGGTGCTCCATTAACAGATATCTGATATACAGGGTGTTCCATAAGTAGATACCGATATACAGGGTGCTCCATTAATAGATATCTGATATACAGGGTGTTCCATAAGTAGATACCGATATACAGGGTGCTCCATTAACAGATATCTGATATACAGGGTGTTCCATAAGTAGATACCGATATACAGGGTGCTCCATTAACAGATATCTGATATACAGGGTGTTCCATAAGTAGATACCGATATACAGGGTGCTCCATTAATAGATATCTGATATACAGGGTGTTCCAAGTAGATACCGATATACAGGGTGCTCCATTAACAGATATCTGATATACAGGGTGTTCCATAAGTAGATACCGATATACAGGGTGCTCCATTAACAGATATCTGATATACAGGGTGTTCCAAGTAGATACCGATATACAGGGTGCTCCATTAACAGATATCTGATATACAGGGTGTTCCATAAGTAGATACCGATATACAGGGTGCTCCATTAACAGATATCTGATGTACAGGGTGTTCCATAAGTAGATACCGATATACAGGGTGTTCCATAAGTAGATACCGATATACAGGGTGTTCCATATATACTGTAGATACCCGATATACAGGGTGTCCATATATAGATATCCGATATACAAGGTGTACCATAAGTGATACCGGTATACAGGTGCTCCATTAACAGATATCTGAATAGGGTGTTCCATAAGTAGATACCGGTATACAGGGTGCTCCATTAATAGATATCTGATATACATTCCATAAGTAGATACCGGTATACAGGGTGCTCCATTAACAGATATCTGATATACAGGGTGTTCCATAAGTAGATACCATACAGGGTGCTCCATTAACAGATATCTGATATACAGGGTGTTCCATAAGTAGATACCGGTATACAGGGTGCTCCATTAATAGATATCTGATATACAGGGTGTTCCATAAGTAGATACCGGTATACAGGGTCCATTAACAGATATCTGATATACAGGGTGTTCAAAGTACGGTATACAGGGTGCTCCATTAACAGATATCTGAATACAGGGTGTTCCATAAGTAGATACCGGTATACAGGGTGCTCCATTAACAGATATCTGATATGCAGGGTGTTCCATAAGTAGATACCGGTATACAGGGTGCTCCATTAATAGATATCTGATACAGGGTGTTCCATAAGTAGATACCTGCTATACAGGGTGCTCATAGATATCTGATATACAGGGTGTTCCATAAGTAGATACCGGTATACAGGGTGCTCCATTAACAGATATCTGATATACAGGGTGTTCCATAAGTAGATACCAACGGATTAATAGATATCTGATATACAGGGTGTTCCATAAGTAGATACCGGTATACAAGATATCTGATATACAGGGTGTTCCAAGTAGATACCGATATACAGGGTGCTCCATTAACAGATATCTGATATACAGGGTGTTCCATAAGTAGATACCGATATACAGGGTGCTCCATTAACAGATATCTGATGTACAGGGTGTTCCATAAGTAGATACCGATATACAGGGTGCTCCATTAACAGATATCTGATATACAGGGTGTTCCATAAGTAGATACCGATATACAGGGTGTTCCATAAGTAGATACCGATATACAGGGTGTTCCATATATACTGTAGATACCCGATATACAGGGTGTCCATATATAGATATCCGATATACAAGGTGTACCATACCGATATACAGGGTGTACACTCGGAAACCATAATTCTTGCCCACCTGGGTCGGTACTGGAGGTTAGAACAGTGCCCTTTCTGGACGGGGACCCACTCTAACTATCACGAGGCAACACACGCACGAACACACGCAGTCATAGTACGGCTGTATAGATGATATTATGTATAAATATTGAATATTGCATTTTATACTCTGCATTATCTTCATTATATATGAACACGGAGAAAAATTATCATAGGCTGTAGTTACGAAAGTATGAATAGAAATAAACACTTCCAAACCACCCAGTGACTGTGTGTGCGCCAGACCACGATGCTTCCCATCATTCGCTTAACTATATGAAAAATCGTGTTTAATTTAACTACATATTTCAAAAACCTTAAATTACATGTGGATCAGTCACTCCTCATTTGACACACTACTGTAGTATAATACGACCATCCCACCTGGGCACATGGTGGCCACAGTAACTCTCACGGGCAACATACGCACAAGTTATGATATGAACCTTCCAGGCTTCACTATCATTATCATGTTATGTTCACCGTGCTCTGTATCTTGGTGACTAGTCATAATATCAATACATGAGTGTTATTAGTATAATATTTTAACTTTTGCCCTACAGTTACTGTTGTAAATCATGGACAGGAAGGCTACATAAATTGTAATATCAAGTGTATGGTTCGCTCAAAGCCACACCAAGTCAAACAACGCGTCACACAAAGTTACACTGTGTGTGTGTGTGTGTGTGTGTGTGTGTGTGTAACATTAGCTTCATCCTTAGTAGGTAAGATGTTTCATAAAGAGGTTTCTCCCATTCGTCATTGTGAGCATCGTCCCAGAGCACATTGTTTCCATCAAAACCATGGTTCATCCTTATTTCCCTTCTTCCGTGTAACTATATCCATATGGCTAAGTGCTTGTTTTTCATTTCTTTATCTACCAAAATAATGTGGATCAGTTACTCGTTATTTAACACATGCATGCATAGAGCATCAAGATTGTTTTGTAGGCATGACTATTGGTTAGTGAAACCCCAAAAATAATTTTTCACATTTATTATGCATAAACATTGCACATATTTATGTGATTATTGTAGTATATAACATATATTTAATGTCTGGACAGATTCCCAAGAGTTATGCATATTAATGCATAAATTTTGTAAACATATTTATGCGAAGTGACGTAAACCACATAGTAAATACCTGGACAAATTCCCGAGAGTTAGGAAACGAAGTCTATGTGGCTAACGAGGTTACACCAGAGAGCTAACTCCCCGCCACCCCTACAAGGCACCGTCGTGGGCGGAGATTTAATTTTGACCACAGGTTAATCCGTGTCCAACCTCCATCTGCTGCTATAACTTCATGCAATCTGGTGGGCATGGAATCTAATGGATTGCTGCAGATGTTCGGCCTCCTCCTTATTCCCTACCACACATTAAGTGCGTGTCTCCTCACGGCCTCACTCGTTTCTCCTCAACATCCCATTTCAACCCATATGCGCCCATAGATTTTCTATTGGATTACAATCGACTCCTTTAGGGGCAGTCCGATAGAATAATCTGCGGGTGCGCCTCAAACCAACAGCTTGACTGCCTGACTTGTGTGTATTGGACTGCGGTCTTGCACCATACATATAGGCTGTGGGTCTGGGCTGGCATATGAACTGGGAGGATGGTTAGCAGTCTGTTGAACTGGCAGGTAGACAAAATAGAAAACATAGCAAACTGTAGAAAAACCCATGGACAATGAGACATTAGTAAAAATATACTAGGTTTGTAGCACGTGCACTTATATACAGACCTATTGGTTTGCAAGGCTGTTTGGTTATGCTATGCTAACTAGTTTGCTAGGGTGAGGAAAGTTTATATATATATATATATATATATATATATATATATATATATATATATATATATATATATATATATATATATATATATATATATATATATATATATATATATATATATATATATATATATATATAATCAACACCTCACCCGCCAGGATTCGAACACTACCTCTGGACCACCAGAATACTAAAAGCAATCCTAGACTGTTATATTTCACACAAGGCCTGTTCAACGAGCTTATGGCGCGTGAACCTCTAATGGGGACTACCCGTATCCGTAGGTGGTCAGAGTAACGTTTTACCAAATCCGGCTGAAACACGAGGATCATATATATTTCATAAGCCCAATAGAGCACACGGACTTCTATACATAATCAACACCTCACCCCACCAGGATTCGAACCCAAGGCCCACGATCCCATGACTGTGACCGGGGAACGCTACCTCTGGACCACCAGGATACTAAAAGCAGTCCTAGACTCTGTTATATTTATTGGGCTAATGAAATATATATGGATCCTCATGTTTCGAAGCCGGATTTGGTAAAACGTTACTCTGACCACCTACGTGATACGGGTAGTCCCCATTAGGGTTCACGGCGCCATAAGCTCGTTGACAGGCTTTTGTAAAATATAACGAGTCTAGGACTGCTTTAGTATCCTGGTGGTCAGAGGTAGCGTTCCAGGTCACATCATGGGCTCGTGGGCGTGGGTTCGGATCCTGGGGTGAGGTGTTGGAATATATTGGGCTAATGAAAAATATATATTCACATTTAACTCTTTTCAACAAATGTAAGGATGTTGCCCGTGAGTGTTACCATGGACCTCCATGTGCCCAGGTGGGATGGTCAAGTATTACACTATAAGTGTGTCAAATGAAGTGACTGATCATGTAATTTAAGGTTTTTGAAATATGTAGTTAAATTAAACACGATTTTCATATAGTTCACGAATGATGGGAAATAAAAGAATATAGATGGGGTGTGTTGGAATCATCGTGTTCTGTACAAAGCGCTGTAAACTTGTGTGGATTCACTGGGTGGTTTGGAAGTGTTTATTTCCATTCATACTTTCGTACTACAAACCTATGGTAATTTTTTCTTCTTGTTCATATATAATGACGATAATACAGAATATAAAATGCCATATACAATATTTATACATAATATCATCTATGCCGTACTATGACTGTGTGTGTTGTTGCTTGTGTTGCCTCGTGAAAGTTAGTGGGGGGCCCCATCCAGAAAGGACACTGTACTAACCTCCAGCACCGACAGGTGGGCTAGAGAATATGGTTTCCGAGTGTACCATACCGATATACAGGATGTTCCATACATAGATACCAATATACAGGGTGTCCCATAAATAGATACCAACATATATCCAGGGCGTTACAAAATCTGTTGGTAGTCAATTTTACCTACTGAATACATAATTCCCCCGTTAAAATTTAGATACAAGAGCTGAAGTGGAGTACTGCTGGGATATTCACTTAGATTCTCAACATACTGTACTGAACAACCCTTGACAGGACCACTACATTTACATATAGTTATACCGCGGATGAACACATTTTCCCTTGCAGTATTAACGAGCCAACCAGTGATGAAGAGGATATATAATAATTCAAATAATATAAAAGGATCTGCACGATAATGGATAAACTAAAAGTGTGTAGCGAGTTGATATTGAGTGACTACAGTGACGGCGTCTCCCGGGTGTGCCTGTGGTGCCACTCATCAGTGACGGAGAACAGTGGCCTGATGCTGACTTACGTTCATAAAGGAATAGAAATTTACAGCTGAATGGAGAGAAGCAGATAAAATAATAATAATAATAATAATCATAATAATAATAATAATAATAAATTTTCCTTCTTCTTCTCCAACCTTGACTCCACCCCACCCCCCCCCTCCACACTTCGGGACGTCAGGAGGAAACAGCCAAGGACTTCAGGGATTAAGTCATGTATAAAAATGTGTTGAGGTAATCAGGAAGGACTGTGTGTGTGTGTGTGTGTGTGTGATGCAGGTATACATAGGAGCCGTGTGTGCATATGTGTGTGTGTGGGTGATGATGAATCCACAGCATAGGCGTACACACACACACACTCACCTTCCTCTACACCCCTCATTCTTCTCTCTTCTCTACCCCTCCCCCCACCACCGCCCTCCCCTTCTTCGCCACAACACCTCCTCCCCTTCCTATCTCACCCCTCCCCACCTTAAACTAATGCCTACTCAGCATACTGGTCAAACCCCCAGACAGGTTCCTCCCCACCCACCAACCACTCATTAAACATCACCTGAGTTCTAGCAACACACAGAGGACTGTCGCCAGGCGTCCACCTATCCACCTACTGTAAATTCACCTACCCAACCAGATTCACCTATGGAACAAAATTCACCTCTCCACTTAAATTCACCTATCTACCTACCTAAAGTCACCTATTCACCTTCGTTCATCTAAAATTAATTCTTCATTCCCATGATTCCAAATACAAATTCTCGTAAGTCAAATTCTAGCTTAACTTCCCACACCCTTTTCCAAGCGTCATAATTCCTCTAACTAGTTCCACACAATAAAATTTCCGATACTAATTGTATGCAGTATAATGTAACATAAGTGGGATTTCTTGTCGTCTGAACAAATCGCTGTTAAAACATATAACTTTTGGTACCATTCTGAACAGCTGTTAATGGCGGTAATAGTTGTATGTATACCTCAGTCGTGTTGCTTACTGATCGTGTACACAATTATAAGTGAGGTTCGTACACAAAGAAATACATCATATTCATTAGCAGTATATATATATATATATATATATATATATATATATATATATATATATATATATATATATATATATATATATATATATATATATATATATATATATATATATAAGTCAAGTCACTGTCACTGTTCGCTGCCATGCAAGACAGAGGTTCATATACATTGGACGTCATGTAGAGAGACAGATATATACTGTATGGTGAGTTATCCTGGCCATGTGTAAGCTCTCGTCCCTTGGTTCCTGTCACTGGTTTTGGACTTGTCTTCTGCCGTGGGGCTGTTTTGGTCCGGCTGTGTCTGCCTCGACTGACTGACATCGACTCTTTCTACCCTCAATGAGTGAGTGAGTGATTCTTAATACCTCGAGGACGGGGTACATACTGTTTGTGTAGCCCCCATCCCGCTTTAGAGTCTAAAGTGTCGAGATCCAATCAGCGACAAGGTTCTGCCGGCCTCCCATTCTGGGGAAAACACTCTCTTACATCTTCCCCCCATCTCCCTTCCTTCCCTCACTCCTTCTCTCTCTCGCATCTCCTTCCTTCCCTCACTCTTCTCTCTCTCGCATCCTTCCTTCCCCTCACTCCTTCTCTCTCTCGCATCTCCTTCCTTCCCCACTCACCTCCTCTCTCGCATCTCCTTCCTTCCCTCACTCCTTCTCTCTCTCGCATCTCCCTTCCTTCCCTCACTCCTCTCTCTCGCATCTGCCTTCCTTTCTATTCCCTCCTCTTTTCCTCACTGTCCTCCTTTATTTCTAACAAACTCTTTTCCTCCTCTTTCTTTACCCCTCTTCTTCGTCTCCTTCCCTTCCTTTTTCTCACTATCTTACCTTCTTTGAACCTTCTCTCTTTCCTCTCTTCTCTTCCACTCTCTTAACTCCTTCCTACGTCTTCTCTGTAACGCTCCTCCTGCTCCTCCCACCTCCCCCACTCCCATCCACCACCTCCCCCTCCCCTCTACCACCCCCCTCCCACCCCTCCCTCTCCATCCCCACCACCTCCTCCTCCATCTACACCACCTCCCCCCACTCCATCTACACCACCCCCCTCCACACCCACCCCCCCTCCCATCACCTCCCTCACCATCTCACCACCTCCCCTCCTCCACACCTCCCCACTCCATCTACACCACCCCCTCACTCCATCTACACCACCTCCCCACTCCCATCTACACCACCTCCCCCTCCATCTACACCACCTCCCCCACTCCATCTACACCACCTCCCCCCCTCCATCTACACCACCTCCCCCACTCCATCTACACCACCTCCCTCCTCCATCTACACCACCTCCCCCTCCATCTACACCCACCTCCCCATCATCTACACCCCTCCCCCCACTCATCTACACCATCTCCCCTCCATCTATCCCTCAC
Organism: Homarus americanus; assembly: GCF_018991925.1. NCBI lineage: Eukaryota > Metazoa > Arthropoda > Malacostraca > Decapoda > Nephropidae > Homarus > Homarus americanus. The sequence goes on from NW_024737097.1 coordinate 2,796,996, forward strand.
CTCCCAGAACACTTACAGCCATGTGAGAGTCGTGGTGTACATCCAATCTGCATGTCATTTGAAATTCTAACTCGCGGTGGTTTCTGTCTTGTTTACCAGGGTAGAGGAGGGAGAGAGAGGGAAGAAAGTGAAGAAGGAAAAAAAAAGTGAGGGGAGGGAGGAAGTGAGAGGAAAGTAAGAGGAGGAGAAATTGATTTCGGAAGGAATAGTTGAAGCCTTGAACCCCCGCCACCCTCACTGGCACCCTCGACAGCAATGTACTGGGGAGGAAGGAAGAGGGAAGAAGGGGGAAGAAGAAAGGAGGGAAGAAGGAAGGAAGGATACGGGGAGGGAGTAAGAGACTGGAGGGAGAGAGGGGGACGAAAGGGAGGGGAGGAAGAGGGAAGGAAGGAAGGAGGAGATGTAGTTACGACCTTCACCTCCGATTACGAGAGTAATGCACGACTCCAGGTGGGTCAAGTCTCGGTGAGGCTGCACAGTAGAGGAAGGTCGTATAGGTGGAGTATAGTGATAAGTATTTAATTAGCTAGAGGAAGGGGTGTGGGGGTAGGTGGGAGGGGTGTGTGTGGAAGGGGTAGTCTGGGGGTAGTGTGGAGGGGGTGTAGTCTGGGGGTGTGTGGAGGGGTGTGAGGGGGTAGGGGAGGGGTGTGTGAGGGGTAGTGTGGAGGGGGTGTAGTCTGGGGGTGGGGGGAGGGGTGGTGTGTGAGGGGGGTAGTGAGGGGTGTAATCTGGGGGGTAGTGTGGAGGGGGTGTAGTCTGGGGTAGTGGGGTGTAGTCTGTGTGGAGGTGTGAGGGGTAGTGGAGGGGTGTAGTCTGGGGGTAGTGTGGAGGGTGTAGTCTGTGGGGGGTGTGGAGGGTTGATTTTGATTTTGATTTTTGTTGCTTGCAGCGGCTACTTTATTGTGCACCCACACTCATCCTGTGAGCGGTAGCGCAAAAGGATTACAGAGTAGGTTTTACAAAGCATAATAATTAACCCCGGTTGTCAGGATATTATGGCACCGAAAGTTACACAGCATTTTTCACATTATTTGTTTAGTTCTACAGTAACTTATTCACAAATGCGTGAGAACTGGCGTGTGAGGCAGTATGTCTGGCCTCACACTTTGTTATTCACAACTTGGGAGGTATTCAAGCACATTGCGTATTTGGTCTGTACATGAGAACTGATATAGTTACTAAGGCAAAAAAGTGGATACAATCTTAATATGTCGGCTATCTTGCCATTAGAGATGAAGTGTTGTGCCATTTCACACAGTGTGCTTGACCTGTCCTCAAAGGTTCTATCTTCACACAGTCGAGGATTTGTAGCCTGGAGGTGGCCATATGTATGGCCCACACTTTACATTTAGTTCTGCTTTACATCTGCTTGAGGAACATACTGCCAGAGGTACTTATATCCTAACCTTAATCTAGCGGTTACAACATCTTGTAATCTAGTGATCTTGTTACTTGCTCCATATACATCATTTCTGATACATCTCATCATGTAAACTATGGATCGACTAGTGCCTGTTTGCACTTGTTCACTTGCGTCAAACTCATCAATGTTCTTTCCTACCAATTACAGTTTTAAGGGTTCTTTTGACAGACCCAAATTGTATTCAACGGTGTCTTTGTTAGACGCGAGTTTGGCGAGGGCATCAACTCTGTCATGTTTTATGAGGCCTATGTGAGAGGGGATCCACAACAGTTTGACCCTGACACCCCGGGTCAACAAGGCACGCACATTGTGTCTGGCTTCAGAGACAAGATCGTGACAACCTGAGTCGAGGGTACCAAGGGCAAGTAGTGAGGATAGAGAGTCAGTGATGATGAGACTGTCAGTAACAGTGGTTTCAATGAATTTAATAGCTGTGAGTATGGCAACTAATTCAGTTTGTAGAGTGGGATGCCCAGTTGTTACTCCTAACTCCTTTCTCAATTATATTACTGTCAGGTTGAGTCACAACAATAGCACTTCCAGCCCTCCCCACAGGCGGTGTTTAGAGATCCATCAGTGTAGATGGTCTGTGTGATATTATCATCAGTCTGTAGAGTGTGTATGTTCAAGGGCCTCAATTTGGCAGTGTGTTGAGATAAATGCTTTGTATAATTAATTTTAGGCGGGATATTGTCAATGGTATTTGTGATATCGAAGGGAACTGTCCGCCAGGGTGGCAGGAAGCGCTGTTGTGTCTCAACTTTGTACAGGTGGTCTAGTCCAAATATCTTCATATGTGTAGCTGTAGTTTGATCCATTTAGACTCAGTAGTCCCATGGTTCATAAGCATTCTAGCAATTTTAAGGAAACAATGTTATCAGGATCACCACGCAGAAGCCTCAGGGCTAATATGAGGTTGACTTCAATTATTCTATCTTTAACACTGGGTATACCTAGTTCTTTCCTCATTAAGTACTTTAGTGCTCAAGGACATCCAGGGATAATTCTGAGGGCTTTATTTTGCATTTTCTCGAGCTTGTCAACGCTCTTTCTTGCCTACGAATGACCAGGGCTGGTGTGGTAATCTATCAGAGATCTTATATAGCCTAGGTACATTGTTTTAATAATTCTAATATTAGCACCATAGTGGCTGTACCCCGCTACACTTCTAAGAGGTCTCAGTCTGTCGGTACATTGGCGGTTAGCTGTTGCATGGCAGGTAGGGTACAAGGGACGGAAACACCAAGATATTTAAAAGAAGAAACATAGTCAATAGTGTTGTTACCTATCTTGAACTTGGCGGGGCTGCTGCGTTTGCGGTTCCTGCTTGTTTGTTGAACACCTTGCCTTTTCTCAGTGGAGATAATAAGACCGAGGTGTTCACAGGCTGCGTATACATGGTTCAGGTGGTTTGCATTTCACGATGAGTTTTAGTGCTGTATAAGAATATCATCAGCATAGCTGATTGAGATATTGCTGGGGCTATCTGGTATTAAATTTAATAATGCATTCATAAGAACATTGAACAAAGTGGGGCTAAGTACTCCACCTGAGGGGTACCAAGTTGCATATCTTTAACTTCACTTTGTAACCCTGAAACAGTGCAGCAGCCCTTCTGTTGGTTAGGTAACCACTTATCCAGCAAAAATAGCCTACCTCCTATATCCATTTTGGCTAGTTCGTACAATATCAGTTGCCTATTGGCAATATCAAATGCAGCTTTTAGGTCAAGAAATGTGGTGTATCTGTGCCTTTCATCACCATGCACAGTTAGGAATGGTGATGCAATTATGTACACCTTTACCATGGGTGAAGCCATTTATGTTAGGAGACATGTGTTCTCTTGATTCTATATATCTGCCAAGAACCATCCTCTCAAAGGTTTTATACAGACAGCTGGTTAGTGATATGACGAAAGGCACCAGGTTGTTCTGGTTTCGGTATTGGTACAACAATGTTGGTCCATGATGTGGGGTAGCTACCGGCATGACTCATATTGCACAATACCAACAATGGATTGCCTGGCACGCGCCTTAGTAGTCTAATGATGTTGTGGTGACCTGTCCTCCAGGAAGTGGATCCACTTCTGGCGAGAGGGGCGGCGTCAAGCTCCCACTCAGTATATGGAACATCACACCATCGTGCTGTTTGCCCAGCATAAAGCTAATAAGATTACTTCCTCTACAGACTTCTGCATCAAGGGAGTCCCCTGAGTCCCAGCTATAACATGTCATAGCTCATCACATGAGCCCACTTTGTTATTAGCCTCATTCGACTTTGCAGAGGGTTTGGATGGGAGACGTGTCTTCTGTTTTTACCTCTGATTATGTTTATGTCTTTCCAGGCTTTGCTGAGGGATGTGTGTTGGTTCAGGCTGTTAGACATATGTCTCCTCTATGCATTTGTCTGGAGTTCGTTTACACGTTCCCCGGGACAGCAGCAAGGAAGCTGATACAATTGTAACATTTGGAGGTGTTCTACATTGTCTGTAACCCTTACCCACCCTCCTGACCCCTAGCCCTGAGTTTTTTCAGCTCAGGGTCATTATAGCACTGCTGTTGCCTGTTCCTATTATGCTGACCACGTTTTCCTGTTTTTGGTGGAAGGCATTGTTGGTGAAGTATACATAAGTCCTATCTATCGATCGTCATGGAAACTTTGGTAATCGTCAGGCTTTGTAGTCCTTTAAAAATTGTCATGGATGAAGTCTATGAACTGGCTTTCATGTTCTTGCTTGACTGTGATTCTACGTCTGTTGAGTTTACCACCAGTGGGGTAAGCCATTGGCTACATGTGCGGCCTATTAGCTTGGATTGGGCTGTGGTCAGACATAAGATCAGTGGACAACATCAGAAAAGCTATGAGTTGCATGATAGATTAAAGCCAATACATTTGTCTAGACCCTCGCCATAGATGTGTGTTGGTTCATTATTACCTATAATTTGAACATCTTCATATGCACTGAGAAGTGAGATAAGTCTCCTACCACAGGTTAGTGGTGGAGTCACCAATTTCTTGTGTCTAGTATTCAGGCCTCACCCATTAGGACAGTGGGCTCAGTGTGTAAAAAGTCTGGGAGATCTGTGTATTGAAGCTGATCTGAGGGAGCATAGGCGTTTAGCACGTTGAGTGTGGAGTTGCCCAGTGATAGTGATCCCATGGTACTGAAGTTGGCAGTCTTTGATACAAGAGGTACATGCGGGAGTGACTTAACATACATCAAACATGTGAGTAGAACTAGGATCATAATACATAATTGGGCAGACTGGGTGGGGGCTTACCATTAGGTGTGAGATACCCTGCAGACACACAATATCGATGTCCTCAGTCACAACTTTGTGGTGTAGGTCAGGGTATCGTTTCTAAGGGATGAGATGTTCACTAATCACCTTCACCGCTCTGTATCTTTGTCTGGTATTAACACTGGCCATTATGAAATGTATTTGAATTTTTGGTCTGGTATTAACACCGGCCACGCGAAAATGTATTTGGAAAGAAGCAAAAGGCACTGTATGATACTGTTCTTTCTGCGCTGCCTGTCCCTTCGGCAGGCAGTAGCCAGTTAACCTTTGGAAACATTTCTGGAGCACGTACGGCTCAACAATTGTTGTATTTCATTGGCAGACAACAACACACTTTGGTTACACTCGACATCACCACCATTTTCTATTTGTGCTTGTTCATTCACTGACCATGTCCACAGAGGCATCAGTAGAACTGTTACCAGTATCACTATTTTCCCTCTGCGTGGACACTGTTCCTGGTGGGTCTTGAGTTTCCACATCTGGTACTGACATCTTTGGAATGTCTTCAGTTTGACTGCAATTTTTCCGAAGTTGCTGCACTGTGTTGCGTGTTTTTTTCCTTAGTGCGTATCACAGAGGCTCCAAACATTTCAGTTAGAGCTTGTAAACTGAGCTTTGAGTTCTTTAATTTCATTTTCAAATCACTGGATTCTTCATTGATGTGCAGGGAGTGTTGGCAGCTACCTGCTGTGTCGGCAGCCATCTGTGCTGCCCTACGCCGATCTTCGATGACTGCTGGTGATGATCCTGGAGCTTGGTGGGGAGGGCAGGCTAGGTTGGCCGTGGGAGTACCCTAGCAGCATTAGTGTTTCTTGAGACTCCGCCTGGGTGGCGGGTCTGGGCGCTGAAGGGGTAGAGCCTAGAACAGTTAGGTGCCATACAGGAACTCCAACTGTTTTGCAGTTAATACACTCTGTTGGATGACACCCTTGAGCAACTGTATCTCTGCAAACCTGTGTTGTATGTTGCCTTGAGCAGAGACCACAATTACTGGCTTAGTCGAGGGGCATAACCGGGCCACATGGCCCCAGTGCTGATAGTTGTAACACCTCCGGGTTAGGGGCTGAGTGTTACCTCTGAGTCCGATAGGCACCACGGACTCGAATGGTCTTGGGTGGGTCTTCTGAGCCAACCCAGTCTGCAATGACTGCATTCTTGCCCCTGAGTCGCTTCTGTCCTTCTGATGGTGATGGGCTTCTAGTAGTGTAGGGGTCTGGTACTGGTCGAGCCCTGCGATTGCTATATTTCTGTCTTTGGTGGTTGGGATGATTGTTCATGGTTATTCCCATACAGAGAGATCCTGTATGACTGCTGGGTCGTTTCTAATCAGAACATGATCTGTGTACCGACTCGAACTGAAACTCAGCCTCTGGGTGTTTGTCTTCCGCATCAACAGAGATACTTGTCTTCAGGTGATGTACCTTCAGGGAAGTATAATCTTACCTCTGGGGGCTGTGGTTGCAGTTGATTGTCTCTAAGTCTTTCTGCCTTTTCGGCCTGCTTGTTCCTGGACTGAACTAGTTGAAAGCCATCTTCCGTTGGTGTCAAGGTCAACACCACAGTCGCCTGGCCTACCTAGTGCATCAGGAGAGAGTTAAAGCGAGCAGCTGGGTCTCCAGTCAACCTCAGACATGGTGGGAGTTACAGGGCTCGACTTATAAGTGCCCATGTCAGGAGGGCTGAGGACTGCTTGGCACTCCTAGAAGTCAGCGGTTGGGAGTATGTAACCTCTTAGGAGGACAAAGGAGATTGGCATCTACTGTACAGCGTATTAAGGGAGGTGAGGGGGGAGGCCATGAGCGGCCTCCCTGCGGAGGGAGTGTGTGGTGTTTGGGGACTAAGGTAATAGAGTATTCTCAGTTTATAAACACTTTATTACACTACACTTGTTCTTAATAGCATGTCTGTTTTTCTGGTTACAGTATCAAAGTCAATTTTAGTTTCAAAAGAACCAACCAGCTTGGGCACACCATGAGGACGGGGTTTGTGTAAACAAACCTCACCACATGGCCGAGCGTGACCACAAGGCAGGGCCTTGCCTCCCGGCACCTACATCTACACACGACACAGTGCTCAACACACGGTAGTTCACTTGTTATACAGGCAACATATTTGGAGTTGTTGACCTATCCCCACCCTACTGGGTGGTGTTGTGTTATATCGAAGCCGGGCGTGAAGCCGACCCACTGCTGTTCTCAGAGTGACTGATTAGCACCTCCCTTGTCAGGAGAGAGATGGCGGCACTCATGGTGCTTATCTCACTGGCGGGTCACGGCTCTCACTGGCAAATTGCCCAGCACTGGAATTCACTGGCTTAAACACTGTTCTTAACTGTTCAACACTGGGTTCCAATTTCTTCCGAAACGAAATGTCACTTTGATTGTTGGATCACCTATGGCTGCAGCAGGGGGGCTGGAACAAGGAGGGAGGTGGGGATAAGGAGGAGGGAGGTGGGGGGGAGGAGGAGGGGTGGTGGGGGTAAGGAGGAGGGAGGTGGGGGTAAGGAGGAGGGACAGGAGGGAGGTGGGGGGTAAGGAGGAGGGGGACAGGAGGGGGAGGTGGGGGTAAGGAGGAGGAGTGGGGACAAGGAGGGAGGGAAGAATGGAGGTGAGTGAAATGAGTAAAGTCAAGGAAGATATCGTCACAAGTCCGTCACAAGTCTGTCAAGTCTGTCATAAGTCTGTCACAAGTCCGTCACAAGTCCGTCATAAGTCCGTCACAAGTCCGCCAAGAGGTCAATACCATCTCCAGGAAGATTGGATGAAGGAACGAGAGTGAAAAGGAGAATTCGATTTTACCCCTGAGTACCGCCTTTACGCGAGAGAGAGAGAGAGAGAGAGAGAGAGAGAGAGAGACTTAATAATAATAAGACCAACACTACATCCCTTTTCTTCTTTAATAATAATAATAAAGTAATAAAAAAAATCCTCTGTGGGTGGTGGCTGTTGTTGTCATCGTCGGCGACCCTTTTGTGTGTCTGCTCGTAAGGATGGCGTCTATTTTTACTCTCCCTGACGCAGAGGACATCTTGTTGACCATGTCTACTCGTGGTGGGGTACTTCTTTTGTTGAGGGATTATTAATGTGGTGTTTTATATATGTTGCTTATGAGGTGTTTATTGACGCAGGATGATTGATTAGTCAGTGTTTGAGGTGTTTGTTGACGCAGGATGATTGATTAGTCAGTGTTTGAGGTGTTTGTTGACGCAGGATGATTGATTAGTTAGTGTTTGAGGTGTTTGTTGATGCAGGATGATTGATTAGTCAGTGTTTGTGGTGTTTATTGACGCAGGATGATTGATTAGTTAGTGTTTGTGGTGTTTGTTGACGTAGGGTGATTGATTAGTCAGTGTTTGAGGTGTTTGTTGACGCAGGATGATTGATTAGTCAGTGTTTGAGGTGTTTATTGACGCAGGATGATTGATTAGTCAGTGTTTGAGGTGTTTGTTGACGCAGGATGATTGATTAGTTAGTGTTTGAGGTGTTTGTTGACGCAGGATGATTGATTAGTCAGTGTTTGAGGTGTTTATTGACGCAGGATGATTGATTAGTTAGTGTTTGAGGTGTTTGTTGACGCAGGATGATTGATTAGTTAGTGTTTGTGGTGTTTATTGACGCAGGATGATTGATTAGTCAGTGTTTGTGGTGTTTATTGACGCAGGATGATTGATTAGTTAGTGTTTGTGGTGTTTGTTGACGTAGGGTGATTGATTAGTCAGTGTTTGAGGTGTTTGTTGATGCAGGATGATTGATTAGTCAGTGTTTGAGGTGTTTATTGATGCAGGATGATTGATTAGTCAGTGTTTGAGGTGTTTATTGACGCAGGATGATTGATTAGTCAGTGTTTGAGGTGTTTGT
>NW_024737097.1:2805680-3022747 GCF_018991925.1 Homarus americanus
CAAAAGTATGCTTCCATTCAGTTACGTATTATATATTGAAGCTTCACTATCGTGTATCATTTTATGTTCACCGTGCTCTGTATCTTGATGATAGTCATGGTATCAATACATGAGTGTTATTAGTATAATATTTTAACTTTGCCTTATTGCTTTGTAAATCATGGACAGGAAGCTACATAAGTGTAATATCAAGTGTGGTTCGTCAAAGCCACACCAAGTCAGACAACGCGTCACAAAGTTACACTGTGTGTGTGTGTGTGTGTGTGTGTGTGTGTGTGTGTTCTGTAACATTAAGCTTAATCTTAGTGGTAGATGTTTCATAAAGAGGTTTCTCCCATTCGTCATTGTGAGCATCGTCCGACACATTGTTTCCGTAAAACCATGGTTCATCCTTCTTCCGTGTAACTATATCCATGTGTTTGAAACTTTGTTTTCATTTCTTTATCTGCGAAATAATGTGGATCAGTTACTCGTTGTTTTTTAACACATCATGCTTAGGAGCATCAAGATTGTTTTGTGGGCATGACTGTTGGTTAATTGAAACCCCAAAATATTTTTGATTTTATGCATTTACAGACATGTTGTATGGTGTATTTAATTATATGTATATATTTAATGTCTGGACAGATTCCCAGAGTTATGCATATTATTGCATAGATTTTGTAAACATATTTATGCTAGTGACGTAAAACCACATGGTAAATACCTGGACAAATTCCGAGAGTTAGGAAACAGAATCTATGTTGGCTAACGAGGTTACACCAGAGAAGCTAACTCCCCTTACCCCCTACAAGGCACCGTCGAGGGCGGAGATTTAATTATTGACCACGGGTTAGCCGTGTCAACCTCCATCTGCTGCTATAACTTCATTTAATCTGGTGGGCATGGAATCTACTGGATTCTGCAGATGTTAGGACTCTCGCTTATTCCCTCCGCACATTATGGTGCGTTTCTCCTCTCAGGCCTCACTCGTTTCTACTCAACATCATTCAACAACCATATTAGCCCATAGATTTTTCTTTGGTTACAATCGGCTCCTTTGGGGGGCCAGTCAATTTGAATAATCTTGGGCACCTCAAACAACGTGACTGTCTGGCATGTATGTTTGGACGGTCTTGCTACCATATATAGGCTGTGGGTGCAGGCTGGCATATGAGTTGTTGGGAGGGGATGGTTAACAGTCTGTTGAACTGGCAGGTAGACAAAATAGAAAGCATAGCCAAACTGTGAAAACCCATGGACATGAGACGTTGTAAAATATACTAGGTTCATTTGTAGCGCGTGCACACATTATATACAGACCTATTGGTCATTCAGGCTGTTTGGTTATGTATACAGTTTTGCATGGTGAGGAAAGTTTATATATATATGTATATATATATATATATATATATATATAATATATATATATATATATATATATATATATATATATATATATATATATATATATAGCATATTCAGAACCCACGGCCCAAGTTCCCCATATGACTGTATTTGGGAACGTACTCTGGACCACCAGGTTACAACAGTCTAGACTCTGTTATATTTCGGCCTGTTCAAGCGAGCTTATGGCGCCGTGAACCTCTAATGAGGACTACCATTATCCGTGTGTCAGATTGGTGAAGCGTGTTTACCAAATCGGCTTAATGCAGAGGATCCATATATATTCATTAGCCCAATAGAGCACCACGGACTTCTATGCATAATCAACACCTCACCCCACCAGGATTCGGGCATGGCCACGATCCCATGACTGTGACCAAGAACGCTACCTCTGGATACCAGGATACTAAAAGCAGTCTAGATTCTGTTATATTTATTGGGCTAATGAAATATATATGGATCTCGTGTTTCAAGTTGGTTTGGTAAACGTTACTCTGACCACCTACATAATCCGGGTAGTCCCATAGAGGTTCACGGCGCCATAAGCTCGTTGAACGGCTTTGTGTAAAATATAACAGAGTCTAGGACTGCTTTTAACATCCTGGTGGTCCAAGTAGCGTTCCTGGTCCAGTCTGGGCTGTGGGCCGTGGGTTGAATCCTGGGGGGTGAGTGTTGATTATGTGTAGAAGTCCAGCGTGCTTTATTGGGCTAATAAATATATATTATAACACATTTAACTCTTTTATAATGTAAGGATGTTGCCCTTGAGGTGTTACGTGGGCCTCCATGGTACTTTAGGTGGGATGGTCAAAGTATTACACTATAAGTGTGTCAAATGAGGAGTGACTGATCCACATGTATTTAAGGTTTTTAAAATGTAGTTAATAAACACGATTTTTCATATAGTTACGCAAATGATGGGGAAATAAAAGATATAGATGGGGTGTGTTGGAATCATCGTGTTCTATACAGGCGCTGTAAACGTGATAATGGATTCACTAGGTGGTTTGGAAGTGTTTATTTCATTCATACTTTCGTAACACAACCTATGGTATTTTTCTTCTTATTTCATATATAATGACGATAATACAGAGTATAAATAGCCACAATATTTATACATAATATCATCTATACGCCGTACTATGACTGTGTGTGTTCGTGCGTGGTTTTGCCTCGTGAAAGTTAGAGTGGGATTTCCCCATCCAGAAAGGACACTGTACTAACCTCCAGCACCAAACCTAGGTGGGCTAGAGAATATGGTTTCCGAGTGCACCATACCGATATACAGGATGTTCCATACATAGATACCAACATATATCCAGGGCGTTACATAAATACTGTTGGTAGTCAATTTTACCTACTGAATACATAATTCCCCCGTTAAAATTTAGATACAAGAGCTGGAGTACTGCTGGGATATTCACTTAGATTCTCAACATACTGTACTGAACAACCCTTGACAGGACCACTACATTTACATATAGTTATACCGCGGATGAACACATTTTCCCTTGCAGTATTAACAGGCAACCAGTGATGAAGAGGATATATAATAATTCAAATAATATAAAGGATCTGCACGATAATGGATAAACTAAAGTGTGTAGCAGTTGATATTGAGTGACTTCAGTGACGGCGTCTCCAGGTATGCCTGTGGTGCCACTCATCAGTGACGGAGAACAGTGGCCTGATGCCGACTTACGTTCATAAAGGAATGAAATTTGCAGACTGAATGGAGATAAAATACAATAATAATAATACTTAATAAATAATAATATATAAAATAATAATAAATTTTCCTTCTTCTTCATAACCTTGACTCCCACCCGCCCCCTCCACACTTCGGGCGTCAGGGAGAGAAACAGCCAAGGACTTCAGGATTAAGTCATGTATAAAATGTGTTGAGGTAATCAGGAAGGACTGTGTGTGTGTGTGTTTTGTGTGTGTGTGTGTGTGTGATGCAGGTATACATAAGAGGCCCTGTGTGGTATATGTGTGTGGGTGATGATGAATCCACATTAGGCGTACACCTCTCACTCCTCTACCTCACCATTCTTCTCTCTTCTCTACCCTCCCCCACCACCGCCCTCACCCTTCTTCGTCACAACACCCCTCACCCTTCCCCCTGTCTCCCCTCCCCACCTTAAACTAATGCCTACTCAGCATACTGTGTTAAGCCCCAGACAGGTTCCTCCCCCACCCACCAACCACTTACTTAAACCATCACCTGAGTTCTAGCAGAGGACTGTCGCCAGGCGTCCACCATCCACTACTGTATTCACTGCAACCAGATTCACTATGAAACAAAATTCACCTCTCCACTTAAGATGCCTATCTACCTACCTAAAGTCACCTATTCACCTTCGTTCATCTAAAATTAATTCTTCATTCCCATGATTCCAAATACAAATTCTCATTAAGTCAAATTCTAGCTCTTCCCACTTGCTCTAACTAGACAATAAAATTTCGATACTAATTGTATGCAGTATAATGTAACATAAAGTGGGATTTCTTGTCGTCTGAACAAATCGCTGTTAAAACATATAACTTTTGGTACCATTCTGAACAGCTGTTATGGCGGTAATAGTTGTATGTATACCTCGTCGTGTTGCTTACTGATCGTACACAATATAAAGTGGTTTATTACACAAAAATACATCATATTCATTAGCATTATATATATATATATATATATATATATATATATTATATATATATATATATATATATATATATATATATATATATATATATATATATATATATATATATATATATATATATATATAAGTCAGAAGTCACTGTCACTGTTCGCTGCCATGCAAGACAGAGGTTCATATACATTGGACGTCATGTAGAGAACAGATATATACTGTATGGTGAGTTATCCTGGCCATGTGGTTTCTCGTCCCTCTGCTGGTTCCTGTCACTGGTTTTGGACTTGTCTTCTGCCTGGGGCTGTTTTGGTCCGGCTGTGTCTGCCTCGACTGTAGCATAAAGCTATTTTCTACCCTCAATGAGTGATTGGTGATTCTTAATACCTCGAGGACAGGGTTTTATACTGTTTTGTGGCCCCATCCCTTTAGAGTCTAAAGTGTCGAGATCCAATCAGCGACAAGGTTCTGCCGGCCTCCCATTCTGGAAAACACTCTCTTACATCTTCCCCATCTCCTTCCTTCCCTCCTCCTTCTCTCTCTCGCATCTCCTTCCTTCCCTCACTCCTTCTCTCTCGCATCTCCTTCCTTCCCCACTCCTTCTCTCTCTCGCATCTCCTTCCTTCTCACTCCATCTCTCTCTTGCATCTCCCTTCCTTCCCTCACTCCTCCTCTCTCTCACTGCCTTCCTTTTTATCCCTCCTCTTTTATTTCCTCACTGTCATCTTCCTTTATTACAAACTCCTTTTCCTTTTCCTCTTTCTTTACCCTCTTCTTCGTCTCCTTCCTTCCTTTTTCCCTATCTTACTTGCTTCTTTGAACCTTCTCTTTCCTCTCTTCTCTTCCCTCTCTTAACTCCTTCCTACACGTCTTCTCTGTAACGCTCCTCCCTACTGCTCCTCCACCTCCCCCCTCCATCTACACCACCACTCCATCTCCACTCATCTACCACCTCCCCCACTCCCCATCATCTACACCACCTCCCCCCTCCATCTACACCACCTCCCTCCTCCATCTACACACCTCCCCCACTCCATCTCACCTCCCTCCATCTACCATCTCCCCCTCCATCTCCCTCCACCTCCCAGAACACTTACAGCCATGTGAAGTCGTGGTGTACATCAATCTGCATGTCATTTGAAATTCTAACTCGCGGTGGTTTCTGTCTTGTTTACAGGGTGAAGGAGGGAGGTGGAGAGAAAGAGGGGGAGAGAGGAAAGAAAGTGAAGAAGGAGAAAAAAGTGAAAGGGAGGAGGAAAATGAAGGATGAAGGAGGGAAAGTAAGTGATTTCGGAAGATGGTTCAGCCTTGAACCCCGCCACCCCTCTGGCACCCCTCGATAGCTTAATGTACTGGGGGGAGGAGAGGAAGGGAAGGAAGAGGATCACAGGGAGGGAGTGAGACTGGAGGGAGAGAGGGACGAGGAGGGGAAGAGAGGAAGGAAGGAAGAGGAGACGGGGAAGGAGGGAGGAGAGAGGAAAAAGGAGAGTAGAGAGGGGAGGAAAGACTTGGATCGAAGGAAGGAAGGAGGTAGTTGACCTTCACCTCCGATTCACGAGGTAATGCACAGCTCCAGGTGGTTCAGAGTCTCGGGTGAGGTCGTACAGTGGGAAGGTCGTGCATAGGGTGGAAATTAGTGATAAGTATTTAATTGTTGGGTTTAGCTAGAGGAGTGTTGGGGTAGTGTGGAGGTGTGGTGTGTGGAAGGTGTAGTCTGGGGGGTGAGTGTGGAGGGGTGTAGTCTGAGGGGGTAGTGAGGGAGGTGTAGTCTGGGGCAGTAGTGTGGAGGTGTGTAGTCTGGGGGGTAGTGTGGAGGGTGTGGTCTGGGGGGTGGTGTGGAGGGTGTAGTCTGAGGGTAGTGTGGAGGGAGTGTGTGGGGGTGGTGTGGAGGTGTGAGTCTGGGGGTAGTGTGGAGGGTGTGGTCTGTGGGGTAGTGTGGAGGTGTGAGTGTGGGGGGTGGTGTGGGGTGTGGTCTGGGGGGTGTGGAGGGTGGTCTGTGGGGTGTGGTGTGGAGGGGTGTGTGGTGTGGGGGGGTGAGTGTGGAGGGATGTGATCTGGGGGGTGGTGGAGGGGTGTAGTCTGGGGGTGAGTGTGGAGGGGTGTGGTCTGTGGGGGGTGGTGTGGAGGGGTGTAGTGTGAGGGGGTGGTGTGGAGGGGTGTGGTCTGGGGGGTGGTGTGGAGGTGTTAGTCTGGGGGTAGTGTGGAGGGTGTAGTGTGGAGGTGTAGTCTTGTGGGGGTAGTGTGGAGGTGTAGTCTGAGGGTAGTGTGGAGGGTGTAGTCTGAGGGTGTTGTGGAGGTGTGTAGGATGGTAGTGTGGAGGGTGTACTCGGGGGGTGGTGTGGAGGGGTGTAGTCTGAGGGGTAGTGTGGAGGTGTAGTCAGGGGTGGTGTGGAGGGGTGTAGTCTGAGGGGGTAGTGTGGAATGGTGTAGTCTGAGGGTAGTGTGGAGGTGTAGTCTGGGGGAGGTGTAGTGTGTGGGGGGTAGTGTGGGGGGTGTAATCTGGGGGTGGTGTGGAGGGGTCTGGGGGGAGTGTGGAGGTGTGAGTCTGAGGGGTGGTGTGGAGGGGGGTGTGTGGGAGGGTATGGGGGTGGTGTGGAGGGGGGTGGTGGAGGTGTAGTCGGGGTGGTGTGGAGGTGTAGTCTGGGGGGTGGTGTGGGGGTGGTCTGGGGGTGGTGTGGAGGGGGTGTAGTCTGGGGGTTGTGGGGGGTGTAGTCTGGGGTCGTAGTGTGGGGGGTATAGTCTGAGGTGCAGTTGATGGGAGGTTGTAGTCTGGGGGGTAGTGTGGAGGGGTGTTGTCTGAGGATAGTGTGGGAGGAGGGTGTAGTCTCAGGGGGTAGTGTGAGAGGGGTGTAGTCTCAGGGGGTAGTGTGAAGGGGTGTGGTCTGAGAGGGAGTGATAGGGAGGTGGTGTGGAGGGTGTAGTCTGGGGGGTGGTGTGGGTGTGTAGTCTGAGAGGTGGTGTGGAGGGGTGTAGTCTGGGGGGTAGTGTGGAGGGTGTAGTCTGGGGGGTGGTGTGGAGGGTGTAGTCTGAGGGGTGTGTGGAGGGGGTGGTCTGCGGGGGTGGTGTGGAGGGGTTGTAGTCTGAGGGGGTGGTGTGGAGAGAATGTAGTCTGACGGGGTGGTGTGGAGGGGGTGTAGTCTGAAGGGGTGGTGTGGAGGAGTGTGGTCTGGTCGTAGAGTGGAGAGGGTGTGGTTTGGGGGGTGGTTGTGGAGGTGTGCAGTCTGAGGGGTAGTGTGGAGGTGTAGTCTGGGGGATAGTGTGGAGGGGGTGTAGTCTGGGGGTGTAGTGTGGAGGGGTGTAGTCTGGGGGTAGTGTGGAGGGATGTGGTTGGGGGGTGGTGTGGAGGTGTAGTCTGAGAGGGTAGTGTGGAGGTGTAGTCTGAGGGGTAGTGTGGAGGGGTGTATGAGGAGAGTAGTGTGGAGGGAATAGTGTGGGGGATTGGGGATTGTATGTATATTATGTATGCTGGATTATGTATTATGTACGTGATATTATGTATAAACCCATTTATATTTATTCAGCCTAGCTAGCAGCGTGTGGCAATGTTATTACCATATCCCACACTGCTTAATTAATGCCTGGCGACGTATGGAAGCTGCTAATGTATCACTTGCCATACGTCGTCTAGAAGTTGACCGACCTTAGCTAGAGCAGTGCTACCCACCTCTGTGTACATAATTTATCCATAAACCGAACCACAAACTATAGCTGGTGTTTTGTGTTCTCCGTATATAGAACTGCCATCTGGTGAACATCTAACATGGCGCAGCGCGTTTTACCGGATTACTATTACGAGTGATTAGTAAGCTGTGGAAAGTCGGCTGATGGATCCCCGCTCTGGTCAACCCTGCGCCCAAGAATTTCGCATCCTTTGGAGCAGTGTCAGTGACAGTGATTTTCAGAAGTGTTTAGCATTGTGTGTTTGCAACATCTGTGTGACCTTGTTCGAACGGATTTCCAAGGTATACGGCATGTTCCTGGGCATTTAGGGTGTAGAGAGTCCAGCTAACCTCCTCTGACCGTTTGCTGAGAGTGACTGAGCTACCCCTATCTCCACCCTCACAGCGCTGCCCACCCACCCTCATTGAAAGCTAAAGCGAGACGCCCTGCCTGCTCGGGGACACACACACAGCTGCTACGTGCTCAACACTACGACCGCGGCTTTCATTATATATATTTTATATATATAACCTACTTATCTGTGTATTTAATTAGGCCCTTTTTTGCCTGAAATCTTGGTTACATGACGGGCTGACCGGTCAACACTCGATTTAAGACACAGTACACAGAGTTAAAGTAGTTATGTTCATGCCCATGGAAGCCGTGACCCAGCGCCTGGATGAGTCAAGGTGGATGATAGTCCCCAGAGCGGATGAACAGGCCGGCCCGCAGCCCACAACATCGCGCAGCTCTTTCACCTCAACATTCAAAGCGTTATCTCCCGGTGATACTGCCTAATGAAGTGCTTATGAGAGATGAGAGACGCGAGGATGGCTCACAGACGTTTGGCGGATGAGCAATAAGAAGGCGCAAGCAGAGCAGCAGAACGAGACCACCCAACGGAGAATGGAAGACAGTGCACGGTTGAAGCCTTGATATTCTAGCTCACCAGCCAACTGGGGTTTCCTGGCTCCCAACACTGCCTCGGTACTGAATGGTTCAGACATCTCATCCATGCTTCCTTCACGCCCCCTGGCCCCACCCAGCAAAAGTAGCTCAAACGCCGCCCATCTGGAGCCTGGATGTAAATTTCAGACTTCGCGAATGGCGGCGGCGTAGGACTGATTATGCTACAATGGTGATTTCCAGAGTTTGTCACAGCCTAAACAACTCATCCAGCTGCGTATGTGCTCGTCCTGGAAGTTCGGCGTAGCCTTAGAACATACGTTGCAGGTGCCCCCAACTTTCGCTGTCTCTGGAGGAGGTACTGGACGTTCTGACAACGGCACATCAAAGGACAGCAGAATGAAGCTCTGCGCAGGAGGAATTGGTTTAGCTGCAGACAGATGGAGGGTGAGCCTTGACGCTTTTTTATGTATTGCCTTAAGAGCCTGGAAGAGGTAGATATATAAGCTTAGGGCCACTCACCAAAGAAAAGGAGGGAGACCTGTTGAAGCAGGTGATCCTAGATGGGTGTTAAGGATTTGAATTGGTCTGACGCCTCATCTCCCTCGACTCTTCTCTTCAGGATGTGTTGACGATATGTCGCTCCTATGAGGCTGCCAGGTGTGCCACCCTGCCATCCGGAGCTCCTGCTACAGCTGTACGCGCTGTTTCGGTGCACAAGAAGGCTGCGGTTTGCCCAGCCTTCGCCCACCCACGTCCATCGCCCGGTCTATTTTGGTAACAATTGTGGTGAAGCAGCACGGAACACAGGTATGTCCAGAAGGTTCAGCCACCTGGGTAACAGTTAGACCGGGCGGCCACTGGTCATCGGTTGTGCAATGGAAGTTCCAGCCAAACGCGTCCAGTGCAATGTGTGTGTCAGTTCGGGGCCACTATGGACAGGTTACCCCCAACAAAAACCCAAGGAACAGCGTCAACGGAAGCTTCAGCGCCTTTACTAGAGAGGGCTGCCCACAGTCGCTGTAATCAGAGTGCGCACGACGACCCTGGACAAAGCCCTATCTATTTTAGAGGGTGTACTCCTTTTATCCTGGTGATCCAAAAGTCCCCAGTACATCGGGGCGTCACTGGCGACCCACGGCGGTGTACCGTCTTCAGATGTTGCCCGACACCGCGCGATGCTACAGCGTCATCGGTCCCCTGTCCTGCGATGCTTGGGGTTCTCCAAGCGATTCAGGACTGCCTGAGGACCCTGTCATGGGCAGATGGTTCAGATGGCCCAGCCCTGGGTTCACACGGCGCAACATGTCACCTTGGCAACAGGTCGTGTCATTGTGCCTGGATTGACGTGTGTACATGTGTCCCCTGACTTTTGTCCTTGGCCAGACATTGTCAAGAGTTGGCCATCATCTCCCAGGACTTCCTGCAATCGAGCCCTGAGGTAAATTACGCCAACAGGGTGCATGAAGAAGCAGCACTGCCTTGTTACCGCCCTACCCTACCTTCATTGTAGGTGACACCTCTTGGTGAAGCTGGTCCTGTTGCATCACGTCCCCACGCCCTGGCGTTTCGCCTTCACGACACAGTCATCAGGAGCTGAGGCCACCAAACGACGTGCACGACAGACTGTGTTCCAGTTGCACGACCCGACACATCTCCACGTTGTCCAGGCAGGTAAGCCCTGCCACGTATTACAACCCAGCCAGCAGCAGGTACCGGCGAGTGACGACAACCCACCCAGTCTTTTGAGTCTGTGTCGGCCGACTTTTCTGCGTGGTGGAGGGGTGTAGTCTGGGGGGTAGTGTGGAGGTGTGGTCTGGGGGGGGTAGTGTGGAGGTGGTGTGGGGGGGATGGTGTGGAGGGGTAGTCTGAGGGGATGGTGTGGAGGTGGTGTAGTCTGGGGGTGAGTGTGGAGGTGTGAGTCAGGGGGTGGTGGAGGTGTGAGTCTGGGGTGGTGTGGAGGTGTAGTCTGGGGGGGTGGTGTGGAGGTGTAGTCTGGGGGGTGTGTGGAGGTGTAGTCTGGGGGTGTGTGTGGAGGTGTGTAGTCTGGGGGTAGTGTGGAGGGTGTGGTGGGGTGGTGGTGTGGAGAGTGTGGTCTGGGGGTGGTGTGGAGGGTGTAGTCTGGGGGGTGAGTGTGGAGGTGTAGTCTGAGGGTGAGTGTGGAGAGGTGTAGTCTGAGGAGGTGGTGTGGAGGTGGTGTGGGGGTGAGTCTGAGGGGGTGGTGTGGAGGGTGTGGTCTGAGGGTAGTGTGGAGGTGTAGTCTGGGGGGTGGTGTGGAGGTGTAGTCTGGAGGTGGTGTGGAGGTGTAGTCTGGGGGGTGGTGTGGAGGTGTAGTCTGAGGGGGTAGTGTTGGAGGGTGTAGTCTGGGGGGGTGTGGTGTGGAGGTGTAGTCTGGGGGAGGTGGTGTGGAGGGTGTGAGTCTGGGGGTAGTGTGGAGGTGTAGTCTGGGGGGTGGTGTGGAGGTGTAGTCTGGGGGGTGAGTGTGGAGGTGTGGTCTGGGGGGTGGTGTGGAGGTGTAGTCTGAGGGAGTGGTGTGGAGGTGTGAGTCTGGAGGGTGGTGTGGAGGGTGTAGTCTGGAAGGGTGGTGTGGAGGTGTGGTCGGGGGGGTGGTGTGGAGAGTGTAGTCTGGGGGGTAGGTGTGGAGGTGTAGTCTGGGGGGTGGTGTGGAGGGGTGTAGTCTGGGGGGTGGTGTGGAGGGTGTAGTCTGAAGGGGTGGTGTGGAGGGTGTAGTCTGGAGGGGAGTGTGGAGGGGTGTAGAGGGGTAGTGTGGAAGGTGTAGTCTGGGGTAGTGTGTGGAGGGGAGTGTAGTCTGGGGAGTGGAGGAGTGTAGTCTGAGGGGGTAGTGTGGAGGGGTAGTCTGAGGGGTAGTGTGTGGAGGGGGTGTAGTCTGAAGGGGTGGTGTGGAGGGTGTAGTCTGAAGGGGTAGTGTGGGGGTGTAGTCTGGGGGTAGTGTGGAGGGAGTGTAGTCTGGGGGGTAGTGTGGAGGGAGGTAGTCTGGAGGAGTAGTGTGGAGGGGTGTGGTCTGAGGGGGTAGTGGAGAGGGTGTAGTCTGAGGGGGTAGTGTGGAGGGGGTGTAGTCTGAAGGGGTAGTGTGGAGGGAGTGTAGTCTGAGGGGGGTAGTGTGGAGAGGTGTAGTCTGAGGGGTAGTGTGGAGGGGGGTGTAGTCTGGGGGGTTAGGGTGAGGGGGGTGTGTCTGAGGGGGTAGTGTGGAGGGGTGTAGTCTGAGGGGGTAGTGTGGAGGGGGTGTAGTCTAGGGGTAGTGGGAGGGGGTGTAGTCTGGGGGGGTAGTGTGGAGGGTGTAGTCTGAGGGGTAGTGTGGAGGGGTGTAGTCTGAGGGGTAGTGTGTGGAGGGGGTGTAGTCTGAGGGGTAGTGTGGAGGGGGTGTAGTCTGGAGGGGTAGTGGAGGGGGGGTAGTGTGAGGGGTGTAGTCTGAGGGGGTAGTGTGGAGGGGTGTAGTCTGAGGGGGTAGTGTGGAGGGGTGTAGTCTGAGGGGTAGTGTGGAGGGGGTGTAGTCAAGGGTAGTGTGGAGGGAGGTAGTCTGAGGGGTGAGAGGGAGGGGGTGTAGTCTGTGGGGTAGTGTGGAGGGAGTGTAGTCTGAGGGGTAGTGTGTGGAGGGGGTGTAGTCTCAAGGGGTAGTGTGGAGGGGTGGATCTGAGGGGTAGTGTGGAGGGGGTGTAGTCTGAGGGGGTAGTGTGGAGGGGGTGTAGTCTGAGGGGGTAGTGTGTGGAGGGGGTGTAGTCTGGGGGGTAGTGTGGAGGGAGGTAGCCTGGGGGTAGTGTGGAGGGGTGTAGTCTGAGGGGGGTAGTGTGGAGGAGGTGTAGTCTGAGGGGGTAGTGAGGGGTAGGTCGAGGGGTAGGTAGGTGTATCTGAAGGGGTAGTGTGGAGGGGGTGTAGTCTGAGGGGGTAGTGTGGAGGGGGTGAGTCTGAGGGGTAGTGTGGAGGGGGTGTAGGCTGAGGGGTAGTGTAAGGAGTGTAGTCTGAGGGGGTAGTGTGGAGGGGTGTAGTCTGAGGGGGAGGTGGATGGGGTGTAGTCTGGAGGGGTAGTGGAGGGGGTAGTGGGGAGTGGAGGAGTGTAGTCTGGGGTAGTGAGGAGTAGTCTGAGGGGTAGTGTGGAGGGGTGTAGTCTGAGGGGTAGTGGAGGGGGTAGTCTGAGGGGGTAGTGTGGAGGGGGTGTAGTCTGAAGGGGTAGTGTGGAGGTGTAGTCTGAGGGGGTAGTGTGGAGGGGTGTAGTCTGAGGGGGTAGTGTGAGGGGGTGTAGTCTGAAGGGTAGTGTAGGGAGTGTATTGAGGGGTAGTGTGGAGGGGGTGTAGTCTGAGGGGTAGTGGAGGGGGGTGTAGTCTGAGGGGGTAGTGTGGAGGGGTGTAGTCTGAAGGGGTAGTGTGGAAGGGGTGTAGTCTGGGGGTAGTGTGGAGGGGTGTAGGTCTGAAGGCAGTGTGGAGGGGTGTAGTCTGAGGGGTAGTGTGGAGGGGTGTAGTCTGAGGGGGGTAGTGTGGAGGGGGGTGTGTCTGAAGGGGTAGTGTGGAGGGGGTAGTCTGAGGGTGAGTGGAAGGGGTGTCTGGGGGGGAGTGTGGAGGTGTAGTCTAAGGGGAGTGTGGAGGGAGTGTAGTCTGAGGGGGGTAGTGTGGAGGGGGTGTAGTCTGAGGGGGTAGTGGAGGGGTGTAGGCCGAGGGGTAGTGTGGAGGGGTGTAGTCTGAAGGGGTAGTGTGGAGGAGTGTAGTCTGAGGGTAGTGTGGAGGGGGTGTAGTCTGAAGGGGTAGTGTGGAGGTGTAGTCTGGGGGGTTAGGGTGAGGTGTGTCTGAGGGGGTAGTGTGGAGGGGTGTAGTCTGAGGGGTAGTGTGAGGGGGTGTAGTCTGGGGGTAGTGTGAGGAGTGTGGTCTGAGGGGTAGTGTGGAGGGAGTGTAGTCTGAGAGGGTAGGTGGAGGAGGTGTAGTCTGAGGGGGTAGTGTGGAGGGGTATAGTGTGAGGGGGTAGTGTGGAGGGGGTGTAGTCTGAAGGGTAGTGTGGAGGGGAGTGTAGTAGTCTGAGGGGTAGTGTGTGGAGGGGTGTAGTCTGGGGGGTAGTGTGAGGGGGGTGTAGTCTGGGGGTAGTGTGGAGGGGTGTAGTCTGGGGGGTAGTGTGGAGGGGTATAGTGTGAGGGATAGTGTGGATGGGTAGTGTGGAGGAGGTGTGTCTGAGGGAGTGTGGAGGATATTGTGAGAGGGTAGTGTGGGGGGTGTAGTCTGGGGGTTGTGTGGAGGGGTGTAGTCTGAGGGTAGTGTGAGGGGGTGCAGTCTGGGGGGTAGTGTGGAGGGGTGTAGTCTGAGGGGTGGTGTGGAGGGGTAGTCTGAGGGGTAGTGGAGGGGGTGTAGTCTGGGGGTTTGTGGGAGAGGGTGTAGTCTGAGGGGGTAGTGTGGAGGGAGGTAGTCTTAAAGGGGTAGTGTGAGGAGTGTAGTCTGAGGGGGTAGTGTGGGAGGGGGGTGCAGTCTGGGGGTAGGTGGAGGGGTGTAGTCTGGGGGTAGTGGAGGGAGGTAGTCTGAGGGGTAGTGTGGAGGGAGTGTAGTCTGAGGGTAGTGTGGAGGGGGGTGTCTGCTGGAGGGGGGGTGTAGTTAGTGAGGAGTGTAGTCTAAGGGGTAGTGTGGAGGGTGTAGTCTGAGGGGGTAGTGTGGAGGGGTAGTCTGGGGGTAGTGGAGGGGTGTAGTGTGAGAGGATAGTGTGGAGGGGGTGTAGTCTGAAGGGGTAGTGGAGGGGGTGTAGTCGAGGGTGGTAGTGTGTGGAAGGGTGTAGTCTAGGGGGTAGTGTGGAGGGGGTGTAGTCCGAGGGTGGTAGTGTGGAGGGGTGGTAGTGTGGAGGGGTGTAGTCCGAGGGTGGTAGTGTGGAGGGGTGGTAGTGTGGAGGGGTGTAGTCCGAGGGTGGTAGTGTGGAGGGGTGTAGTCCGAGGGTGGTAGTGTGGAGGGGGTCTAGTCCGAGGGTGGTAGTGTGGAAGGGGTGTAGTCCTAGGGGGGGTAGTGTGGAAGGGGTGTAGTGTGAGGGGGTAAAGTGGAGTTTATAATATCAAGCTAAGGTAATGCTGAAGTTATCTTTGTTATTATGGTAATATACAAAGGTAACATGAACATTACCTTAATAAGATATTATCACTTATTTCCACACAAAAAGTATCAAAACTTTTGATCGTATGGTCCACGTTTCATTCGGATGTTAGTTTTAGACGATGGTTTGGTTCTTTCAACATTAAATCAACCACCTAGTAACATTCTGATCACTTACGAGAATTAATTATCGTAAGAATCTTGTGCCGTACTTCTGTCCCCTGCATCGTGTGTGTGTGTGTGTGTGTGTGTGTGTGAAAAGTGTGTGTGTGTGAGGAGGGGGTCTGAAGAAGTGAATGCACACCACATGTCTGATAAACTGCATCGATACGTTACGTTAAACGATCCATAGGTCATTAAAACTTGAAACGACTTGGGGACACAAATTATCTATCTAACTTATCTGACCAACTCACATCAAAGAACGCACATAAGATTCGCCTCTTCTCTTAGGTCACGACTCTTAAGTCTCTCTCTCTCTCTCTCTCTCTCTCTCTCTCTCTCCAAATGGTATAAAGGAAACACATCTCATCACAGCAGAGCCTCATATTAATTTCAGTGCCATTTTATCCACCATCTCAGTACCGTGACCTAATATATGTTTCCCCTGGACGGTGGCCCTATATGTCCAGGTCATCACCAGACACCATAACACCAGCGGGGCCACCATACCGGGCGAGTTAGTGGCAGTAAAACATACATTCAAAGCTCTGTAATCGTACTAACACATCTTGATCCACCCAACGCTTGTCCAGTCCTCTCTCAGAATGTCACTATAGGAGTATAGAGAAGCAACGCCCTATAGAGATAAAACTGTTTTCCATACGTCGACCAAATATGCCGTGAGGTTGTCTCAACTGAGAGTGAGACACACCTTTGAAGAAGAATTAGTCGTTGGACAGCTGGACACGCTTCACTGATGGAGAGGGCACCAACTGTCAAGCCGCCACCTTCCCTCTGAACCAAGCTATACGCCTATACACGTCTTCCTTTCACACACACACACTCTGTTAATGTCTTCTTAATAAGCACACATACATACATACATACATACATACATACATACATACATACATACATACATACTGTCATGGGCTGCGTTGGGCCTCCCGCACAACCCATCCCAAATGTTTGTTTACGGTAGAGATAAGGCACCCGGCCAGCCATAACTGGGACATGTAGGGGGGGGCAGGCCAGTGAGACAGTGGTGTACTGTTCATCACTTCACGCCTCAAAAAAAACCAATTTAGCCAGTGGGCTTTAGACCTTGGGTTAGAGAAGACCTCCTGCTCCGCGGACTTAAGATCAGGGGCCATACAGTCCTACCAGTGCTACGGGTCTGTGTGTGCAAATCCCCGAGATTTTTTTTGTTAAGTCCAGCGACAAGTTAACACATCCTGTAAAGGAAGTGATCAATGGTGAGGGCCTGTTTGCTACAAGAGCACTCCAGGCCGGCCTAATAGATCTAAACGATTAATTCACCAGGTTGACAAACTCTCCCTTATAACTTACGGTACTGTGGCGTGAATGTGAGTGACTGACCTATCCATGCAAACTATAAGTCCAGTGTATGGAATTGTGCCAAATAAACGTAACTGCAATCATCTGCCCGTATCTGTGATCCCTCTATTATTATTATTACCAAGGGTAATGACTGATTGGTTATGACAAGGTATAACCAATAACTTAGATGGATGTTGGAAGTTAGTGGAATTCATTAAATCATCATTTATCAAGTACATAACGCATTGAGTGCCGGAAGCAGAGCAAAATTCTACGTAGTGATACACCATAATCTCTTGGGTGAGTAACCAGTGTGAAGGTATCCGAGTTCTACGGTTAGAAAGCCACTTTCCTGCATTTAAAACGTAACACATACATACACACACATACATACATTTATACACACACACACATACATACAGTGGCTTGAGAGTTAGAACCGCCAGATTTCAGTCAAAACCCTTTACTACACCACCTACTTAGCAAGAGAGAGAGAGAAAATACGCCAAGTAATGATTTAAAAGGAAATAAATAACTAAGTGTAGTTGAAAGCCCTCGTCGCTCTACCACAGCTTACAAAAAAATCTAACTTTGTTGTTTAAGTTAACCAATAATCAGAATAACTTCTTAAAATGACGAGTAAAAAACGGTCAACGCAGACAAGTCAAAAGAATATTAATATGTAAACAACAACAACAACAACAACAACGATAACGATAATGATAATGATAATGATAATGATAATAATGATAATAAGAGAATATTAACAAATCATAGAATAATAACCATTAACTCAAACAGAATCAGCAACTTTTAACAGGTGAAGCAAAACACAAATCAACCATCTTGTTGTCAGTGTGAGCCTTGCCGTCGTTCTCATAATAGATTCGTAAAAGAAAACCAACATATTTTCTGTTCTAAATTTCTTCTATATATTTTTTGTTACACGAAGTCACCACAACTTCGGCTAAGAGCTGAATAAAAACGCTTCACCCAGATTAATGATTCGTCCGTCCCTGGAAAAGCTTTTAAAATGAAGTTAAGGTCATGAATTTCGGAATGGGGATGGTCTGTCAGCTGGTCTATGTACTGTATTGTACAGACTTAATACTGGACTAGCGTTTGTAGTTCAGAAATAGATGGTAGGGAGGAGGGAAGAAGAAAAGGAAGACGGATGCGATGAGGAGAAGGGGAAGAAAGTGTGAGATAGAGGGAAGGAAGGTGTGAAGGGGAGGAAGGAAGGAAGGAAGGAAGAGAGAGATAGGGAAAGGATAGAACGAGGGAGAAATGAGGAAAGGTATGGAAAAAGGGACGAAGAAGGGAGGGAAGATGGGGAAGAAGATGAGGGAGAGAGGAAGAAGGGGAGAGGAAGAAGGAAGAAATTGGAAGGGAGGGAGAGAGGGAAGAAGGGGGAAAGAACGAGGGAGAGAGGAAGAAGGGGAGAGGAAGAGGAAGAAGGAAAAAATTGGAAGGGAGGGAGAGAGGGAAGAAGGGGGAAAAGAGGAAGGAGGAGGAAAGGACGGGGGAGAGAGGGAGGGATCTTCAAGCTAGGTGCTCCAACAATGAATCAATCATTACTATGTCGAGTTGTGGTTTGTGGCGTTGGCTGTTGTGGTGATGATTACTTCACAAGAAAAGAAAAGAGTCAAAACAAAGGAGGAGCAAGAAAGGGAAGAAGAGGGATAAGCGAACACGGCACAGGTCAGAGCCGGTCAGAACAACAGCAGGTCAGGAAGCCAAGGTGGTGAGCGAGTCACAGCTACTGGTAGACCTACTAACCTCACAGAGTTGCCAGGTTGTTTAATACTCACTACAAGAATGCAAATATTGACACAAATAATAAATAATTTACAATACAACAATATACTATATAACATACAACAATAAACATCACAGACAAACATAACATAACACGTATAAGACGAGAAAGAGGTAAGGAGGAGGTGAAAGAAGGAAAAGGAAGAGGAAATGGAAGAAAGTAGAGAAAGAGGAAAGGAAGAAGAAAAAGGTGGAGGAGGATGAGAGGATGAAAGGATTGAAGAAATGAAAGCAGGAGGAAGAGTAAAACGAAAGACGAGACGAAATTATAAGAAAATATGAGAAAAAAGAGTTAAGAAGAACAAAGAAGATAAATGGATATAAAAATTAAGATCAACAAAATATGTTAGAGAGAGAAGGAAAAGCCAAGGTTAAAAAGAGAATAGGAAAAAAGAACAACAAACAAGAATAAGGAAGAAGAGAGGATGACGACACAGAAAGGAAGCACCGAGCCATTCCCCTCAGGAGACGTCTTGGCCCGAATTGTTTACACTTTACCAAGATCTGTATAAGACGCAGATAAACAGCCATCTGGACCCACAAAGATTCTCGCTTCCTTATGTTTGTCTCTGTCTACAGTGATCGTAAGGTATGTAATTAAGGAAAAGAGTCTTAGTGTGATATTGTCTTCTACCTGCTGCTCAGTGATCGTATCTGCAGGTAGGTAGAATCTTAGTGCGATTTTGTCCCATAAATGGTGAGAAGTAGTAGTAGTAGTATCATATTAAAGTAGAGTTTCGGTGTAATTTCTAACACCATTTTGGACGATTCTTTCATGTTTTATCTTAAGTTACAGTTAAAATTAATACCTTCCCACACCTCCAGTTACGAGAAAAAAAATTCAACCTACGAACTTTTAAAGAATCATGGTTCAAGCTCGCAGCCCAAGAATGCGTTCCTACCACAACTTACAGGTATTAACCACAGTTTGTGAAGAGAGTGGAGTGTTTGTGGTTGTAGCCGCACACACGCTCAACCACACACACACACACACTACAGGCTTTAGTGTCAAGTGTGGTTTGAGCTTTGGGAAAGTTGTTTGGTTAACTTATGTTATTATTGGTTGAATTCCGCTGGGTTAGGTTAAGTTATTATGGGTAAAATTCTATGAGGTTACGTTAGGTTCTTCTAGGTTTATTTCCATTCGGTTAGGTTATGACTTGATTTGGTAAGTTGCGAAGTTTGCTTAGGTTATCCTGGGTCAAGTTTCACTGGATTCATTTAGACTTTACGGTTTGATCAGAAAGGATACGGAGTTAGGTTATACTGGGTTGAATTCCATTAGGTTAGGCTAAGTTAGGTTAGGTCAAGTTTGAGTCTAGCTTTAAAGGTTGTCAAATTACGTCGAGTTATTCTGGGTTGAGCTATATTAGGTTAGGTTACGAGGCTACACTGGTCTGAGCTGTACCATATTTGGTTATTTTGGGTTGGAGAGTATTATCTGATGAAAGATTAGGTTTCGCAAGTCAGATTAGGTTACATTTTAGATAAGATATATATTTAAATCCCAATTTCCTTTACCAATAAACCACCACCATACGTTTTCTTTGGAGAGAATTATATTATTTCACCTTAACAATTATTTCAAAACATCACCGACACAAAAATTTACTACTTAGCCTACAACAATTTATTTAAACACCACATTTCTCATCCCAATTTTATTTACGTCTACCTGTAAAACACACCCCATTGTCTTCAACTTACAAGAACATTTCAAAATATATCTCTCCTCGCCGACACAATAAACAAATTAATGTACCACAACTACATTTTAACATCTGCATTTACCGCCTCACTAACTCAAGCACCTCAACTGTAGCTACAGATTTTTAAAGGCATCACATTTTTTTTAATTTACTTCAAATCTAAAAACATTTCTTTACCATCACTATAACGTTAACGGGATTAACTCAGCATGTACGTACGCACATTGACTCATCACATACCTTGACTCACCACATACTCTACAGACTCACATTGACTCAACCACGTACATTGAGTCACCACAAACGAACATTGACTCAACATGTAAGACGTCTTTGAACAGAAGGTAAGAGACTTAAAGCCAATTTATATTAAGGATGAGGAAAATAAACTATTACATTATCAGCAACTTACCAGTATCTGTTAGCCGAAAACAACGTCTTAGGTCCTATGTTCCTCCTCAGCATGTGACTTCACTCTCCTTAAGGTGACCAACCGACACAACACTACACCATTCTTCCTCATCACCTCAGTAATTACAACTTCCTTTTTCTATTACTGTCTAACAAGCAGAATTAATCCACCACTTGAGTACTAAAACTTCTCTGTTAACTACAGGTCTATCACCAACACCACCTTCTGGCCACACTCATTACCAGACCTGGATTTAATTTCCTGCTGAAAAATTAAATTTCCTACTCGGCTCCATTAACCTCACCTTTTATTTCTGACTATATATCACTTTTTGATCACTAAGCCTTTAGCCTTCAGCTATCTTTCTTGGTTTTAAGGATCACCGTGGAGTATTTTTTGCGTGTGATAATCCATTCATTAAACCCTGAAGAGAAATAGTGAGCCCTCGGTGGTGGGTCAGATGTTAAAGTGTTGACCACACGATCCTCTCACCTTCACGCTCAACAGCACACTGACGTTTGTCTTGCCCGCTACCTTGTGCCCAACACCTACACGACCAATTAATGCTTTTATTATCCATTATCATCTTCTAGTTAAACTTTATTTATAGAACTACAAATTAAATTTGAATTTTAAACATATTGACTATAGCTACGCAATTATATTTAATGTAACTCCAATAAGTACATGCTTGAAATAAATGGACATGTAGAAAATGGGTGGCAACTACATAGCCTTGCGACTCCCATGGCACGTGCCCAGGCATGACGTCACGGCCGTCAGACACTCCCGGGCTGTGGACACCCTCGGGCCCGCGCGAATATTTTTGGGCGGGACGCTAATGTGGGCCTGCGAGGAAGTGAGGAAGTACAGTACCGCAGGTCGTGTGCACAATTTTACGCACAGTCTGGCTGACCGCAAGGTGTCGCTAATAATGTCTCTTGACCTACATTCTCAGACCATTGTTCTTTTCTTTCCCTGGTGGCGGCATTTGCACACTAATACTATTTTATGGCAGAATAAGTCTTGTAAGTTCAATTCACATTTATACTAAAGCGAAATTTAAAACCTAACATAATGTAACCTAACCTTACCATATGTCCTGTAAAGACATAACCATCGTTGCCGACCTCTCATTACCCTCACATACTCGCATAAATAACATAAACTGTCTCCCAGCATTACAATAAGGCCATCGAGACTACTACACCAAACCTTCCATACGTCGCCTCTCGCCCGAGTCAAGGTCCACAGAATACATTACATCCTGATCCTGGCTCACGCAAGATGATATACAGGGTGGTTCATAAGTCACACGGAACTGTTACATAATACAACAGACAGTCCTAGGTAAAGCGACTTAAGCGCCACCCTGAATGTGTTCTAATTATACTTAATACATACAGTGTATGGCCATTAAAATATATTTACAATTTACTCATGACATCTTCACAAATTATTTGATTCATGAATGTTTTACTCGCCATTTTATTTCCAGGTAAAATCGGGCCTTGGAGGCCTTTAAACCTCTCACTCTCCAATTTGAAGAAAAATATGTCTTGGCCAATAAACCGCCTCGCTTTTCAGCGATAATCTTCAAAATTTCACTACAGCTACTTTTGGACAAGCTGATGGAGGTTGTGAGTTCAACAGTTAAAAATTCGAGCAAATGTTGAATAATTAGGAATGAACCAGAGTAACAGCAGGTATCTCCAAGGTAAATAATGACCAGGTAAATCTTCCTTACCTTTGTTCATAGCACTGTAATACTGTACCTTGTACTTATGATCACTGTATCCTGCACTTTTGTTCGTATCACTGTAACTACCACCACCTTGTACCTATGATCACTGTATCATGAATACTAAATTTATAATAGATATTTATTACAGATCACCAGAGAGAGAGAGAGAGAGAGAGAGAGAGAGAGAGAGAGAGAGAGAGAGAGAGAGAGAGGACCATTTAGGCTGTTGCCCTCACCAACTTTCCCTAATAATTCACAACTTACCTCTTGATATATGTGACCATCCCGCTTGATGCATCACGGTAGGCTATATCACGCAGGTCTAACCCAGTAGGATATACCACTTGCAGCTGACTCGGCTGATATACCAGTTTAAGCTGACACGGCAGGATATACCACTGTAAACTGACACGGCAAGATATACCACTTGAAGCTGACAAGGGAGGATATACCATTTGAAAATTGACACGGCAGGATATACTATTTGAAGCTAACACGGTAGGGGAACGATAAGGACGAAGCAGTATGGTAGGAAGACGATTAGGACGAGGCAGTAAGGTATGAGGAAGTAGCCCACCTATTACTACCTGTTCTCCTACACATTTATAACTCCTTCACTAGTGGTGTCTCTCCGGATAAAGTGAAAATTTCTGAAGTTCACCCAGCATATAAAAAATCTGGTGAGAAAGGTCTTTTCAAGAATTGCCGCCCGATATCAGTCCTCCTCGCCTTAAGTAAGATACTGGTAGACTAAAGTTCTTCTGGAGTGTCAATAACATCCTTACAGATTCTCAGTTTGCATTTAGAGCTAGAAGGGTAACTGAGAGTGCTCTGCTATCGTTTACTAATGACATCTGTGACGACTCTGTCCCCTTCCCACTCTACCACCTTAACCATCACTTTATTGCTCCAACTTGACACCAGGAGGAGAAACCGCTTCAAGAAGCTACTCGACCTCAGTGAGCACCGTTTCAGAACCAGTTTCCCATCCACTATGAGACCGAGGTATCGAGACATGTGTATCTGCCTGGTACTACTGGTAGGCTGAGTCTCTCTTCTGCGGCCTACGGTGTTCCTCTTCACCCGGGGTGTGGACGACGAATTGCATTTAGGACTACTGCTGGTGATGATGTGATGGTTTGATGGTAGTGGACTACGGCGTTAATCCCTGGTTCCTTGTGGTTGGTAATCGCGACCTATACTTGCTACCTGAGCTGCCACTTCTATCAGGTTTTGTGTTGTTGTATATAGTAGGTGTATTTAATGTATAATGTAAGAATAATTGGGTAATATTCTGGTGTGTTTTGACAAAGGCATAGTTGTTACCTTTGTTTTGATAATTGCATATTTTGTTTTACTTATTTAATGTACCTAATTAACTAACTTAATCAATATTTAATATAAATGTTTTTAAATTACTTAGTTATATGATAATCTTCTTATCCCTTTCATAACTTAACTTTGTCGGTCACGAACAGTGATTCTTGTGTGTGTGCTCCTTACTTGCTGCATCCACGTATTTCAACATCCTAGATTATCCACTCTGTATTTTTGCTTGTCAACTTTGCCTTTCCTCAATGTTGTGGGTAGCAAGGAGGGATATCACACATCTTAAACTCCTTTGATGACAGTCAATTCACAGTCGGAATATTCCTGGAACTCCCTAAGGCCTTTGATACTGTCGACAATTGGTTTACCTCATATGTGTCTAATAGGAAGCAGTATGTCTGCTATAATCATCATCAATCTGACTCCTCGCCAATTTTGTATGGCGTCCCTCAAGGCTCCATTCTCGGTCCTGTACTGATCTTGTTGTACATAAATGATAAAGTCCACGCCAGCACACTCGTAAAATACAACTTATTTGTAGAAGCTAATAATCCCTATGCCAGTGACTCAGATCTCCATTCCTTGATGAGAACTATGAACAATGAATTGACTAAAGTCAGGACCTGGGTAATATGTAATAAACTGACCTTAAACCTCGAAAAAACCCACGACACAATCTTTCACAGAAGGAAAAAGTTGCCTGCAGATTTGGAACCCCTGTACCTTGGAAACACAGTCCTCAAACGTGAACAAAATACTAAGTTTCTTGGGGTTCTTGTTGATGATAAACTAAACTGGAGAAACCACGTACAAGCCATTCACAGTAAAGTCAATAAACAGTGTGGTATCCTGTATCACACTCGTCAGTCACTCACTCTTGCAGCAATGAAAGAAATCGACTATAATCTTGTTTACCATCACTTGATACACTGTCACAACCTATGGGGGGCCTCTGGCTACACAAAAACACAACCCCTGATCGCTGCACAGAAGAGAGTTGTGCAGACAATGTCTTAATTGAAAAAACTGATCACACTAACGAACAATTTGCTAAATTTTAAAATTCGAGGACATTAACAATTACTGATGTCCCCTATTTTTTTTATAAATCTGTTAATAACTTGACTGACAATAATTATTTCCATTTCCGGAAGAATCAGAAATACAACTTCAGACACCCAGAGCAACCAAGACCACCTACCATGCGCTCCTCTCAGTCCCAGACCTCCATAAAATAATGTGGTGTGAAGGTATGGAACAACTTACCCCCACCCATCCGAGCAAAGACTACTCTCCCTTCCTTTAAATCATCTCTTAAAAACTTTCGTTGTCTAAGTATTAATATTTTTGTGACACCTACTTTATATTCTTACTTTTATTGCACCTCCAAACCCGCTATATCATATATTGTTATGAAGATGGACAAAAATTACCGTTGCAATAATTATATATTTGCCGACAAGTCATGATCCTGACTGTTTCTTTCCCCTTGTTTCACCTTAATACAACCCATGTTGCATTGCTTCCCACACTTATCATATAAATGTATATCAACTCCACTGTAATATATGTATATACTTATATTATAAATGTAAAAAAAAATAAATAAATAAATAACGAAGTGACAATCGTGGTAATATTCTCATATGTTCTTACTAACACCATTTTACGTATTATACTCCAGATGATATTAAATGTTACATAATACTTCCTTGAGATAAATATACAGTATATATCAGGTGCCAGTAAGAGAGCTCAGGCTCTTAATTGGCTCAGCCATGTTAATATTTTTAATATTATCGACTCTGTATCTGTATTTTTCTGGCTAAATAAACTGTTTCAATATCAATATCAGGACGAGGCAGTAAGGTAGAAGGACGATGGGGACGAGGCAGTATGGGAGGAAGACGATGAGGACGAGGCAGTATGGGAGGAAGACGATGAGGACGAGGCAGTATGGTAGGAAGACGATGAGGACGAGGCAGTATGGGAGGAAGACGATGAGGACGAGGCAGTATGGGAGGAAGACGATGAGGACGAGGCAGTATGGGAGGAAGACGATGAGGACGAGGCAGTATGGAGGAAGACGATGAGGACGAGGCAGTATGGGAGGAAGACGATGAGGACGAGGCAGTAAGGTAGGAGGACGATGAGGACGAGAGGCAGTATGGAGGAAGACGATGAGGACGAGGCAGTATGGAGGAAGACGATGAGGACGAGGCAGTAAGGTAGGAAGACGATGAGGACGAGGCAGTAAGGTAGAAAGACGATGAGGACGAGGCAGTATGGTAGGAAGACGATGAGGACGAGGCAGTATGGTAGGAAGACGATGAGGACGAGGCAGTATGGTAGAAAGACGATGAGGACGAGGCAGTATGGTAGGAACATGAGGACGAGGCAGTATGGAGGAAGACGATGAGGACGAGGCAGTATGGAAGGAAGACGATGAGGACGAGGCAGTATGGTAGGAAGACGATGAGGACGAGGTATGGTAGGAAGACGATGAGGACGAGGCAGTATGAGGAAGACGATGAGGACGAGGCAGTATGGTAGGAAGACGATGAGGACGAGCAGTATGGTAGGAAGACGATGAGGACGAGGCAGTATGGTAGGAAGACGATGAGGACGAGGCAGTATGGTAGGAAGACGATGAGGACGAGGCAGTATGGTAGGAAGACGATGAGGACGAGGCAGTATAGGAAGACGATGAGGACGAGGCAGTATGGTAGGGAAGACGATGAGGACGAGGCATGGTAGGAAGACGATGAGGACGAGGGCAGTATGGTAGGAAGACGATGAGGACGAGACAGTATGGTAGAAGACGATGAGGACGAGGCAGTATGGGAGGAAGACGATGAGACGAGGCAGTATGGTAGGAAGACGATGAGGACGAGGCAGTATGGGAGGAAGACGATGAGGACGAGGCAGTATGGTAGGAAGACGATGAGGACGAGGCAGTAGGGAAGACGATGAGGACGAGGCAGGTGGGAGGAAGACGATGAGGACGAGGCAGTATGGGAGGAAGACGATGAGGACGAGGCAGTATGGTAGGAAGACGATGAGGACGAGGCAGTATGGTAGGAAGACGATGAGGACGAGGCAGTATGGTAGGAAGACGATGAGGACGAGGCAGTATGGTAGGAAGACGATGAGGACGAGGCAGTATGGTAGGAAGACGATGAGGACGAGGCAGTATGGTAGGGAAGACGATGAGGACGAGGCAGTATGGTAGGAAGACGATGAGGACGAGGCAGTATGGGAGGAAGACGATGAGGACGAGACAGTATAGTAGGAAGACGATGAGACGAGGCAGTATGGTAGGAAGACGATGAGGACGAGGCAGTATGGGGAGGAAGACGATGAGGACGAGGCAGTATGGGGGAAGACGATGAGACGAGGCAGTATGGTAGGAAGACGATGAGGACGAGGCAGTATGGTAGGGAAGACGATGAGGACGAGGCAGTATGGTAGGAAGATGAGGGACGAGGCAGTAAGGTGAAGGACGATGAGGACGAGACAGTATGGTAGGAAGACGATGGGGACGAGGCAGTATGGTGGAAGACGATGAGGACGAGACAGTATGGTAGGAAGACGATGGGGACGAGGCAGTAGTGGGAGGAAGACGAGTGAGGACGAGGCAGTATGGTAGGAAGACGATGAGGACGAGGCAGTATGGTAGGAAGACGATGAGGACGAGGCAGTATGGTAGGAAGACGATGAGGACGAGGCAGTAAGGTAGAAGGACGATGAGGACGAGACAGTATGGTAGGAAGACGATGAGGACGAGGCAGTATGGTAGGAAGACGATGAGGACGAGGCAGTAAGGAGGAAGACGATGAGGACGAGGCAGTATGGGAGGAAGACGATGAGGACGAGGCAGTATGGTAGAAAGACGATGAGGACGAGGCAGTATGGTAGGAAGACGATGAGGACGAGGCAGTATGGTGGTAGGAAGACGATGAGGACGAGGCAGTAAGGTAGAAGGACGATGAGGACGAGACAGTATGGTAGGAAGACGATGGGGACGAGGCAGTATGGTAGGAAGACGATGAGGACGAGACAGTAGGGGAGGAAGACGATGAAGACGAGAGACAGTATGGTAGGAAGACGATGAAGACGAGGCAGTATGGTAGAAGACGATGAGGACGAGGCAGTATGGTAGAAGGACGATGAGGACGAGGCAGTATGGGAGGAGATGAAGAGGCAGAGGGGAGAAGATGATGAGGATGAGTAGTATAGGAGGACAAGGATGAGGTAGTGGTAGGAAGGATGATGGGGACGAGGCAGTATGGTAGGAGACGGTGAAGATGAGGCAAAGTGGTGGGAGGACAAAAGATGAGGCAGATGGTAGGAGGATGATGAGGACGAGGTGGTAGGGAGGACGATGCGGACGAGGTATGGTAGGAAGGACGATGGGGACGAGGCAGAATGGGGAGGAAGATGATGAGGACGAGGTAGTATAGGAGGACGATGAAGACGAGGCAGTATGGTAGGAAGACGATGAGGACGAGGCAGTATGGTAGGAAGACGATGAGGATGAGGCAGTAGTGGGAGGAAGACGATGAGGACGAGGTGGCGGCAGGAGGACGATGTGGATGGAGGCAGTATGGTAGAAGGACGATGAGGACGAGGCAGGTGGTAGAGGACGATGAGGACGAGGAGTATGGTGGGGAGGACATGCTAAGGACGAGGCAGGTGGTAGGAGGACGATGAGACGAGGCAGTATGGTAGGAGGACGAGAAGACGAGGCAGTAGTGGTGGAAGGACGATGGGACGAGGCAAGGTAGGAGGACATGAGGACGAGGGCAGTATGGGTAGGGAAGATGATGAGACGAGGCAGTAGTGGTAGGAGGACGATGAGACGGGCAGTATGGTAGGAGACGATGAGGACGAGGAAAAGTGGTAGAAGGAAGGAAGGGGATGAGGCAGGTGGTAGGAGGATGATGAGGATGAGGTAAAAGTGGTAGGAGGACGATGTGGGATGAGGTAAGTGGTAGGAGGACGATGAGGACGAGGCAGTATGGTGGAGGACGATGGGGACGAGGCAGTATGAAGGACGATGACGGAGGCAGAAGGAGTAGGAGGACGATGAGGACGAGCAGTAAGGTGGAAAGACGATGAGGACGAGGCAGTATGGTAGAAGGACGATGACGTGGCAGTATGGGTAGAGGACGATGAGGGACGAGGCAGGTGGTAGAAGGACGATGAGGGATGAGGCAGTATGGTAGGAGGACGATGAGGACGAAAGCAGTATGGAGAAGGACGATGAGGACGAGGCAGATGGTAGGGAGGACGATGGGGATGAGGTGGTGGGCGGTAGGAGGACGATGGGGGATGAGGTAGTAGGGAGGACGATGAGGACGAGGTAGAAGGAAGAAGGACGAGGAGACGAGGCAGTATGGGGAAGGACGATGGGGATGGGCAGTATGGTAGAACGACGATGAGGACGAGGCAGGTGGTAAAGGACGATGGGGACGAGGCAGTAGTGGTAGAAGGACGATGGGGGACGAGGAGTATGGTGGAAGGACGATGGGGACGAGGCAGAGAAGGACGATGGGGACGAGGCAGTATGGTAGAAGACGAGGGGGGACGGGTATGGTAGAAGGACGAGGAGGATGAGGAGGCAGATGGTAGAAGGACGATGAGGACGAGGCAGTATGGTAGAAGGACGATGGGGACGGGGCAGGTGGTAGAAGGACGATGAGGACGAGGCAGTAGCAAGGGAAGACGATGAGGACGAGGCAGTATGGTAGGAAGACGATGGGGACGAGGCAGTGGAGGAAGACGATGAGACGAGGCAGTATGGTAGAAGGACGATGGGGACTTGGCAGTATGGTAGGAAGACGATGAGACGAGGCAGTATGGGGAGGAAGACGATGAGGACGAGGCAGTATGGAAGACGATGAGGACGAGGCAGTATGGTAGGAAGACGATGAGGACGAGGCAGGAGGAAAGATGATGGGGACGAGGCAGTATGGTAGGAAGACGATGGAGGACGGAGGCAGTATGGGAGGAAGACGATGACGAGAAAGTAGAAGACGATGGGGACGAGTAGTAGGAAAGACGATGAGACGAGGCAGTATGGGAGGAAGACGATGAGACGAGGCAGTATGGTAGGGAAGACGATGAGACGAGGCAGTATGGGGAGGAAGACGATGAGGACGAGGCAAAGGGGGGAGGAAGATGATGAGATCGAGGGCAGTATGGTAGGGAAGACGATGAGGACGAGGCAGTATGGTGAGGACGATGAGGACGAGGCAGTATGGTAGAGGACGATGAGACGAGGCAGTATGGTAGGAAGATGAGGACGAGGCAGTATGGTAGAAGGACGATGGGGACGAGGCAGTATGGGAGGAAGACGATGAGGACGAGGCAGTATGGAGGAAGACGATGAGGACGAGGCAGTAAGGAGGAAGACGATGAGGACGAGGCAGTATGGTAGGAAGACGATGAGGACGAGGGCAGTATGGGAGGAAGACGATGAGGACGAGGTATGGGAGGAAGACGATGTGAGGACAGTATGGTAGGAAGACGATGAGGACGAGGCAGTATGGGAGGAAGACGATGAGGACGAGGCAATAGGGGAGGAAGACGATGAGGACGAGGCAGTATGGTAGGAAGACGATGAGGACGAGGCAGGTGGGAGGAAGACGATGAGGACGAGGCAAGGGAGAAGACGATGAGGACGAGGCAGTATGGGAGAAGACGATGAGGACGAGGCAGTATGGGAGGAAGACGATGAGGACGAGGCAGTATGGGGAGGAAGACGATGAGAAAGTGGAGTAATGATGAGGACGTGAGGCAGATATGGTAGGAAGACGATGAGGACGGGCAGTGGGATAGAAGATGAGAGGACGAGGCAGTATAGGAAGACGATGAGGACGAGGCAGTATGGGAGGAAGACGATGAGACGAGGCAGTATGGTAGGGAAATAGACGACGAGACGGAAAGGGAGGAAGACGAGAGGATGAGGCAGGAGAAGACGATGACGAGGGCAGTATGGTAGGAAGACGATGAGACGAGGCAGTATGGTAGGGAAGACGATGAGGACGAGGCAGTATGGGAGGAAGACGATGAGGACGAGGCAGTATGGGAGGAAGACGATGAGGACGAGGGGCAGTATGGGGAGGAAGACGATGAGGACGAGGCAGTATGGGAGGAAGACGATGAGGACGAGGCAGTGGGAGGAAGACGATGAGGACGAGGCAGTAGGTAGGAAGGACGATGAGACGAGAGGCAGTATGGGAGGAAGAGCATGAGGACGAGGCAGTATGGGAGGAAGACGATGAGA
This sequence comes from Homarus americanus, assembly GCF_018991925.1. NCBI lineage: Eukaryota > Metazoa > Arthropoda > Malacostraca > Decapoda > Nephropidae > Homarus > Homarus americanus. Next base: position 2,836,161 of record NW_024737097.1, read on the forward strand.
CGAGGCAGGTGGGGAGGAAGACGATGAGGACGAGGCAGTATGGAGAAGACGATGAGACGAGACAGTATGGACGATGACGAGGCAGTATGGAGGAAGACGATGAGGACGAGACAGTATGGTAGGGAAGACGATGAGGACGAGGCAGTATGGTAGGAAGACGATGGAGGACGAGGCAGTATGGTAGGAAGAACGGAGACGAGGCAGCAGGTGGGGAAGACGATGAGACGAGGCAGTATGGGAGGAAGACGATGAGGACGAGGCAGGTGGGAGAAGACGATGAGGACGAGACAGTGGAGGAAGACGATGAGACGAGAGGCAGTATGGGAGAAAGATGAGGACGAAGACAGTATGGTAGAAGGACGATGAGGACGAGGCAGTATGGTAGAAGGACGATGAGGACGAGGCAGTATGGTAGGAAGACGATGAGGACGAGGCAGTATGGTAGAAGACGATGAGGACGAGAGTGGGGTAGGAAGACGATGAGGGACGAGGCAGTAGGTAGGGAGGACGATGAGGATATGCGCAGTAGAAGGACGATGGAGGACGAGGCAGTAGTGGTAGAAAGATGATGAGACGGCAGCGAGTAGAGGACGATGAAGACGAGGCAGTGGGTGGTAGAAGGACGATGAGACGAGGCAGTAGTAGAAGGACGATGAGGACGATGGTAGTGGTAGGAAGACGATGAAGACGAGGCAGTATAGAAGGAAGATGGGGGACGAGGCAGTAGGAGGAAGACGATGAGGACGAGGCAGTATGGTAGGAGGACGATGAGGACGAGGCAGTATGTAGAAGGACGATGAGACGAGGCAGTGGTGGAGGGAAGATGAGACGAGGGCGAGGTAGAGGACGATGAAGACGAGGCAGTATGGTGAAGCGATGAAGACGACAGTATGGTAGAAGGACGATGAGACGAGGCAGTATAGGAAGACGATGAGGACGAGGCAGTATGGTAGGAGACGATGAGGACGAGGCAGTATGTAGGGAAGACGATGAGGACGAGGCGGTATGGTAGGAAGACGATGAGGACGAGGCAGTATGGTGAAGGACGATGAGGACGAGGCAGTATGGTAGAAGGACGATGAGGACGAGGCAGGTGGTGGAAGACGATGAGACGAGGCAGTATGGTAGGAGGACGATGAGGACGAGGCAGTAAGGAAGACGATGAGACGAGCAGTATGGTAGGGAAGACGATGAGGACGAGGCAGTATGGTAGAAGGACGATGAGGACAGGCAGTATGGAGTAGAAGGACGATGGGGAGGACGAGGCAGTATGGTAGGAAGGACGATGGGGACGAGGCAGTATGGTAGAAGGACGATGAGGACGAGGCAGCATAGTAGGAAGACGATGAGGACGAGGCAGTATGGTAGAGGACGATGAGGACGAGGCAGTAAGGTAGAAGACGATGAGACAAGGCAGTAGGAAGACGATGAGACGAGGGGCAGGCGGTAGAAGGACGATGAGGACGAGGCAGTATGGTAGAAGGACGATGAGGACGAGGCAGTATATGGTAGGAAGACGATGAGGACGAGGCAGGTGGTAGGAGGACGATGAGGACGAGGAGTATGGTAGGAAGACGATGAGACGCAGGGCAGGGGGACGATGAGGACGAGGCAGTATGGTAGGGACGAGTTAATAAGGAGGAAGACGATGACTGGGTAGTATGGTAGGACGATGAGGACGAAGCAGCAAGGCGGGAGGACGAGGCAGTAAGGCTGGAGGACGTTTCACTTATCAGGAGTTTATGCGTTCAGGCGGGTGCGCTGCAACACTCCTCGTCTTTGTGGCTCGCCTGAGAGCAGATAAAAGTGGTGGCTTTCACCGAGGTATTCTTGGGACGTGAGGCAGCATACGAAACAATCAATTCTTGCTTCTTCTTTCTCTTTCTCTCTCTTCTACCTGCCTCCCTCCTTCCTGCCGGCGACGATGACGATAGTGGAGAGAGGGTTAGGTCGTCTTGTGTGACCTCGTCTTACAGACGATTTTCAAGCTAGCAGTGATAGAATCCAAATTTGTAGGACAGGGTCTTGACGTGCCAGTGATTGATGAATGAATACTGATACCTGAAGCTAAGGTACCCTATCTTAGTCCACGTGATGATTAAAGACCACGCTAATTTAATCGAACCCGCCAGGTAGCGTTAGGGTTTAATCGTCATACGAACTAAGCTACGGTGATTAATATTCAGGTGATCCGAATATTGTTTAAAATTCTTCCTATATCAATAATTTATATACAGAGTAACAATATGTATTAAAGGCTAATATGTCTTATGACCAATCAATATCACAATACTACGGGCCCACGGGCGCCTCTGTCTAGAGGAATGAACCACTCACAACCCATCACAGACTGGCTACGGATGACTAAACTCTCCTGGACATAAGCATCAACTAACTAGTATTGGAGTCTAATATGGGATGATGACCCTAACACTCTTGACTATCTTCCAGAAATGTCTTTACTACGTGGCATCTAGACTACACAGGGTATCTTTACAAACCGAGATACACCAACAAAAGTAGCTAGTACTGAACTCTGTACAATAAACCAATCAAACTGCTGTTTTGTATCTACCAGTACATTTTGATATACGCAGGGTTAACTAACCATTCAGTATCTACCCTCTTCCTTGAAGATACACTCATTTTAACATAATGACCCATAATTCAATAAGCAGGAGCCCGACCATCAAAACAAAGCCATCATTCCCTTTACAACCTGAGATGCACAACTCCTGCAGTGAGTCGCATCATTCAGTGCTGTACACTAATAAAGAACATCTTCTACCACAAGTATTCTTATGTATATATGATAAAGGCAATGGATTTATTAAGATAAATTAATTATAAGAACCTGATAAACCATTTACATACGCATGATATTAATGTACGCAAAACTGTGAATGTATTAAATTCGCGATTGACCACAAAAAACGTGTATAGGTCATTTTGCTCAAGAGTTTTGTATACGACACAGTTAGACATCAAACAAATGCCCATCGTGTCTGGAACACCCGTTACCAGCATCCCTATACAGTACAGTTGGCTCCACAACTGCGTTTACCACCTAGCGTTGCCAATGTTCTCTCTCCCTAAGGTCTGAACCCTTAACACTCAAGCGTGAATTTGAAGCATTTCGGTAGCGAGCAGGAGGGAGAGTGGAGAGTTTTTCTTCTTTGCCACTTACAGCGGCTAGTTTATTGTGCACCCCATACTCATCCTGTGAGCGGTAGTGCGTGCAAAAGGTCAGAATAACTAACCCCCGTGGTCAGATATTATGGCATTGAATGCTACAGAGTATTTAAAATAAATTCTGCGTGAGTACAGGAGTGTGAAGCATTATGTCTGGCCGCACACTTTGCTATTCACATTTGCGTGAGAGGTATTCAAGCACATTGTGTGTTTGGTTCTATACATGAGAACTGATATAGCTACTAAGTGCAAAAAAGTGAATACAGTCTTAATATCTTTTTATATTAGCAATCTTGCCATTAGATATAACGTGCTGTGACATTTCACACACAGTGTGCTTGGACCTGTCCGTAAAAGGTTCTATCTTCACACAGTCGAGGACGTAGTGTTCAAGTGTGTGGCTATATGTCTGGCCACACACTTTACATTTAGTCTTGTTCACATCTGCTAGAAGGATATACTGCCAGAGGTACTTATATCCTCACCTTAGTCTAGCGGTTACAACATCTTGTAATCTAGTGATCTTGTTACTTGCTCCATATACTGTACAAGTTTCATTTGATACATCTCATCAGGGTAAACTATGGATCGACTAGTGCCTGTTTGCACTTGTCTGCTTGTGTCAAATTCATCAATAAGTTCCTTCCTACTTATAGTTTTATGTGTTCTTTTTTATTGACCCAGATTGTATTCAACAGTGTATTTGTTAGACGCGAGTTTGGCGAGGGCATCAACTCTTGTCATGTTCTTTGACGCCGATGTGAGAGGGGATCCACAACAGTTAGATCTTGACACCCCGGTCAACAAGGTACGCCTATTTGTGTCTGGTTTCAGAGACAAGCCCGTGACAACTTGAGTTGAGGGTGTCAAGTGCAAGTAGTGAGGATAGAGAATCGGTGATTTGATGGGACTGTCAGTCATAGTGGTTTCAATAAATTTAATTGCTGTGAGTATGGCAACTAATTCAGTTTGTAGAGCGGAGAGGAGTCTTTCTGTGGGGAGGAGACAGGGTACGAGTATAGGGATGAGGACGTTAAATGTACATTGGTTGGGAGAGATTACATTGTAGTATAACGCTTTAACAATACCGACATGGTAATCGCCTAGCGCTAAACAATATTATTGAAAATAATAGTTACAATAGGATGAGAAGGGATGAATTCATGTTATATGTAAGGCGTTCCTTTGCAAAAGGGGCATTTATGAGCAAGTGGATTATGAATAGGTTTGACTCTATATTTTGAATAAACAGCGAAGTTTTGTTTAACCTCTTGACTACGAGATGGAACTTCCCCAACCAAGTAAAATCATCTGGCGGTAGCCAGAATAAAATAGATAAAAATACATCATAGCGAAGGGATTAATTAGCAATCAAAACAATTAGGAAGTGAGCACCAGATTTATCGCAATACAAACTTGAGGTGAACAAAAATAGTAGAGAATCAGCAAACCACATAGTAAAGTTGTGTCGAACATTGGGGTTAAAAGGTAAAACAAAAAGCTACTATTATTATTATTATTTTTTTTATTGTTATTATGAAAAGTGCAATTTATGTTGAAAAGCGATATTGCTGTTGCTTAAATGTGTTAAATAATAAAGTGATGGCAGCCCTGGACAGAGTTGCAGGTGAAACCCTCGACACCCCACTTCTCCACCCTCCCTGCCTCCACAACCCAACTCCTACTCTGGGTTGCTGGTAGTCGAATCACACCAGACAATTTAATTACTAGAATAATGCTGTGTCCTCTCAGTTTCACGAGCCAGTTTTTGATGAGAATACAAATACAAGTGATAGTCAGTACTTCAAGCAACCAGGTGTGGAGTTTATTAATCTTGGCAACTCGTACACATTATTAGGTGTTAGTTAGAATAAATGTAATTTTCCACACATTCTGAGCGTTTTAATCGTTGCACCTTATACTACTTCTCGACTTTCTCTATGTTCTGGCGGAATGAAGGACGTTTGGGTCATGGGCAACGATCCCCGGAAGTTTGGGCCATGGATCAAATTAAGAAATATAACAACATAATAACCAAACCTAACGTAACCTGAAGGCTCCTAACTGGAAGTATCTCAGGAGGTATTAAGTGGATTATTATTGGCCCAATGGCCCATGGCCCAAACGTCCGGGGGTCGTGCCCCTTGACCCAAACGTCATACATTCCGCAATAATAATAATAATAATAATAATAATAATAATAATAATAATAATAATAATAATAATAATAATAATAATAATAATAATAATAATAATAATAATAATAATAATAATAATAATAATAATAATAAAATACTACTACTAATACTACTACTACTACTTTTTTTAAACGTGGCCTCCAGCCTCCCCAATAGCCACACCTTCGCCACCATTTAATTACCTTAATATTAAATATCCTAATACATAAGAAGCTATCCTATCTGTGTTAAATTAGTTGAGCCGCAGATCTATGCGGCATTCAGTGACTGTAGCCTCATAGTCAATATCTGCAGCAGTTGTCGGAGTTGGGGCAGAAGCTCTCGTTCCCCTGAGGCAGAGCAAAGCCGACCGAAGGAGAGAGAAAGACAGTCGACATCTCATCCAGGCTGTAACATAACTTCTGGGCTGCTGCTTCTGTTCGGAGATCAACTCCGCGAGTCTGGCGTAGAAACATCTTGCACTTGGTCCCATCCCACCAGAGGTTGTGAACACTAGAGGAGTGAAGCTGCCTTGATCAACGTTTTGAATTCTCTCCCCATATGCCCTTCTCTTGTCGTTCTCGTTCCTCCTATGTGCAGCATCGAGAGCTAGGTTACGGTGACATGCGGCCATGGGATAAAAAATCCTGATGTCGAAGAAAGCTCGCTGTCCCAGCGTCCAGAATCCTCGAGCACTGACGTCCACACGGGCTTCGTTAGATGTGTTTGAAGTCCTGTGTTGGAAGATCTCACCATCCAATGGAAGGAGGGTCGGTTCTACCATGACGTCCCGGCAGATTTCCTTCAACATATTTGCTGTGAGATCCCTTACCTCGTCATGCATCATGCATATGAAGCCCCCCTTCTTGCACACCATGGAGTGATCGCCATCATAGGAAGAGCCACACACGCATTGGGAGGGCAAACCATCTACTGGCCAACCGTACCTTAGAGCAATGGCATCTGCAAATTCTTGTTTATTAAGACTGAAACCATTTGCCCTTATCGGTAACATAGTTAACCAGTTCGAGGCGCCCACCTCCTGCGCTATAGCTACTTTTTTTCTTCAAATTTTCTGGAACCTGCAGCAATAGTTGCTGCAACTTATCATTTTGGCAGTGCTGTCGATCTGTCGTAATGGACCTTCGAATCTTATTTACTTCGCTGGTATCCACTTCCTCTGTTGCATTCTGGGCTATTATGTGGTCCGTGAGGGGTGCCGTGAGCTTAAGTGAATTTTGATGTTCAGTGGCAGCAGTCTCCTCTGGATTTGTTAGTCCCATCCCTCCCAGTCTTGGTGGAAGTGCAAGAAGTGCTGTTTCTGCTGGGGTTAAGTCAGGGTGTTTCACTAATTTGGGAATGAACTTGACACTGATAGCTTCTTCCAGAGGGTGGAGGAGGGGTCCGATATCAGGGATAGTACGCATCAGGTAGTTCCAGCGATGCTTGACTCCAAGGGTGAATGCAGCAAAGGCCGCATGTGGCTCTGTGTTAGCAATCTCAGACAGAGCTTGGATTTCACTAACCCACTCATTCACCTTTCCCGCTCCGTACTTGGTCTTGAAGTCCGTAGTGCCAATTACTGCGCCTAGATGTCTTTGGCCGTCCTTAGTTATTTTGACCTCACTTCCGCCAAAAACCTCCAAAGCCCGTTCATAATGTTCTGGCTTCACTATGAGGAAGGACTTGCTAGCGTTTGGGTGGTACCCTATTTGTGGACCTCGCGATGTTACCAGATCCCACCACTTTTTGATGCACTCCACTTTTCCTGCTCCTGTAAGGTCATCAGCATATGCCACTTGTTTGACCCCAGTTGTTTCAAATTTTATTTCTTGTTGGAGCACTGATAGGCCAATTGCATACATTGCCATTGCAACGGGGTCCCCTTGTGTTGTTCCCTCGGTCGACTGTAGGATGGTATCACCTCGTAGAGCCTTGTTGTTTAATATGTAGAGGTCTGAAGGATTCCTATACGAATTTTCAACATACATCGCAAAGCTAGGACACTTGATCTTGATGTTGTGCAGTGCAGCCTTGCGGTTAAGTATGTTGAATGCGTTTGAAGCATCCGCCAGGAGAACGGCCTCACAATCACGCTGCTCAAATATCAATCTCATGGCGTGAATGGCCGCCTCCCCACCAGCCTGGTGGCCAGCACAGACTTGTAGGTTCCCTGCTGCTGCCCTGACATCGTCCTTTACCACCTCCATTATGCACTTTCCGATGATCCGCCTCAGCACTTCCCCCACCCCTATAGGTCTACATCCTGGTTTCTTTTCCAGAGGAATAAGGCGGCAGGCCGTCAGGGCCTGGAGGTGATGGCAGCAAGAGGATGCAAGCTTTCTTGCAAGGGCGGCAATGGCAGTGCAGAGATCGCTTGCTACAGGGCCAAACTTGTTTGTGCTGAGGATGACTCTCCAACCGTTTGCATCCAGACCTGAAGGGCCGGCTCCTCCTCGAGTCTTCAGTGCCTTTTTCCACACCATCTCTCCTGTTATTTTCTCGAACAGGACAGCATTTGGTGGGATATAGTCACCCTGGAACCTGATGCCTTCATCTTCGCTTGCAGGGGGATGTTTCTCTTTCAATAGTTTTAATGTCTCTCTGTTTATTGGCATCACCCCACCGGAGGATTCCTGTGTGAGAGATCTTACCGCGAGAGACACTTTTCCCACACGCATTTTGTTTCCAAATTTTCTTGCCACGTCATCGGTGTTTTGCTTTCCGTCACCCGTAGATTTTAGTCTCTCCTGCAGTGTTCTTGCTTCACATAGGAGATCATCTAGGGCCCCAGTCTGCCACATTGTCAATCTTCTCTTCATTGCTGCCACATTTTCTTTGTGCTTAGCCTTTGTGTGTGTCCTCTGACAAAATAGATGTGGTATTATTGCCAGTATTTGAAGAGCTAGGGGGGCGAGGAAGCGGTCCTGAGTGTAATCAGTCATGAAGCGAGTCATCTCCCGAATCATTTCTTTGGTGGCCGCACACTTGGGTGGTTCAAATAAGTTAGCGGGCGACCACTTGACAATTTCTGAGTAGGTTTCTTTGACCCATACGCCTGCATTTTCCATCGACATGCCATTCCACTGAGGCGGCTGTCTCTCATTCTCCTCGTGGACACCTGCTACTGAGGGAGCAGCATTTATTAGTACTACATTTTCGGGTTGAGTAGACTCACTGCTATCATTTCGGATATCATCGGGTGGTTGGGTCCCGGCGATATCCACTGTGGCCGCCTGTGTCGGCTCCCTGCCACGTGGGTTCCGACACTGGTCTAGCTTCCTGCAATCCACACATGGTCGGTTGTTTCTTGCACAAAAACAATTTGTGCAGTTTTGGTTCGGGCTAGCACAGACGCAACAAAGAATGTTGCCAGGCATAGTGACCAGCACCTTGGGCGACAGATACTTCCACCTCCGACCTCTGCTATTGGGCCCATACGGACGAAGAAACTAGATCTTATGCGTATGGGGCACAGAGGTGACGGCCTGGCCTGCAGTGTCCGAGTAGTAGGGGCATACGCGCGCGTGTGGTTGTGTCGGGCACCCCCAATGTGGGCGATAATCCACACATGAGAATAAACCACTGGGAGCAAGAATTGTCACACCTAACACTTGTTTATGTAACTTTGGCAGAGAAAGCCACCATTTCTATGGTCTCGCTGATGTAACATTAGTTATATATACTCACTTGGTCAGCCGACACTACATGAAGTGGCCGTTACTTGAGGTGGGGAGGCGGGGGGGGGGGCGACCGAAAGCGCGAGGCACTTGGCCCCATAGGGGCGAGAGTCGCGATGCCACCCTTGCTAAAGTAGGCCTATCGACACACTGGCACTGACACTTGGCAACTCCAGCCACTCACCATTCAAACACTCACAGGCTTACTTGAAGATCGCCGGTGAACACGCGCAATATTTGCGTTTAATGTCGTAAGGAATGAGAAGAGCCGTCGGCGATGATGCTCAAGGTGACATCAAACGTTCATCGACACACTGTGAAATTCTCGCTCCCACAAACTGAGTATATCCCCACCAATAACACTTTAAATCAGGGAAGGCACCCCAACACACCCACGCCGCCCGGACCCCCTACTACTACTACTACTACTACTACTACTACTACTTTTTTTGTTTTTGTTTTTTTATTAATTGGCCTCCAGCCTCCCCCAATAGCCACACCTTCGCCACCATTTATTTACCTTAATATTAAATATCCTAATACATAAGAAACTATCCTATCTGTGTTAAATTAATTGAGCCGCAGATCTATGCGGCATTCAGTGACTGTAGCCTCATAGTCGATATCTGCAGCAGTTGTCGGAGTAGGGGCAGAAGCTCTCGTTCCCCTGAGGCAGAGCAAAGCCTACCGAAGGAGAGAGAAGGACAGTCGACATCTCATCCAGGCTGTGACATAACTTCTGGGCTGCTGCTTCTGTTCGGAGATCAGCTCCGCGAGTCTGGCGTAGAAACATCTTGCACTTGGGCCCATCCCACCCGAGGTTGTGAACACTAGAGGAGTGAAGCTGCCTTGATCAACATTTTGTATTCTCTCCCCGTATGCCCTTCTCTTGTCGTTCTCGTTCCTCCTATGCGCAGCATCGAGAGCTAGGTTACGGTGACAAACGGCCATGGGATCAAAAATCCTGATGTCGAAGAAAGCTCGCTGTCCCCGCGTCCAGAATCCTCGAGCACTGACGTCCACACGGGCTTCGTTAGAAGTGTTTGAAGTCCTATGTTGGAAGATCTCGCCATCCAGTGGAAGGAGGGTCGGTTCTACCATGACGTCCCGGCAGATTTCCTTCAACATATTTGCTGTGAGATCCCTTACCTCGTCATGCCTCATGCATATGAAGCCCCCCTTCTTGCAGACCATGGCGTGATCGCCATCATAGGGAGAGCCACACACGCATTGGGAGGGCAAACCATCTACTGGCCAACCGTACCTTAGAGCAATGGCATCTGTAAATTCTTGTTTGTTAAGGCTGAAACCATTTGCCCTTATCGGTAACGTAGTTAACCAGTTCGAGGCGCCCACCTCCTGCGCTATAGCTACTTTTTTTGTCAAATTTTCTGGAACCAGCAGCAATAGTTGCTGCAACATGTCATTTTGGCAGTGCTGCCGATCTGTTGTAATGGACCTACGGATCTTATTAACTTCGCTGGTGTCCACTTCCCCTGTTGCATTCTGGGCTATTATGTGGTCAGTGAGGGCTGCCGTGAGCTTAAGTGAATTTTGATGTTCAGAGACAGCAATCTCCTCTGGATTAGTTAGTCCCATCCCTCCCAGTCTTGGTGGAAGTGCAAGAAGTGTTCTTTCTGCTCGGGTTAAGTCAGGGTGTTTCACTAGTTTGGGAATGAACTTGACACTGATTGCTTCTTCCAAAGGATGGAGGAGGGGTCCGATCTCAGGGATGGTACGCATCAGGTAGTTCCAACGATGCTTGACTCCATGGGTGAATGCTGCAAAGGCCGCATGTGGCTCTGTGTTAGCGATCTCCGATAGAGCTTGGATTTCGCTAACCCACTCATTCACCTTTCCCGATACGTACTGGGTCTTGAAGTCCGTAGTGCCAATCACTGCGCCTAGATGTCTTTGGCCGTCCTTAGTTATTTTGACCTCACTTTCGCCGAAAACCTCCAAAGCCCGATCATAATGATCTGGCTTCACGATGAGGAAGGATTTACTGGCGTTTGGGTGGTCCCCTATATGTGGACCTCGCGATGTTACCAGGTCCCACCACTACTACTACTACTAATAATAATAATAATAATAATAATAATAATAATAATAATAATAATAATAATAATAATAATAATAATAATAATAATAATAATAATAATAATAATAATAATAATAATAATAATAATAATAATAATAATAATAATAATAATAATAATAATAATAATAATAATAATAATAATAATAATAAGTTTGTATTGCGATAAATCTGGTGCTCACTTCCTAATTGTTTTGATTGCTAATTAATCCCTTCGCTATGATGTATTGTTATCTATTTTATTCTGGCTACCGCCAGATGATTTTACTTGATTGGGGAAGTTCCATCTCGTAGTCAAGAGGTTAAACAAAACTTCGCTGTTTATTCAAAATATAGAGTCAAACCTATCCATAATCCACTTGCTCATAAATGCCCCTTTTGCAAAGGAACGCCTTACATATAACATGAATTCATCCCTTCTCATCCTATTGTAACTATTATTTTCAATAATATTGTTTAGCGCTAGGCGATTACCATGTCGGTATTGTTAAAGCGTTTTTCTGCATTGTAATCTCTCCCAACTGAGATACTGTACACTTTGCCTAACCTCCCCCCCCCGACAGAAAAACACCTACCCCAAAACACTCCTCTCTCCCTCCCCCTCACTGGGCGAATGCCTCGAATTCAGAGTTTAGTGTTAGGGGTTCAAACCTCAGGGAGAGAAAGGATTGGCAACTCATTGGTTACCTTTCGTCTTTGGGTAAGAATACCCTGTAGTACTGCACAGCGTAGACACTATGCTGTACTCATCTGCACATCGACAACAAACTACTTATTTCTCCTCCGCCTCCTCACGATACCGGAGGACTGCGCCAGCAGTGTGTCCCAGCCACCATATTTAGTGTCTGCAGCCTACAGAAATGTGTATACAAGAAATATTACTTAAAATATACCTAAATACTCGATTTAATAAGTGACAATAATATATGAACATCCGTCTCCTTTAAAATAACAGTATTACTTTAAGCATATGTAATTATTTTGTTGGTATACGTATTCAGTGATACAAATGGACACTAACGACAGCTTCTTTCCGAATCATTATTAAAAAATAATGGAGACTATGGCCCTAAAATGTTCTAGGCAAGAAATGTTAATTGAAAATATATTGCTATGCGTTGATTTGACATGTGATGATATACGAATATATCTTTCCCATTAATGAATAGCGTAACTTCATGCAAGGTATATACAGTATGTTGGTACGGTATATAGTGTGTACTCAGTGCAGGTGGATAGTGCCATCAGCGGGTCCGAACCGTAATGAAAATACCGTTACTATGCTACGACCCATACACCGTGAGAAAAGATAATTGAAAACGTAATGAAATACAAGGTTTATTAAGTGATAATTATGATATACAAATAAGTTTCGTTTCAATTAATAGCGTAAGCTCATGCTACGTAAATAATTTGTTGACATCTGGAAACAAACCCTTCCTTACCAAATCTAACTGGATTTACATAACATGCATTAAACCAAACGTTTTAGTAAAATATCCTTACAGAAATATCCATGACAAAACGTAATTGTAAAGACTTTTCTTATAGAGTATTTGATTTGTAGGGAAAAACACACACAACTAGTGTTAAAGTCGCCCGCGATAAACGATTTCGACAATATTGCTTTTTAAATATCCAGAATTAATCTACTGTTAGTGTTTTTCTCCTGATTAATGTTTGTTTCAATGCATATAATGTACAGTTGCCCCCTGTGATGGCGTTTGCGGTTATGTTGCGGCAGCGTTGCAATACTTGAGTAAACTTATGAATTAATCTGTAGTAGTCGTGTAACGATGTAGATGATTGGTGGAAAATATTCCTAGACGTAATTTTGTGACATTCCTGTGGATACCAAGTCACGTCGGTATTTCGGGGAATGAGAAAGCAGATAGACTTTGCAATACCGGCTTTAACAAGGTCACACAATTAGAACTCAAATTCGTCACAGAGAGAGGCTCGGAAAGTAACCATTTCTCTGGACTCCCCGCCCACCTGGTACGATACCCTCCGTAAACTTCCTGACTTCTCGTATGCGTACGGGAAAGAGTCGCGGAAGAGGTACGTGATTGCTGCTCGACTCTTCATCGGGTACAATTTTGCTTGGGAGATTGGTATCCCCAACTTCCTTAGCAACGTGCCTGACATACCGGAAGTTATACACTCCTCCATACAAATGCTTGCGGACGATGCCAAATTATTCAGGGAAATTAAGAACCATGCATACTGTGGAGGGCTGCAGAAAGATCTCTGAGTTTGAAGAAATGGCTGCTTAGATTCAGGGTCACAAAGTGTAAGAGGCTGCACCTGGGTCGTACCAACAGTAAGGAGGCATATCACATGTCTCAACGGGACGAAGAAACTGCTTTAATAGAGACCGTATGTGAAAAGGACTTGGGTGTGTATTTTGACAATGAACTGAAGTTCTCCGGCCCTTGTGAGAAGAAGGTGAATCAAGCAACTAAACTAGCAGGTCTTATAAGACCTTTATATCTAGACAGTGAGGCGTTTCCCCGCATGGAGAACTGTCACCCCGTCTGGTCCCGAGATATGCTAGACTGTCACTTGACTGAAAATGTCCAGACTGGTGCCTGCACCTCGGCACCTCAGTTATCCAGAGAGATTAGAGCGCCTGCAACTGCCTAGCTTATACTACAGACGGAAAAGCGGTGACCTAATTGAGGTGTATAAACATCTGAGGGCACTACTCAGTCGAATGACCATACCTGGAGCTGGCGGACGTCCGCCCCACGAGGGGTCACAGCTCAAGGATGAAAAAGCCAAGAGCCCAGAAAACTGTGAGGGCAAACTTTTTCGGAGTGAGAATTGTGAACTCTTGCAACAACCTGCAAGTCCAGACTTGACTAACTCTGGAGCAGGTTCAGATACATTCAGGAGCCAGTGCATGCCTAGTACTTGCCAATAGTGCGTAATACAGTAGAGACGTGACCGACTGATCAAGCGTCCAACGAGCCGATCAGTGGCTAAGAGGATAAAATGAATAGTAAAGTGCATTTTGCAAGAGAGCAGACAGCCGCACACTCATCCACTGCATCCTGAGATGTCCCCACACGCAACACTTCCATGACACCGGCTGGACCACCACTCCGCTTATCACCTGCATGCTGGCCAGATATCATAAATGTTATTTTGAAGGAATGTCCTTCCTTCCTTAGGCTTTAGTAAGCTTCTGGTATCATTGTCCAAGGGTACCTAGTGGCAACTAAGATCCCGTTTCCTATAACAAGGAATAAACTGTTGAAAATTCCCTAAAACACACCAAAATAACAGCTGCTTGGAAAAGAAAATAATCAAAACGCCGAGTTCACAAAAATTATAATACTAAATTTTACCTCGGCACAGCACTACCCCCTCCCTAATCCTTGTGTGGCCCGGACACAATTTTTCACTATACACATAATAATCCTGAAACATGGTAGGTCTCCTCCTATCCCGCTGATGCCTCCAATGTCCTAGGAAGTTTTCAAAGTCCTCCCTTGGCACAGCAACCTCAACCACATCATCTGATTGGTTCCCCTCTCCTGTCACGTTCAATTCCGCTAAGAGGGAACGGTGCTCCCTCCTCCTGGTTCTTGGTCGGGTTCCCTGGATCGGTACGACTCTAAGTTCATCCAGGATCTCTGATCTCGTCCTCGTCGGTGATTGGTAACTGCTCCTCCGAGTCTTCCCAGGTGTACTGCCCTGGCCCATGATACTGCCACACGCGATTGACGTGGACTACCTTCGGTTGAACCTTCCTCCCCCCCATGATCCGGTAGGTCACATTTCAAAGGCATTCCACAACAGTGTATGGTCCCTCCCATGGACTCTGCAGAAGGTTATACAGCCAGACCTTATCAGTTATCACTGCCCTTGTAACAGACCTGGCTTGCTTTGACATCATGGTTGGGGTTCATCATTTCACCAGAGAACTTCAGAGCTTCTTGAATTTGATGGTGGACCGCCGTCATCCTTTCTTGGAGACTTTTGACGTAACTGGTGGTTTCTTCAGGTTCTTCTTCGCCGGGTGTTCTTCCGGTCAGCAGGTCCACTGGCAGCCACATTCGTGACTCAGCATCAATTTTGCCGGTGTGTATCCAGTTGAGTCGTGGGCATCCAACCGATACGCCATCGACAAAGCAGGCAACTTTTGGTCCCATTCTGTCTGCCCCTCAACACAGTACTTGGCCAGTTCTTGTCCCAAGGTCCAATTAAACTTTTCCACCATTCCGTCTGACTGCGGCCGAAGTGGAGTGATCCTAGTCTTCCTTATGCCCATCATTTTACAGCACTCGCTGAACACAACTGACTCAAAGTTTCTACCCTGGTCCGAGTGCAACTCATGGGGCACACCAAGCCGGCAGAAGAACTAGTCAACCAGCACCCTGGCAACAGTCGTGGCTTCCTGATTTGGGATGGCATAAGCTTCTGGCCATTTAGTGAAGTAATCCATGGCCACACAGATGTACCTATTTACATCTGCAGTGAGTGGCAGAGGTCCTGCAATATCTACTGCGACCCTCTCCATTGGTGCACCTGCATGGTACAACTACAGTGGGGCACGCGTGTGTAGCTTTGGTCCCTTCTTGGCGCAGCAGACATCGCATGAACGGCACCATTCTTCCACATCCTTACGCATGTCAACCCAGTAAAACCTTTACCGCAGGCGACTCAAGGTCTTCTTCACTCCCAGATGTCCACTGATTGGATTGTTGTGACCTCATCTTCCGGGGAAGTACTGTCTGACAATACCTGTTGAGGCCATCGGTAGTCACCTTCTGGTGCTACAGCAGACCATCCTTCAGCCGAAGAACATCTCACTGAGCCCAGTAGTTTTTATTTGCAGGACTTGCTCCAGAGATCGTCTCCCACGCTGGCCGCACTGAGCTCTGGCTCATCCACTCGACCACTGGTCGTTTGTCTTGGTCTTCCAGCTGCAACTTCTCAAGGCCTTCCCCAGCAACGGTTGGATCCTCCTCCACTGCAGTGCGATTACACTTCTTGGGAAGTGCCTCTCTCCGGCAACACTGCTAACAGTCAAAGTCACACGGTCGTCGGCTCAGACTGTCGGCGTTCCCCTGTATCTGCCTAGGCCTGTACTGGGTCGTATGATTGTGCTGATCCAGCTTCCCAATCCACCGTGCCAGTTGTCCTTCTGGATTCTTCAAGGTCGTAAGCCACCTTAGGACTGCGTGGTCAGTCTAAACTCTTTACCACAGCCAAGAGTTCCTTCCTGGTCACACAATAATTTCTTTCTGGAGGGCCGAACTTCTTGCTGTATGCCACAATGTCCTTGATGTCATCCTTCTGGGACAGCACCTACCTGATGCCATCATCACTAGTATCACAGTCCAAGATGAATTGTTGAATTGGGCCCGGATACGGGAACACCGGGTAGCTGGCCAAGGCATCCTTTAACTTGTCGAAGGAACCTTGACCCTCAGTAGTCCACATAAACTTCTGCCCTTTCTTAGTCAGCTTGTGCAACAGTGCTGCGAACGTGGCGAAATTCTTAACAAATCGATGGTAGTAGGTACAAAGGCCATGGAAAATACGCAGCTCCTTTAGTGAAATTGCATTGGCCAGTTTCTCACCAACGAACACCTTCTCTGGGTCTGTGTGTACTCCGTCTTCACTTACTATATTTTCCCAGATATTGAACTTCTTTCTGGAACAAGTAGCATTTCTTTGGGCTCAGTATCAGGTGTGCAGCCTGGAATCGGTCAAACACTTCCAATAGCCTCCCTAGTTCCAGCTCAGAAGTTCGGCTAAGCACAATCACGTCGCCCATATATATGGGGGCAGTCTTCCAGTGCAAGTGTTCCAGAACCCTCTTCATGAGGCGTTCGAAGGTAACTGGTGCATAGCACAGGCCGAATGGTATAACCTTGAACTGCCATAGCCTTTGCCCATATGAAAATGCTGTCTTTTCCTTGTTTTTTTCAGCCATCTTCACCTGATGATACCCAGACTTCTTGTCAAGTGTTAGAAAGCATTTTGCGCCTGTCAGACCATCCAATGTATCATCGATTCTTGGCAAGGGGTAAGAGTCCTTCACCGTCATGTCATTGAGGGCGCGGTAGTCCACACAGCACCGCATTGAGCCATCCTTCTTCCTCACTAAGTCGATTCCTGACGCCCACGGGCTGCTGGCCTTTTCGACAAGATCTTGGTGAATAAGGCCCCTTATCACCTTCTCCATTTCCTGGCGACGAGCTGGTGCTATCCTCCGAGGCGGCTGCTTTATCGGACGGTGATCCCCAATGTCGAAGTGATTCTGTACCAGGTCTGTACAGCCCAGGTCTAGGTCCCCTGCAGAGAAGACGTCCGTATATTTAAATAATAATTGTTCCAGTTGTATCACTTGAGCCTCATCCAGGCACTGGGAGCTCCTGGTAAACAAGTCCTGTAAATGGTCGAGCAGACCATTGTCCTGCTTGATAACGCTCCTCTTGCAGGTTTTGGGCCGCTGCTTCTGGTCGACTTTGTATGGTGTTTATGTAATGCGAACGAATGCCAGTGAGTGAACCACTGTGTAGTGTGAATGAGCGTGTGCACAGGTGCTGTCCTCTAGTGGTGTTTTTGACGTGTGCACGAGTGCTGCTACCTAGTGATGTGAATGAAAGTTGGTTGTGGGTTGAATGTCTGATTAGTTAGATGACGTGCTCGAGGTTTGTGAGTCTTGCATGTTACCCTGTAAAGGAGATTGTATTCTGCTTCACCACTGTACCAAAGACTATATAAGAAAGACAGGAAAGCAAGGCGAAAACCGCGTAAGCCACAAAGCATATAGTTGGCCGTGGGATCGACAGATGGCGTTAGTGTGCAAGGTATGGGCCGTCTGTTTGCTTACACGAAGACCGGGATATTTAACCATAAGTGGGTGTCACCATCACCCGTGTGCCGTATGCACACGTACAAAAACAGATCACCCTAAGCTTGTTTCACATTTTCACGTTGCAATATATCATTGATCATATAGAATTTACTGTGTGATATTGTAGGTGTGTATGCCAGTGTGTATGTGCATGTGTGCACATTAAAAACGTCAAGGCAAAGATGTCAGTGTAATATCAGCTCACTCCGCTGGTTAACAAGGAAATGTGGATACGCTACCCTCACGCGCCCCGGGCTTTTAGTTAGCCGCGTTCCCATCTTTCTTATATAGTCTTTGCCAGTGTACAGACCTCTCCCAGTAAATTGCATCTGTGAAGCCTCTGTTTCTTTGAGCCGTTGCACCGAGTAGCATTTGAACATGGCACAGTGAGTAGGATCCGATGCTCGTCTGTTAAGGGTGTTTCCACGTATTCAAGATGGAGAACCAACTGGGACAGCTGACGGCGCTCCTGGTGCAGCAGGCAAAGATGGCTAAGCAAGACTAGGAAGAATCCCAGCGTAGGGAAGAAAGCATGAGCCAAATCCTGGAGCATGTAGTCTTTCAGCAGGTACCAAGTCACTACAACGACCACAAGTGGCGACGCCGCCACAGAGGCCAAGTTTCCAGTCGGCGCTGCACCTCGCACCTGTCGCCCTCGGCTTCACTGCGGGAGTTTGATGCCTGGCATCACAAGTTTAAGGGGTACATGACGTTGACGATAATTTCCTCCCTGCCCTACTGTGCTGGACGACGAGTGGACACGAATCCTTCGTTGCAGAATTGGTGTAGCTGATTACACAGAGTTGGAGCCTGTCCTCGATTCTATAGAGGCGCATCTCCGGAGACAACGTAACGTCATCGTGGCCGGAGGAACTTCTACTAAAGAGTTCAAGAACCGGGTGAAACGTTTGACGACTTCCTGTGTGCTGTGAAGGAAATAGCAAATTTCTGTGACTTTCGTGAGTCTTGTATAGACAATCGCCTTAGAAACCGGATTGTTGTCGGTACTCATGATGAGGGAGCATTGAAAAGTATGCTTGAGGAGAAAGACTTGAAAATGCAAAGTGCCATCGACAAATGCAGAGCTTCAGAAAATGTTAATGTGAGCAGTGCAGTGATTCAAAGCTTGGCGAGTCATACGTTGGCCAAAGTGTCTCGGTACACCCAAAACCAGAGTGCCAGTGCAAAAGTTAAGGCCGATTTATGCTTTAGGTGTGGCAAGGACTGTCATAGGGACACGCAAGTGTGCAAGGCTGTGGACAAAGATTATTTGAACTGTGGCAAGCGAGGCCCTTTTGCTGTTGTGTGTCGGAAACTCGCTCGAGTCTCGCATGAGGAGTTTTTAAGCATCTTCCGAAACGAGGCCCGGGGGCTAAGCATGAGTATGGAGCCATTCACCAGCTCCTGGTGGGCGCACCAACTGTGTTAGTGCGTCCGGTGCCACAGGTGATAGTCAACGCCCCCCACTATAGTTAATCCTCACCGATGGTCTTCGGTGCTTGGCAGACGCTGCGGGAGATGGATGGAGGCCCCATGCTAACCAGCTCACGACGATGCTCGTCCCTTTGTTGGAACAGCGTCCCGCACGATTCCCTACAGCTGGCGTGCGGAGATTAAAGCACAGCTGGATGACCTGCTTGTTAAGGACGTCCTCGTCGGGGTGGACAACCCGACAGCCTGGTGCCACCCTACCGTCCCGGAGTGAGGCTGTGTGTAGACCTCACACGACTTAAGGGGGATTATCACTCATTGTGTATTTCATTATTTATATTCTTGATTTTAATAAATATTATGTATCCGTATACTGAGATGATTATATCCAAGTTTCATGTCATTCGAAGGTGGTTATTTTTTTTATTAAATAAAAGGTGAAATTCGAAAGGAAAATATATTGGGATAACAGCCACATCCTTAGGCCGATTATGCTGAAAAATTACCAGATTCTTCTGACATAATTCTTAAGACATTCAATTGAGTGGAATTCTGATTTTCTTTATAATTTATGGAGGAAAATTTCCTCAATGTTCTTCCTTGTCTAGAATATATTTGTAATTTATTAAAAAAAATCTACTAAGATCAGAAAACAGCAATTTTTTGTATCTTTAAAATTACATATATTTGATTAAAATCGCGCTAGTAGTTTTGCAACATATCATGGGGGGGAAGAACTATAATTTGATTATTTTTAAGAATTTATCGTTAAAACTCTTCCACAAGATATATTTGTCAATTTACTGGTGAATCTTTGACTACCAGTGAGCTGTAGGCCCACCAAACTCCCCTCAGTGCCAGGGCTTGTAATCTGAGCCCTGTCCACCTCACACTTCTGTCCCACCAGGCCACCCAGCTGACCACAACTCAGCCGTCTCCACACTGCCAGCTATTCAGCTCTTACTAGCTCCAATATGTCTAACTTGACTGCTAGTGTCAAAAATTCAAAT
Organism: Homarus americanus; assembly: GCF_018991925.1. Lineage (NCBI taxonomy): Eukaryota > Metazoa > Arthropoda > Malacostraca > Decapoda > Nephropidae > Homarus > Homarus americanus. The sequence continues at coordinate 2,856,626 of NW_024737097.1, forward strand.
TTCACGAAACAACAGCTGACTGATGTGATAATGGGAGTCCAACGGAATCTTATACAGGACATCATACAACAAATGAATAAGGAGACCATCAGGAAGCTAGAAGAGGCTGACCGGCGTCTCACTGGCGAGCTAAGTGAGATTAAAAGAAGCTTGGAATTCTCGCAAAAGGAAATAAGTGACTTACAAGCAAAGTTGAACGCTGAAGCTAAAGAGAACCGAACACTCAAGACCCAAGTTCAACAGCTGAGTAAGGATAATTCCAGGCTCCAAGCGGAACTAACGACAACAGCAGACCGGGTGGATTATGTGGATGACATGGGGCGGCGAAACAACCTCAGGATTGCCGGTATCCCTGAAGACACCCACGAGAACTGGGAGTCATCCCAACGCAAAATTTCACGCTTGCTGAATGAACATTTTCAACTTCCTGAAGTAAAGTTTGACCGTGTTCAATGGGTCGGTAAACCCAACTCCTCCCGCCCCCGCGACATCATAACAAAATTCTCGTCCCCCTCTGATCGGGACAAAGTGTTTTATCAACGCAATAAACTGAAAGGCACCCCTATCTTCGTCAACAAGGACCTCTGCCCAGGTAAGACTAAAGCCCGTCTACAAAAAATGGACCTGTTTAAAGAAGCCAGGAAACAAGGGAAACACGTGACGTTCAGTCATAAAACTCTTGTTGTGAGGGATTGGGCAAGTAGATACCTGTAGTGGATCCTCTCCCCTACAACTCCCAACTGAGCTCCGGCCGCGCGCCTGCCAGCCAATCAGCGTACAGCCATAAACATGAAATGCTAGTGACAGGGGGGAATGAGGTTCAGGGGAAGAATAAAGGGAGGATTGAAGTGAATTTTAGGAGGAGAGAATAGGTGCAGTGGCTAAACACCGCTTGCGTGAGGGAGTATAAGTTGGAGGCAGCAGCAACTCGCCCGGACGCGGCTAGGAGGCGGCAGAACAGAGTCAGGTTAGCGTCAGGTCAAGCGTCAGGTGCGTGTTGGGTTGGGCCATGGATTCTCAGTGCTTGGTCGTCTTGATTGTGTGTGTTGCCTTCTTGTGTGGAGGAAATGTCTTGGTCTTCTGTCGTGGTATTCTTCTTAGCTTGATGTAGATTTTCTTCTAACTCTCCTCCTCTTCTTGCTCTATTGAAGTGTCCATTCATTCGTGTTTGGGTCTTGTTGTTCATCTTCCTCATGTCTTATGTCCTCATGAGAACATAAGAATGGTGGAAACTGCAGCGGGCCTATTGGCCCATACTGGGCAGTCCCGTTTACACCCAACCCCTATTGCTCATATGAGCATCCAACCTATGTTTGAAGCAATTCAGCGTATTCGAGTTAATGATGATATTTGGTAACTTGTTCCATTCATCCACTACCCTGTTTCCAAACCAGTGTTTACCTATTTCACGCCTAAATCTAAATTTGTCTAATTTAAAACCATTGTTACGAGTTCGCTCCTGGTTGGATAATTTGAGTACCTTTGTAATGTCCCCTTTGTTTAGCCCTGCCTTCCACTTATACACCTCTATCAGGTCTCCCCTCGCTCTACGTCTCTCAAGGGAGTGCAAATTAAGATGCTTTAACCTGTCTCTATACTCAAGGTTCCTAATGGCCGGGATTAGTCTTGTCATTCTCCTCTGAATTCTTTCCAAGGATTCTATATCCATTCTGTAATACGGTGACCAGAACTGAACTGTGTAATCCAGGTGTGGTCTCACAAGCGCAAGATACAGTTTTAGGATGACCTCGCTAGTCTTGTAACTAAAACTCCTTTGTATGAACCCAAGTACTTTATTAGCCTTGTTACGAGCAAAAACACATTGTTTACTTGGCTTAAGGTTCCTACTTATCATTACTCCCAAATCTCTCTCGCAGTCGGATTTCTCTATGGCATCGTTGTTCATCTGGTATCTGGTTTCCCTGTTTACATCTCCTATACTGAGTACTTTACATTTGTCGACGTTGAATTTCATCTGCCATTTTTCAGACCATTCGAAAAATTTGTTTAGATCTTCCTGTAGTTTTGCCGAGTCCTCGTCAGATTTGATAACACGTCCTATTTTAGTGTCATCAGCAAATTTACTGATGTTGCTGTCTATGCCGATATCTATGTCGTTTATGTATATAATAAATAATAATGGTCCAAGTACTGAGCCTTGGGGAACTCCACTTGTGAAGTTGCTCCAATGGGACTTAGTGCCGTTAATGCTCACTCGCTGTTTCCTGTCCTGTAACCACACCCTAATCCATTTAAGGATGTCACCTTTGATGCCATGAGCTTCTACCTTTCTAATTAGTCTTTCGTGGGGGACTCTGTCGAAGGCTTTGCTAAAGTCGAGATATACCACATCATAATTATGCCCCCCGTCCACCGATTCGAAAACTGATGAAAAGAATGCTAATAGATTAGTAAGGCAAGAACGTCTGCTTGTGAAGCCATGCTGGGAATCATTGATCAATCGGTGCTTCTCCAGGTGATTTCGAATAGAGTTTGAAATGATTGCTTCCAGTAATTTGCCTACTATTGATGTTAGACTGATTGGGCGGTAGTTAGAGGATAGTGATCTATTCCCCTTCTTGAAAATCGGTATTACATACGCTATCCTCCAGGATTCTGGTACTACATCTGTTTTTAAGGACATGTTAAACAACTTTGCTAAGGGCATACTAAGCTCTTCCTTACATTCCTTTAATACTCTTGCAAATATCTCATCGGGACCAGGTGACTTATTAGGCTTTAGTTGTCTATTTGCTTACTAATATCGTTACTAGTCATTACTATCTCACTTAATTTGTTTTCTTCACTATCTCTGAATAGAGTCGGTGCTTCGGGTATCATGTTTAAATTTTCGGTGGTGAAAACTGTTGAAAAATATTTATTCAGATTATTGCTCATTTCTCCGTCGTTATCAGTGAGCCCGCCGGAGTCTGACCGTATTGGTCCAATCTTTTCTCGTGTTTTAGTTTGATACATTTGGTAGAATCCTTTGGGGTTTGTCTTCGCCTCCCTTGCTATCCTTACCTCATTATTCCTCTTTGCTTTCCTTATCTCGGTTTTAACCCTACTCGCCAATACCCTATAATAGTCCCGGAGGTGAATTTCGCCACGATTTATCCTTCTACCTATAGCCTTCCTTTGGCCAATGTGTGGAAGAAATCGGAGACGGTGTGGTTGACCACGTGGGCTTCAGCTCCACGGGCCTCTTGGTGTTCTTGATTCTCTGTGGCGGGTGTCTTTTTTTGAGTTTTCTTTTCTTGGGTTTTCTTTTCTTGGTTTTTCTTTTCTGCTGGTTTTTTCTTGTCTTGGGAGCGTACAGCAAGGAGGGCCTCTTTGTAGCTCAGTTTCTTGTCGAGTCGAGCCTTGGCTATCCTGCATTCCTCCTTCCATTTCGGGCAGGTCCAATCGGCGGAGGAATGTGGGCCGCCACAGGCAGCGCATTTTTTTACTGTGTTGGGGCAGACCGTGTAGCGGTGTCCGGGGCTGCCGCACAGGGAGCAGGTGTCCTCCTGCGCCTCACACATGTTGACAGTGTGTCCGTAGTGCTGGCATTTGTAACAGCGTTTCGGTCTGCAGTAGGGCTTGACTGGCACAGTTACCCACGCCAGTTGAGCCTCCTTGGGTAAGGTTGTATGGTGTAGGATGAGGGCAGTGGTGTCGGACAGCTTCTTCACAATTTGGAGTTGCCCCTTGAGGAGCTCACTCAGCTCTGCTTGGTCCATGTGGGCAATTTCGGCGTGGGAGATTACTCCCAGCTTCAGGTTGTCCCACTTCTAGGCAATCATTTTAAATGGAATGCCGTTGATGTCTGGGATCTCCGAGAGCTGTATGGGCATACCCTTCTCGGCGAAGGTGATCTTGATGTCACCATGGAGCTTCAGTCTTTCCACCTTGGTGACCCCCACGATCTCATTAGTTTCAAAGAACTTCTTGAGAACTAGGAGGTTTAATTTCTTGGGGCAGGTCGGCGTATCCGGACGTATCCGCGCCACGTTATCAAACTCGTAACCGTTCATGATGAGAGAGGTTGTCAGTTCAAGTTTAGAAGCTCCAAAAAAGTTGTTGGTAGTGAAAGGCAGAGCGGGGAAGATGACAGAGGAAGGAGCAGGAGGTTAGGAAGGGAATTAGTTCAAGTTTAGAAGCTCCAAAACTTGTTGGTAGCGAAAGGCAGAGCGGGGAAGATGACAGAGGAAGGAGCAGGAGGTTAGGAAGGGATTTGTAGTGGGAGAGATAGTGCCGTGGCTTTACACGACTGCGTTTATTTGGTTAGCGCATAGCGCACATATTTGGTTTTATCTGTGTTGGGTGTGTGATCCTCGGGCCACCACTCCTCCGGATTGTGTTAGTTCAAGTTTAGAAGCTCCAACAACTTTCCCTGAATACGAATTCGCAACCTTTCGATTTACAACAGGTACCTACTTTACTGCTAGGTGAACAGGGACCAAGGGGACTAGGAAGAGAGTCCAAACAACTTCCGCTTGCCCGGGAATCGAACCCGTGACATCTTGCTTGCGAGGCAAGAGTGGTACCGCTTCTACCACAAGCGCCCCAAGGGTTGTAGTGCGCCGAGAGACGAGGTCTATGCAGTGGACGTAGGGGTACGATCGCCGACCTAGTCTCGACCTTCAACCTCCAGCTCAGGATCAGAGCATTTCACACCTTACGCTTAAGCCGCTGTGATTGGCCCTCTCGCTATGCTCACCCCAAATCCTGATCCTCGTAAATTGTATAAATACGGCCATGCCTGGCCAGCCAGCCTTCGTCGTGATTGGACCTCTCTTCTGATCCTTCACCGCCAAAGCAGCCAGCCTTCTTTCTACTGTTGACGACCTGACTACAACTCGACCTCTCTGTCTACCACTGGCCTTCCCAGAAATCTTTTTTGGGGCAACGCCCCTTGGGGGCCTCCGCCTTTGGAAACGACCACGACTGCCACCGGACTATCTCACGAGCGTTCAGGACTGTCAACCCTAGTTAGCCCTCCCCACGGGTAGAGTGAGTGACCCACACTCCTGCTGGAGGGCAGCTATTGGTTGGCGGTACTGGCGTGGTTTGAGGTCTTCCTCTCTTGCTGAAATCCTTCCTTACTTACCCTGGCCGAGGTACCTGCTTATATTTAAGTATTCGTGCTAGAGCCCCTCCAGTGGTGCACACCTCACAGTAGGTGGGATTGTGTGTGTCCGTTGGGGGTCGGGGAACACAGGCCAATCCGGCAGTGGAAAAACAGTGATAGTGCAGTTACACCACTGTCCGGGGGTCGCCTATAGGCACACTAAGAAGGGTCTTCAATAACCTTCTTTATCACCCACAATTATTATATGCTAGGAAGACACAAACAAATAAACCATGGCTACCAAGGTTAGACTCAAGATTATAGACAAGAGAACAGCTCCTTCACGTTCTCAGATAACTGAAACAGAGTATGGTACACTCAATGTACCCTTCACAAGGATTTTCTCGTCGAACGATGGATACACTGCAATATGCAGGGACTACAGGGATGCAGATACCATTCTGAGCCCTGAGGGAATGCAAGCCTTTGGAGACATAGGACTCCAGGTCATTATGCCACCAGAGGTTAAAGCAAAAAGATCAGTATTTGTACGTGGACTTGACTACGAATTTGGAAAGCACTCGGCACAAGAAATAAAAGAAGAACTAGAAATAAAAAACAACTGGTTAGAAATCGAAGAAGTGGTAAAAATAAAGCAATACACACATTGCCTAAAGCTGAGATTCACTGACACTTCAATGGCAGACAAGGCCCTGGAATCTGGAATCTTAGGGTTCAACATGTCAGTACTCCCAAAACAACTAGAAAGGGAGAAATATGTTAATATTCTCAGCTGCTTTATCTGCTATGCACGTGAATCTCATGCATCAAAAGACTGTCCTCAAAAGGAACTTAAAATATGCTCTGAATGTGCAGAAGAAGGCCATACCTTCCGGGACTGCAAGAATAAACCCAAAGCATGTATAAACTGTAAAAGTAGGAAGGAACCAGGATATAAGACCCACAGAACCCTAGCAATGGCCTGTCCATACAAAAAGAAAATAATAAATGAAAAAGTAGCAAAGGAAAAACAACAACAAGAACAGAAGGAGAATACAACATATGCTGCTATTGCAAAGAAAGTAGTTGAAGAAACAACACAACCACAGAATACCACCAAAATTGTACTGAGCGAAATACGAGACTACAAAGTGCTCATATGCCTATTATACTCTCACATAATGAACATGGGGAACCCAGGCACGTTCGAAATAGAAATGAACAAAATGCTTGGAAGAAACAATCTCCCAACAATGAGTTTCCCAGCCAACCCAGCTTCCGGATCTGTGCTACAAGCGTCCCGCTTAACCAACCCAGATGCACCACAGGAGACAGACAACGCAGAAGAAAAAGGAGCAGCAGAGCAAACACCAGCCGCAACAGCACACGAAACAAACGAAGCTGACAAGGCAAAGTCACAAATGATTGAAACATCCACCCAAAGTACAGCAGAGAGGCAGGACCTTCAAAATAACATCCAAAGAGAGACAGGAGCCGTAAGGAAAAAAGTCACAACAGCAACCATGGATACCCAGGGCGAGGAAACGCTCCTGACTTTAGAATGTGCAGACGACTGTGAACTACAGCTTCACTGGTGTGACAAAATATTTATCTCTAATGAATGCAAAACGATGCCAGACATTATACAAGCCATAACGAAACAAGAACTAAAATGGACCTACTCTAACGAAAAATGCTGTGAAGCACTAGTGGAAGCTTACCTGATAAACCAAAGGATTAAAATAAGGAGACACAACTTCAAAAAAGAAGAACAATGGAAATTCCAAAGAATCCGTAACGGACTGGTTCCGGACAAGAGATCGCCACCCGCGCAACAAACAAGAAACAAAAAATCAAAACTCAATGAATAAAGACAAACCCAGAAGACTTACCATCATACAACACAACGTCCGCAACTGGGAGACAAATAAAAACAACCTTGCAAACACATACCTCAGCATTGATCCGGACATAATTTTAATAAATAGTCACGGCAATTCAAATTCCAAGAAAATAAAAATATTTGGATATACAACCTACCAAAGAAATAAAACAGAGGAATTAAATGATGGCGTGGCCATTGCTGTAAAACACAGACTCAAACATCAAATCATCGACGAATTCCAGGATGAATTCCTGGGAATTAAAATAACTACCACACTAGGAGAAATAGCAATAGCCACAGCATATTTACCGCCAAGAAGGAACTACCTGCCGGCCCCAGACTTGATAAAACTATTGAACTACAACTGCCCAACATATATAATAGGAGATCTCAACCCAAGACATCCAATATTCGGCCACGGAAACAGGAACAGGGTGGGCACTGCACTGCATACCATAATGAACACAGGGAAGCTGATCCACCTAGGACCACACTTCACCACATTCATTGGCAATAACAAAACAACAACCCCAGACAAAGTCTTCACCAATAACAAGGCATTCCTGAATTACCATATAAAATAAGTACCACTAACTACCAGCGACCACATTCCAATGATAATAAAACTATCCACAAGCCCAATCCAAGTACCAACTACCCCACGTTTCCAAATGCAAAAAGCAGACTGGGAAGGCTACAGGAAGCAACTAGAACAAGTTAAGATCCCAGATCTCCAAGGCAAAACACTAGAAGATATTGACAACGAAACAGATACCCTTATACGTAACATCAAAAAGGCAATAGAGAACAACATACCAATCACAACATATCGAACGCTACCACACATCAGGGCATCCCATGAATTGCGAATCATCCAAGTACAATACAATAACATAATGATGTACATACAAAACTATCCACCAACAACAGAGCTTATTAGAAACTTAAGGCAAATGCAACAAAAGTTAAGAGATGAAAGCCTGATAGCACACCAACAGATATGGAACGAACTAATAAACAACCTGGATACCACAAGAAATGACAAGAACTTCTGGCAGAACGTAAACAAAATTCTAGGAAACGACAAACCCCAACAAAAGTACATAAAAGACCAAAACGGGAAAAAACTCTTTGAAGAAAAAGAGATAGAATCCGCATATAGAAAAGAATGGAAAAAAGTATTTCAAATATCAGAAGAAGAAAATGAGGAATTTGATGAGGAACACGAAAATCATATCTGCAGAGAAATGGCTGAAATGATATATAGGATAACCCCATACCATGTGGTGGACAAAACCAGGCTCAACCTGACAGAACCAATTACAGAAGGAGAACTGCTACACTACATCAGGCACACTAAAGAAAAAGCACCAGGATTTACAAAAATCACAAGAAATATGATCCTATACCTACCCAACAACTGTACACAAGGCATCCTTGAAATATTTAACTCAGCTTTGGCAAGTGGATACTTCATTGATGCATTTAAAAACGCAAAACTCATATTCATACCGAAACCAGCCAAAGACCACACCCAAGTAATAAACTACAGACCGATTTCCCTACTCGAAGTTATAGGAAAACTATTTGAAAAGGCAATAAACAAGAGAATCAGAAAACACAGAAGTGAAAACGGACTACTAAACCCCAGACAACATGGATTCACTGAAAAAAAGGGAACACATACTGCACTAGCCATAATCACGGAAACGTTAGCCAACAAGAAAGCAGAAAGAAACCAAGTCAACATTGTACTAAGAGACGTTAAGAAAGCGTTCGATAAAGTATGGCACCTAAGATTAAAATTTAAATTGCTTCAATTAAATCTCCCAGAACCAATAGAAAAAATCGCCTGTGACTTCCTAGACGATCGCACGGCACAAATACAAATTGGCAGCTTTATTGGACCAACCATAAAACTGAAAAGTGGAGTACCCCAAGGCAGTGTTCTTTCACCCACGATGTACAATATCTACACAGCAGACCTACCAGAACCAGCTCCCTACAGTGAATACATAAGTTTTGCAGACGATATCACACAAATCATCATATACCCTGGCAAATCAACAGCAATAATGGCACAACATACTGCCAACGCAATAGAGAACATAAACCAGTACGAAAGAAAGTGGAAGATACAAACGAACACCAACAAGTTTAAAATAATCCCAATCGCTAAAAGGAAAAAAGACCCCATTGTTGTAGACAACAAAGTGATTCCATATGCCATGGAAGGCACTGTCCTAGGGCTGAAGATAACAACAAAAGGCTACAAAACATTCATCACCGAAAAACTTGTAAAAACCAGAAACATGGTAACCAAATTAAAACGTTTCAGAAGCCTGTCAGCAAAAAACAAGTGAAAGTTATATAGAGCCTATGTCCAATCCCGACTAGTATATCCGCCAATTCCCCTACATGCAATAAAACAAACAAACCTAAAGAAACTGCAGATAATTCAAAACTTAGCCCTAAGAGATGTATATAACATCAGATATCCTGACATAGTCACCAACCGTCAACTACACCAACGAGCCCAAATAGAACCCCTAAACATTTACCTACACGAACACTCAAAAAGAATATGGACAAAGTTAGAAGAAATAGAACCAGAACCAATCAAAGAATGGATGGAAGAGACAGAAGACGGAAGAAGAGAACACTCGTGGTTCCCTAAAAGTAAAAGAAGAGCCCTAGAACCCACACCAACTCCACTCTATTAAAAGATGCAAGGTTACCCCAGTGACAACCTTGGCAGCCCTACCACTTACAACATTAGATCATAAAAAGACGGGATGTTCTTAGCAGAAACACAAGTACCTGCCCTAGACTCCTCACCATTGGCTAGGACATAACACACGAAAATGGAAGGCATAAAATTGCAATAGTTGCTAAACATACAAACACCTGACATAAATATAACACCTAAGGCGAAATTTAGCTTAAACACAAACATGAGATAACAGAAGCACTTGGGTTGAGCCCCAAGACCTAGTATTCTACTACTATTTTCCAATTTCCTCGCTTTTCTTCTGCACTATCCACCAACCCCAAGTCCCTCCAAATTCCACCATTATTCTTCAAGTCCAGTTCCCGCACCACCAATCTACGCACCTGCATCAAGATTTCTTCACACTTTACTTCATCCATCCATCCATCCATCCGTCGGAGTACCACAAGGACGTAATTTATCCCCAACTCTTTATACAATCTACACTTCAGACATGCCGCCACCAATTCACGGTGAATACATCGCATATGCTGATGATGTCACCCAGATCATCCGCCATCCAGGCAAGGCCAAACAGATGATGGCATTAAAAACAGCTCGCGCCATAATACAAATAAATAATTACGAGAAGAAATGGAAAATATAAACTAATACACAGAAACTAAAAATCATACACATTTCAATGATAAACCCAACACCAATCACAGTAAACAACGAAGAAATACAATACTCAAACGAAGGAAAAATACTGGGGCTAACAATAACAAGAATCGGAATAAATAAACACATAACAGAGTGCAATAGACTAGTTACTAGCCCAAATACAGCTTACCAAATTAAGAAGATTCGGCAAAATGGAAGAGAAAATACAACTACACCTATTTAAAGCACTTGTCCGCCCCCATCTTGAATACCCGCCAATACCATTAAACACGATCAGCCTTACCAACCAATCAAAACTCCAGGCAACACAGAACAAAGCCATCCGCAGAGCCTCCAAACAACGTCCCCCATACACAACCAAAATTAAAGAGCTTCACGAAAAATACAATATTTTACCACTGAACATAAGAACATACAGCCAAGCACAGGCAGTATGGCACAAACTAGAAGTAATGGAAGACGAAATATACCATCGACTAAAAACAGAGGACACCAGAAGATCACACAGCTGGTGGCCAAAAAGCCTTCTCCATAACCCTCAAGAGCCAGAACTATTGTACACTAAATAGTACACAAAAGATGAGAGTATTCTACTAGTTACACAAGGACCTAGCAGACCTCTCCAACTTACACAATTATACACCACAGCATAAATAACTTCTTGACGCCAATAAGATAAAAGATGAGAGTTTTCTACTAGTTACACAAGGACCTAGTAGACCTCTCCAACTAACACAATAACAAACACCCCCTTGCTAGCTAGCTTAGCCTCCTCCCCCCCTGTTCCCTTGAGCTCAGGCGACCTCTTAGTGCGGCCTTCACCACAGCCAATCAAATCGTCTCTGCTAGGTGGATAGCCCACCTGCTCTTATTCTCTACTACTTTACTTCCCGTTTCATAACTTTCCTTCTACCTTACCTCTTCTCTCCCTTCCCATGGCAAACCATTGCATCATTTCATATCTCCTAACCAGCAACATCTCTCACAGCTCCTCACCACCCAGCTTCCTCAGAAACCTCCTCGCCCTACAGGACCTCTGAGCAAGTTTCTCCTCACCTAGTCACTCCTAAGCACTGCGCTGTACAACATATATATATATACAGAAAGCGCATTGTGAGTTTCTATCCTACCTCATTCCTGAGTGTGAGATATCTACATGTACGTACGTTTGTGTGCCCATACAAAGAGAATTGACAACTGGCCACATACAGTACGCTACACACCCGCCCACTCACCCACCTGCTGTACCAACCCCCCCAAGCCCCTCGAGAACCCCTCCCTACCGAGGGGGAACCAGCCACTGTCGCTATCACTTGCGGAGTTTCCCCCCCTGTCGGCCAACTCAAGTACTACACGTCTACTCTCTGTGGTGGAAACCAGCAACCCTCAAACCCGAGTGACAGGAGCACCTCCCACTCCATCTGGGAATCACCCTCAACAGTCATCCTAATTCTGTTGGTTGTAGCACTTGTGAGTACGTTACCCCCCCCACTATTATAATGTTCTAGATCTTCCTTTCACACCTCAGTGACCCTGAGTTTTACTGTTCCTTAATCAGTATCAATGTTCCCACAATGATGATGCTAGAGTCATTCCCTTAGATGAGCTAGATCGTATGTTACACCCCATTTACCCATGGTGTCGACACAATACTCCCTCATATCGATCCTGATGCTTTTCTACAACACTCACTGGGTTACACTAATCCAAACTGTATCTATTACTTTCCTGACTCTCCCGAGTTTAGTTACTGTCTCCTACTACCTCATTCCTTCTCCTTGATTAGCCATAACATCAGCAGTATTCCCCTTCATCTAGATACCTTTTTAGATCAGTGTTTATCTTCTATTGCTCACAAATTTGATGTACTTGGGTTCTGTGAGACCAAACTCACTAACGATATTGACCATTTGTATAACATTCCTGATTATAATAGACACTGCGTCAACACGTCACGACACAGTGGTGGTGTCGCCGTATATGTTGATATCAAGCATAACACTTCTGTAAGAGATGGTTTAAAGGTTCAGGAGGAGTATATGGAGTGTTTTCATTGAATTACGTAACGACACACGAAATATCCTAGTAGGAGTATATACTGCCAGATTCTGGGGTCACTAATTCTAAGAGGATAACTTAACTATTCTTAATTTTAAGGTCGCTGCCACCAGACCCCCTCTGGACAGTGTGTAGCTCGTTAGGTAGCGGGCAGAGTAAGCTAGGCATTGGGTTGGGTTTTTCATTGACCAAATCGATAGTGGGGAGAAGGGTGAAACAACAAGCATATCTTAACTAATTTATTCCTTGTAAAACATATTGCATCCCGTCAAAATACAAGAAGAGTTGGCCTTCCTCAGAAGAACAACTATGATTTTAGTTACATGACCCAACAACATACGTCTTACATTAATTGCGTGTCATTAACATACTCATTCCTCATAACAATTACTGACCTCCTTACCTCGGTCATTCATTCTTACAATGACACCAAACACATCAGCATAACATCACCTGTTACATTACAATAAGAGTTGGTCTTCATCAGGAGAACAACTATTATTTTCATTACACTTCTCTTGATAAGCAGATGGGATACTTCCCAGGTAATCATACCAGTATTGGTTCCACGCCTGGTATTAGGAAGTCGCTCCACGTAGCGACCGCAAAACTTCTCAAGTATACAGTGATTTTCTTCTATCCCGGATGGTGATATGTAGGGTATCCACAGATTCACAGTGAAGGTGCATGACCACTGTGAGCAGACGCACCCCACATGGCGCATCCCTCACAGTTGAGGTAATGGCTGACTCTCTGAATGCGCTCGTGGTACCTGTTTCGGTGAAAAGACGGGCGATACTCAGAGTAATGCCTGAGGGGCTTTCATCACCACACACTGTAAGGGCGGGTGTTTTCCAACACCTACACCACCCTTATCTTACTTACTTCTCTTGTCTTAGTTCTTACTCTTACTCAGTTCCGTCACATATTCTTTTTACTTACTTCACTGGTTATTGCATAACCTTAGTTCTTTTTGGTAGCATGGACGAGGGTCTAGGCACATGGGTATGGTAATTCTGGTATCAAGTCACTTGGACGGAAATAAAGGTAAAATACTGTGGGAGAAATGAATACACCTAAAATACTCTAAGAACAAGTTTATTAATATGAAATCAAAGGGAAAAAGAGATATTATTAACATACAACTACCAGGCTCACTCCTGGGCTTATTGCAGACTCAGTACTTTCTTCTTTACTTCTTTCCTTATCTTCTTATTTTTACTCAACAGCAATTATTCAGATCTTACACTCTTACTGCACACAACCTTACTGGTGTTACATTACATTACCTAGTAGGACCAGTTCCTTGGCCCTACTTACAATACATAGTACATGGCACGCCTTGTAGATTACTTTACTGCCACTCCAAGTGGGTACTTCTACTTCACCCACATCTTCTAGTGGTACATCTCATTACAGTTACAAGACTTTACTCCGAGTCCCAAGTGGACAACTTTACTTTTCACACATTACAAGGTACTTAACACAACATACTGACTGTTGATAGTGCTTATGAGATGCACTCATAACATACACGTTAACACTGACGCCAGCAGATACATGGGTCCACTACCCAACATGGGATAATTATTTCCAACTAATTATCCCAAACATGCATATTACAACACACTCTGTTGACATATAACTTCCAGGGAGTGTCCCATGGTAGAACACTAGGGCTCACGACTGTTGCTGTGGTCGGGGATAGCCAGACACATGGTGAGTCTGGGGTCTGGCACCAAGAGGCAGTGGAGCAGATTAATCAGGCCGCATCGGTGCCATCGTCTCATATATTGATCCCTGCTGAGTATCTATTACATCCGGGGCAGTTGTCGAGTGATCCAAGAGTCACAATTGGATCTGGAGGCAAATGGGAGAGACGTCAGGGGACTTGGGAAGCATGACAACACAAACAAAACAAATCTCTTGTCTGGGAACGACAGACATATTTATGTTATATTACTTCTTACACTGGGTGAATGACAATTCAACTGTTAAAGCATGAACACTGATGAACATTGATATTCACTACAATTACCTGAATCAAACTGAATGGCTAGTGAACACAAAAACATACCTGGAGGCAAATGGGAGAGACGTCAGGGGACGCTCGCCCTGCCTGATGCCATGGTATATATACCCCTGAGTTGCCAGCGATCGCTACTCACGCAATGACAGTAATTACAAACAAACTAACTGTTACTCATTCAAGGATAACCCTCAGTTGACAAAGGTCTGGCGAATTACTAGAGTTGATTTACACAGACTAATTCAAGATTGAGCTTCCCAGGAGAAAGTGGAATAACAACTGATCGACAACTGTCGTCTTCACAAAGGCGGGACACTGGGAGGGAACACAAGTGTAGCGTCTATGGGGAAAAACACTTCTTCACAGGGGTTGCTAACCCACTCTTGTTTTGCGGTCGTGGAGTTTAATAAGAATCATTAGTTAAAAAGAGTAGCAGTCAACGTGACCATGACAACACTAGTACACTATGACTTCACTGTATAACATTAGGCAAGGTTTTAAGATGTAAGAACTGCTAGATAAGTCTTTTTAGGGCTTAATAAAGCACGATGAAGGGCACTGACCTGTTTCGGTGAAAAAACGGGCGATACAGACTAGGCCTACAGTTTCCAATTTCTAATTTTCACTTTGAATTCTTATGATTCTCACATCTCCATTTTCCTATCTATTGTGACCTTATGCCTTATAAATACATATCTTAATCCTAAATTACACACTAAGGTAAGGTTCTGGTTTGCTAGTTCCTGGGGAAAATCATTGGATTATAATATCAATGCAGTACGCCTAAGGCGTTCCAGCGTGGGTATACGTCCCACGAGATAACGAGGTGTATTAAATTCACACCAATGCATACACGATATTTCCTTTGAAGTATAGTTTCTGGATCATTTCCAACACTTCACATAGTTCTGATACATTTATCTTTTTTTCCAAATCAATGTTCTTTTATAATTTCATCGGCCATCTGTGGTAGCTATGTTCACTAATCGTTCACAGACGGCCACAGAATGATCTTCAACCACGATCTACATTTAGCCCTTATAGTACACTAATCCGTACTGGTTGGAACTCTCCCAACCATCTTATAGATACCTTGAGTTCTCCTTAATGCTATGAGTACATACACTAAATATTATATACTCGTACCTTGGTACAATTCATCAAATACTTCAGTAACATTCAGTAGGTGAGTTATCCTTTATCAACATTTCCCGTGGATGTTATGTAGCATAATATGAATTAAAGGGTTTTTAGGGAAGACAATCCTGTGTGCAGTACAAGCAATCTACAGATGACCCCACACTAATGTTAGGAATTTGTCCCACAATTGGTTTACCTCATATCTGTCCAACAGGATGCAGTATGTCTGCTATAATAATCACCAATCTGACTCCTCGCCAGTCTTGTATGGCGTCCCCCAAGGTTCCATTCTCGGTCCAGTACTGTTTTTGTTGTACATAAACGACATAGTCCACGCCAGCACACTCATAAAAATACAACTTATTTCCAGACGATAGTAATCTCTATGCCAGCAACTCAGACCTCCATTCCTTGATGAGAACTATGAACACTGAATTGAGTAAAGTAATATGTAATAAACTGACCTTAAACCTTGAGAAAACCCACTACACGATCTTTCAGAGAAGGAAAAACTTACCCCCAGACTTGGATCGCCTGTACCTTGGTAATACATTCCTCAAACGCGAACAAAATACTAAATTCCTCGAGTTATTGTTGATGAGAAACTTAACTGGAGAAACCACATACAAGCCATTCACAGTAAACTCAATAAACAGTGCTGTATCATGTATCACACTCGACAGTCACTCTCACAGCAATGAAAGAAATCTATCATGATCTTGTTTACCAACACCTGATACACTGTCACACACTATGGGGGGGCCTCTGGCTCTTCAAAAACACAATCTCTGGTTACTGCACAAAAGAGAGTTGCACGGACAATGACCTACTTGAAAAAAACAGATCACACAAACAAAAACTTTTCTATATTGAAAATGTTAAAATTCGAAAATATTAACACCTACTGCTGTGCCCTCTTTGTTTACAAATCTATCAATCACTTGCTTGGCAATAATTATTTCCAGTTCCGGAATAATCAGAGATACAACTTAAGGCACCCAGAGCTACTAAGACCACCCTCCTTGCACTCCTCTCAGTCCCAGACCTCCATAAATATCACGGTGTGAAGGTGTGGAACAACTTACACCCACCCATCTGAGCAAAGACTACGCTCCCTTCCTTTAAATCATCTCCTAAAAAATATCTATTGTCTAAGTATTAATATTTCTTGTAACACCTACTATATTTACAGTACCTGCTTTTATTGTACCATCAAAACCGTTTTATCGGAAATTATCATGTAAATAGATAAGTAATTACCATTGCAATAAACATAATTGCCAACTAGACATAATCCTGACAGCTCTGTCCTCTTGTTCAACTTTACTACTGTACAACCCATGTTGTACTGCTCCCCCATTATACTTATGTTTTTCAATTTTACTGTAATTTATGTATATATAAATAAAAAATAAAAAATAAAAAATAATAATAAATAAATAAAATTAATAAATATTGAAGTGATAACCGTGGTAACATTATGAGATGTTCTTATTGCCACCATGCTATTGTACTATTCCAGATACTAAATGTTACATAATACTTCCTTGAGATAAATGTATAGTATATATCAGGTGCCTCAAAGAGAGCTCAGGTTCTCAACTGGCTCTGCCATGTTAATATTGTTATTATTATCCACTCTGTATCTGTGTTTTTCTGGCTAAATAAACTGTTTCAATTCAATTCAAGACTCTTGAAGCCTACACAAAGCTGGTGACTTTTTTTCTAAATATTTCGTCATTTTTCAAATATTCGCCGAAAATTACGAAAAATAATCCCCTTAATCGATATGTCTGAAGGCACGAGTTGGAATCACTCTTACGGCCGTACTGTCTGGACGATGACCTCATTGTGTATAGGCCGAGGCTGCTTATATCCTGCAGCATTCGCAGGGAGACTCTGTCACACTTTCATGCCGATCATCAAGGAGAGGAGCGCACCAAGAGTCGGGCTCGGCAGACTACCTATTGGCCAGGGATCAACAGGGACAACGAGAATGTTTTCTCTGGTTGTTCCCGTCAGTCGTGGCGTGACCACAAAAGAGGACAGACGTGCCCATCTAGGTGCTCTTGACTACCCAATCGTCCCACAAAAGTCCCCTCAGCTGGCAAGTTTTGCCAGCATGGAGGGTCGACATAAACGTCCCAGAAGAGGCTCTCTCATTGACGCAGACGCAGATATCTCTGATACGGATGCCATTACCAACTCGCCTGGTCATACTGAATCCAACACCCTTCAAGAGTCAGACCCCAGTGATTATGACAGCGACGGTAATGTTTCTATGGGAAACGCTACCCGAAGTGGAAACACCAATGCCACAGACCCTATCACCCTGCCCTCTGCCAACCAGCCAAGTAAGCTGAATCTGCACTTCCCCAAGGACTCACTGAAAACTGTAGAGGAATGCTTTAATTGGATGATGAAGTACTGCAGACAGCACGGCTTCAGCATTCAATTCCGACAAGGTAAGAACCGGAACTTTATCAAGTGTCAGACTCCTGTGGTCTATAAAACACACTTAGTACTGTTGGCTTTGACGGGGTCGTCCTGGTGCCCCCCCCCCCCCAGTAGAAGCTGATGAATAGTATACGTGAGCCATTACCGGGGGAGAGTTCCACAACCCGCTGTCATTGTCAAGTGGAAAGGGAGTGCCCAACCACTGTGGATGCCCACCCACTCTTACCCCCACTGTATGCAGAAGCCTATCATCCTGAGCCTGCATTTTGTGTTGTCTGTTCTCATTGGGGTCACAACTTCACTGCCTGCTGTCGTCGTGATCGGCCGAGATGTCGCTTCTGTTCACGTAACCACAACTCCGCCGCCTGTGCCCAGAAAATCAAAGACCACCTTAATAGTGGTGGGGTGGGCTATGTAATTAATCCCAGATGTTGTAACTGTGGCGGCCGGCACAATGCTGACTCACGGCAATGCCCCAATCGCCCGTCTGTCCCAGGGGAAAAGCCTCCCCGAAGGCCAAGTCTACCACAACGCCCCCCCCAGTCTTCCGGGCCACACCCCCCTGTGTACCCTGTGTCTCCAGCAATGCCTTCTTCAACAACACCTGCCTCTGCCTGGCCTCATCTGGCTACAACACAGCAGTCCCGGCCGTCTCCTAACTCAACTACTACTGGGCCTCCTCCTCGTCTCTACTCTGAGGCTGTCAGGCCTTGCGCTCCCACCGGTGCCCCCCCACAACCCCCCGCCAGTGACATGACACAGATCATATCCCTCTTCCAAGAATTTACCAACCGTATTGAAAAACTCTTCGCTACACTCTGTACCACCATCTCCGACCCTACTCTTGCCATCTGTTGCCACCCAGTCACTCCTCTCTTCTGGTTTGACACAAGCTGTAGTCCCCCTGTGAGCCCCCCCTTGCTCACGGCCTACTCCACCGCCGGCGGCCTTCACTACTTGTGTGCCTACCGGGCCTGCCCTGGTGTGTCCTGCTGCCCCGCAGTCTTGCCCCATCTTCATGACACTTGGTGCCTCAACCTGTCCTCCACTCACCGCAAGCTGCGCCACTCCTGTGTCTGAGCTGTCTCCACCAGGGCCTACCTGGACCTGAGGACACCACCCCCAGCTGCCTGTACCCCACCGACATGTCGACGCACACACCATCACAATCACACTAAAAGGTATGTCCCTCAATGTTGTCAATGCCTATGTGCCTCCCTCCACCCCTACTCTACCTGCCCCACCACACCATATCACCTCCACCACCCACACTGTACTTCGCCACGCCTAGTACATTGGCATCCCTGAGCCTGGCCGCACTGTTTGTAAACTTTGTGGTCAACCGACTCTCACACCCTCTTTCACCACATCCTCATTTGCCCTATGACCTCCTCCTACAGGTCCCCAGCCGTTACCAACACCTCTTCCCTCCCTGACCAGATATCCCTCCTCTTAGTGACAGGCCTGGCACTTGACATTATATTTAGGGACCTGCCACACTTTGCCATAAACAGATAAATTGTACCGGGAATTTTCCCCCCCACACACTCATCATTCTGTCACTTTATGTAACTTGCTGACAAAACCCATGACCCTTCAGGCCTTTACGCCCTTAATGCATGAGTCATAAAGGCAAGCATGAACTACGTATGCTTCCCAGTTGGGCACTGTAAACGCTTCTGCGCTTCACCTTGCACAGGATGTAAGGGGGTGCCCTCGTGGGCAATCTGTAAAAATCTGTAAAATCTGGTTGTTCCTGATGCCGTCCCTGTTGTGTCCGGGTTCAAACATGTCTCATTGTTTTGTTTGTATATTTCAATGATTCATTGTATTATTCTTTGTGGAGTGATTCCTTACATAGATGCTTCTGTTAGCTCATGTTACACACTGATAGTTGCACTTTCTTTTCTGTGTTATAATGTTATCAACTTTGTAGATGTAAGCTTACGTTTGTGCCAGTATATGTTGGACCTTGCAAGAAATTGTTTCTCTCACCCTATCTGATGGCTAATTATACACACAACAAATAACGACGAGGCGGCTTTTACGTGTTCTGTTGCCCCACGGACGCCCCGGACTATGGCCCAGTTTGGATTGTTGCAGGAGTTCCAAGTGGGTGAGGACTGGTCTGATTTTGTACATAAAAGAACCAATATTTTGTGGCTAACAAGCTCGATACTACGGGTGAGGCTAACCGTCGGCGTGCTGTGTTGCAGACGGTGTGCGGGAACAAGACTTACAGTTTAATGAAGGATCTACTAGCACCTGCCAAACCTACAAACAAGACTTATGGGGAGCTTACCAAACTCATTGAGGACCACTACAAACCGAAAGCAGGTGTGATCATATCGAGGTACAAATTATATAATATACACGTCACACAGGAAGGACAGGATATATCAAGCTATGTTGCAGATTTACGTCATCTGGCCGAGCCTTGTGGATTTGGAGCCACATTGGATATAATGCTGCAGGATTTTTTTGTGATGGGTATTAATGATAACTCAATTCTGAAGAAACTGCTCACGGAAGGCGATACCATGACCCTTGGTAAAGCAATCACCATGGCTCGGGCGTGTGTAACAACTAACCAGAACCTTAAGGAGATATCTTCTAAGTCCAAGAATTCTACTTCATGTTCAGCAGTCTACAAGCTTGGGACAGGTTATAAGAGTAAATGCAAGCCGCAGTCAACTCCCAAGTTTGCGTCTCCGAGTTCTGGAATGGCCAATAGGAGTAGTAGCAGAGGTGATGTGGCGAACATTGAAGGCAAGGAATCGATTGAGTGTTGGCATTGTGGTTGGAATCACAAACCACACCTGTGTCGTTTCAAGCAATATACTTGTAACAAGTGTGGGAAAAATGGCCATAGGACTGATAAATCTGCAGAAACTCAGGTGCTGCAGCCTGCAGCTGATGGCTTGCAGGAATCTTCCAGTATTTACGACCCTGGTGCAACCAACATTTTAGAAACTGGGACAAGTGACAGTGAAGTGGAACTCTATTCATTGTATAAGTTCAATGGTGATAATCCTTCAGCCTCTACTATACTTGTACCGGTTGATATTGATCGTATTAGAGTAAACGTGGAATTGGTTACCGGAGCCTGCAAAACTGTAATGAGTCATGAGACATGAAAAGTTATGGAAAGAGAACGGAAAAGTAGAACCAGAATTGGAACCAGTTGTTAAGAGTCTTAAAACTTATACGGATCAGCTAGTGCCCGTGGTTGGTAGTGCTATGGTTACAATAACTTATGACGGAACGTCTCGTGAATTACCTTTGTGGATTGTGAGAGGATGTGGCCCAACATTGCTTTCGTGTCATCGACTCACAACGGGGCCTGGGGGAATAATAGTAAAATAAATAAAAAATTTAAAAGAAAAAGATTACATTAATCAACACCACGAAGATGGCATTGGTTTATTCAGTGGACATCATATGGATAAGAATGCCAAACCAATCTTTCTGAAGTCCAGATCTGTACCTTATACGTTGCGTGAGAAAATTTAGAAAGAGCTTGACAAACCCCAGACTGAGGGTATCATAAAACCAATAGCATTCAGTGATTGGGCATGTCCAATAGTCCCTGTGAAAAAATCTGATGGTAGTGCGCACATTTGTGGGGACTATAAAACTACTATAAATAAGTTTTCCAAACTCGATAGCGACCCACTACCTAAAGCAGATGATCTATTTGCTACTCTCGGTAGTGGAACTTCCTCCACCAAGCTTGATCTTACCTCAGCATATGCTCAAATGGAACTTGACGAGGAGTCACAGAAATATACTTGTATTAACACCGATAAAGGATTGTTTGTTTACAACAGGTGTCCGTTTGGAGTCCGGTCAGCTGCTGTTGTGTTTCAAAGACACATGGAAAGTCTTTTGAAGTCTGTCCCTCAAACTGTAGTGTTTCAGGATGATGTTCTAGTGACGGTTAGGTCAGAAAAGGAGCATTTGGGAAACTTGGAGGAGGTATTACGCCGCCTTGATAGAGTTGAGTTGAAACTAAAACTTCAAAAATGTGTTTATGGCACCTGAGGTAGAGTTCCTGGGTCGTAAGGTTATGGCCAGTGGTATCATGCCGACCCGGTCAATAACGATGGCTATCAGAAATGCTCCCAAACCTGAGAATGTTCCGGAATTGAGAGCATTTTTAGGGATGTTGAATTACTACTGTAATTATTTGCCAAATTTAAGCACTTTACTTGAGCCATTACATGCATTGCTGAGGAAAGATAAAGTTTGGAAATGGTGTTCTGATCAGGAAACTGCTTTTAAAGAGGCTAAGGAACTTTTATGTTCTTCTCATCTCCTAGTTCACTTTGATCTCAGTAAAAAGCACATTTTGAGCTGTGATTCATCTTCATATGGTGTTGGTTGTGTTTTGCAGCAATACAATGAAAATGGTAGACTTCAACCTGTTGCTTTTGCCTCTAACACTTTGTCTTCAGCTGAGCGTGATAATTGTATGGTGGAAAAAGAGTCTTTAGCTTGTGTATTTGGAGTAAGAAAGATGCACCAGTACCTGTATGGTCGTAAGTTTGAGCTTGAAACGGATCACAAACCACTGATAACATTGTTGGGGGATAATAAAGAAATCAGCCCTAATGCCTCTGGACGTATTCAGCGATGGGCTTTGCTGATGTCTGGTTATGACTACAGCATAAAGTACAGACCAGGTAAAACTAATACCAGCGCTGATGAACTGAGTTGCTTACCCCTTCCTACTTCGACTGTTGTAACTTCTCAATCTTCCGAGTTGTTGCTTGTAATGCAATGCTTCGAAGACGAAGTGTTGCCAGTGACAGCCCAACAATTAGGTTTGTGGACCAACAATTATCCAAACTTGTCATGTGTAAAGAAGTGCATTCTGACTGGTGATTGGGAGAACATTCCAGAAAGTTTGTCATCACAGACTAAGCCATATGTCAGTAGGAAAAACGAACTCTCAGTTCAGTCAGATTTTCTAGTGTGAGGGTCGAGAACTGTGGTGCCGACAATGGGACGCTCTATACTTCTTTCTCTATTACATGACTCTCACCCTGGTATTGTTGTAATGAAATCAATAGCTAGGGATCTTGAGATGTGTGTTCATAGGTGTTCTAGTTGCCAGGAGCTCGGGAAAAGACCAACCCAATTCTCCTATTCACCAGTGGTCATGGCCCTCGAAACCTTGGTCGAGATTCCATATAGATTTCGCTGGTCCTTTCCAGGGTAAAATGTTCTTGATTGTGTTAGATGCTTACTCAAAGTGGATTGAATGTAAAATAATGACTTCAATTACATAAAAAATACGATAGTCTCTCCATGCAATCTTTGCTCAACATGGTTTGTCAGATACCTTGTTAGCGACAATGGAGCTTCCTTTGCGAGTTCAGACTTTCAAAACTTCCTCAGACTTAATGGTATTAAACATGTTTGGTGTGCTCCATTCAAACCGGCATTAAATGGACAGGCAGAGCGTGCAGTCCAGGTTGTGAAAAATGGGCTGAGGACAGTGACAAAGGGCTCCCTTCAAACAAGGCTGTCTCGTTTCCTGCTAAATTATCGTACTAGATCCCACACTGTGACAGGTAGATCTCCAGCAGAATTACTCATGAATAGAGAACTTAAAACAGCTTTGTCACTAGTGCATCCCAAACTCAGACGTAAAGTTGAGGATAGGCAGATTAAGCAAAAAGAGTATTATGATCAGTATTCAGTGTTACCAGATACCCGTGTCAATGATTCTGTTTATGCTTTAACAGGAACGCGCATGCGTGCCTGGGTGTCAGCAAAGGCTGTAAGACACTGCTCCTGAAAAGTCGTATTTATGACGAATTCAGCGAGTCTACTAATCCCAGTCTTTGCAGAGAACTATAGTAAAACCCAGTTATCAGCACAATGGCATATATTTTTTTTTTACTTTTGGACTTTGTCATTTTTGTTTGATAAAAACATCTGGTCCTACCACCCGGTCCCTCTGGTCGAAGATTTTCAAGTTTGCGCATGCGCTGTGTGACGCAGCAGTGACGTTTACCACTCCACCTGACTGCAGTGTTGCCAACATGCCCCATGCCCGCCGTTAAACGCTCCCGTTCGTTGTAGACGGCGGCAGTAGGTGACAGTGATGCTGACGACTTTCATCTTGAAGACAAGTCTAAAAAGCAGAAACCTCAGAAGTCAGGGGCTACGGCTCCCTCTCGCACCCTGTTTGGGACTGTAGAGGGTGACCTCCTCCTGCCTTCGGGGTCCCCCGCAAGTGAGCTTACATGTGGCTCAATGACCGACCCTCCGCTGACAATGGACATAGGGGATTCCCTTCGCCTACCTGCCCCGTCGCGCCTTCGCCGTCTCGCCTTTCCTCGGGACTTGCCTCTGAGCACACGGACGACCTGGTTCTTCCGTCACTACTCTCCACTTCAGGACTCAACACTTCGCCTCCGCCGAGGTCCTACAGCAGTAATAGTCACCACACAAATGGACGAGACGGTACGCCTGCTCACTCAAGTGGGCTTTCCTGCTCCCCAGGGGGAGGTGATGCTGAAGTTCACCACCATCACCCCAGAAACTCGTCGTACCAAGGTAATGGTTCGCCACGTACCCTGGGAGATCCCTATCGACGATCTTCGCCCTCTTCTCCCACAACTACTGGACATGGAACGCCGCATCAACCCGGTCTCCAAACGTCCATCCAACGAACTCATCGGCAGGTGGGTGGGCCCCTTCCCCCCGAAGGTGAATGTAGGACCTATTCACAACTGTCCTCTCGACCGATTTATCGGAACCCCGAAAATCTGTGGTCGGTGCCAATCGTGGAAACACCGCACCGGGGAGTTCACGAGGATGGTCGCCTGCGGTTTCTGTGCAGGTCCTCACGACACAGTGGAATGCAAATCGAAAATTCAGAACAAAATCCCAGTTGTTCCACGGTGTGTCAATTGCCATGGCAGTCACCACGCCTGGAATGCCAACTGCCCACAGCGTCCTGGCACTCACCCAGGGGAAAACTTTCCGTGTTCCACCGCCCTCGTCTCTGACGAAGCCCCTGTCAACCAAACCTCACGCCTGTCCACCACCGCCTCTTCCATCCACCAAGGATTTCCCATTGATCTCCTCTCCTCTACCATCCCCCCTATCACCCATCCTTTCTCCCCTCCCTCCCTCTCCTTACCGTTCTTGGAACAAGGTCGTTGCCGGCCCAGCCACACAGTCACCACCACCTCCTGCTCACCCGGGCCCCCGCTGTCTTTCACCAGCACCACCACCTCTTGCTCACCTGAACCCTCACCTTTCCTCCCAGTCACCATAACCTCCTGCCCACCCGGACCCCCGCTGTCTTTCACCAGCACCACCACCTCTTGCTCACCTGAACCCTCACCGTCCCTCTCCGTCGCCACCACCACCACCTGCCCAGTCGGGCCCTCGGCAATCCTCACCGCCACCTCCAGCTCCTGCACAGGTACACCAAGTTGGTTCTATGGAAACACTCACTCTCCATCTGGATCGCCACTCCAAGCAAATCAACCTTCTCTCTGCCCAACTCAACTCGTTTGTGGAAACAATTGCGACATTGCAGAGGCAACAACAACTCATTCTGGACACACTGACCCAACAGGGGCACCGCACTTTGCAAGCCCTGGTGACCCGCCTCCTTCCTTCTCCCGAGATGGAGGATCCATCCCTCACTCTCCCACTCCTCCCTCTCCAATATCTTCAACAGAATTTGGTACCTCCTCTGGAGCCCTGTCTATCCCCACCGACTCATCTCACACCGGAGGCCGTTCCCTCCTCTTCTTACAATGGAACATCCAGGGACTTAGACCTCGCCGGACAGACCTCGCCCAGTTTGTGCTCTCCCATCAAGTAGATGTTGCTCTACTTCAGGAAACCATCACATACGAAGTTACTCCAATCCGCCTATCTGGCTATACTGTTTACACCCTGCCTCGGTACCGTGGGCAGGCTCGTGGCCTCCTCACCCTTGTGCGCAACATCATTCCATCTGTTCGCCTCCCGTCACCTTGCTCTTGGTGACCGAACCCTTCGTGTAGTCAACGTTCATTTCAAGAGTGATTCTCTGGACCCCCAGGTTCTTCACGACCTCCATGATGGGGTTCCCACTATTGTTCTTGGCGACTTTAATGCCCGCCATCCCACTCTTACTCCAGATCATCCCACTCCATGTACCCTTAACGGATCACATCTCTCACAGTTTCTTAATGGGGATGATGATGTTCGCTTTCTTTTTCCTGACGATCCTACTCGCCTCCCCCATAGTTTCCTTGATGTTGGCTTACTATTGAACGGTATATCTCCTTACATCCTACCGTCTGCACCGAGCCTGCTCTGTATAGTGACCATCTTGCCATTACTACCCATTTCAGGCTCTCATTCTCTGCCCCAACAGCAGCTCCTTATCTATCCCCTCGCCTTCGTCTGACACAAGGTGCTGTTCCTTCCTTTATCCAATACCTTTCTATCTGGCCGGACTCCTATGTTGTCCCTCAGCGCTGATTTTGTTGATGCCGTGTATGACTCTGTCAATCGCGCTGCCCATCCACGCCCTCCCCGTCACCCCAGAAGAGCCACCAACTACTGGTATCGTATCCCTGCCATGAGACATCTCCGGCAGGTAACCCGTGATCTCCATTCTGCCATACGGAGGTCTCGCTCTCCAGAGGACTGGGAAGACTTCAAAAACTGGTGCTCCTTTGCAACTCAGGAGCGTCGTCGAATTCGTGAGGCGGACTGGCTATCCTTCACGGGGTCTCTATCATTCCAGTGGGCACCCTATTATGTATGGAATCGGATTAATGCTATACGGGGTACTCGACGGAGGCCTCCTCCCCACCCTGACCCCGCCTCCCTTGCCTACTCTTTAATGGAGGACTGGGCACGAGCTTCCTCCCCTGAGGCACTTCCAGATCCGATGCAGGAGGCAGTGCAGGCTCGCATCGATGCGTCTGAGCCTGTTGTTCGTGCTGCTCTTACCTCCCCTGCCCCCACTGATCATCCCATTACACAGTTCGAGCTTGACAGTGCTCGTCGCTCTAGAAAAGACACCTCTCCTGGGGATGATCAGATAATCTACTTCGTCCTCAACGCCTGTACTATTATTCCTAACGGACCCTTGCTCGCTTTCTACAATATGTCTTATGAACATAGGGTTCTCCCGTCTAACTGGAAAAATGCCACTGTTATCCCCATCCCTAAGCCGGGAGATCCTGGGAAATATCGACCCATTAGTCTTACCTCCTGTGTTTGCAAGATGATGGAGAGGATACTCCATCGTGGTCTTCTTCACACCATAGGCGGCTTCCACAACTCCCTCAATGGTTCCATACAACATCGCAGCACAGCACGCTCCATTGCTTCCTTTTATTGCAATCAAACTGCCCGTGTCTCCGTCTTCCTTGATATCAAGGGAGCCTTTGATACGGCTCAGCCTGCCCTCATTTTAGCTGAACTTGCGCGGTTAGGGGTTAAAGGGAGACTTCTTCGATGAACCTCGGCACCCCTCAAGATGGAGTCCTGAGTCCCACCTTGTTTAACGCTCTCATGCACTCCATTGCATCTCTCCCATGGCCGACAGAAGTTGTCCACTCAGGATATGCCGACGATGTCCTCCTCCAGGCCCCTGACTACCTTAGCATGCAGGAAGCCCTTGATCTGGTCTCCAGAGAGTGTGATTCACTTGGTTTCCTTCTTTCAACTGCGAAAACAAAAGCCATGTGGCACGGTCGTATTGTACCTCCCCCTCTTTTCTTATCAGGAACACCCTTGGACTGGGATAATGAGACAAAATACCTGGGTGTGTATGTAACTCGCACACATTGTCAGATCCCTGAAGTCTGCTATCTTCGAGACATATGCTTTCGGCGTCTCGCTCCCCTCTCTACCACGTGCAGGGGTTCCCTTGGTGCCACCATCCCTGTACTTCTCACCATGTACAAGTCCTTTGTCCGTTCCTGTGTCGACTACGTCGCCTCTGCCCTTGTCAACATTAGTCGGACTGCTTTCAACCGTCTCGAAGTTATCCAGAGGAAAGCTGCTCGTATCATCCTTGGGGCTCCTCAATGGACACGCTCTACTTCTCTATATGCCGAACTTGGTCTTTCCCCCTTACAGGATCGTGTCCAGGAGTTTTACCTAAAAACTGCCGTTTCATTCTACGAGATTCTCGGGGCAGCTATATCCAAGTCAACTTGACTCCTGCTGTCCGAGACCGACCTCCATCTAGAAGACAGTGGCGAGGGTCACTCATCCGAGCCCTTTAGGAACACGACCTCCTGCCTGATATTGTTGTCACCCCTGCTGTTGGTTCGTCTCCTTCTCCCTGGCTGGATTTTCAACCTGAAGTGATTGCCCTCGGTGGACCGCTCCCGAAATCCCACGTGAACCCTGTTATTCTCTGCAAATACCACCTCTCCAGGATCGCCCACTGGTCCCCAGGTAGGGTCGTCCTCTACACTGATGGCTCTGTTGATCCCGCTACAGGTAGGGCCGGGGTTGGTGTCTACATCTCCTGTCCTCATGCCCCTGAGCCTATCAAACTTTCTCTAAGAGTTTCTGACGGGGCATCCTCCACTCAGGCTGAACTGATAGCCCTCCTTGCTGCCCTTCTCGCTGAGGAAGAAGCCGATGGTTTCTGCTCCTTGCTTGTCTGCTGCGATTCCAGGTCTGCTCTCGACGGGATCGCATTTGGATCAGGGGAAAATAAGGACCTCATCCTCCGAATACGAGGGTTAACATCCACACTTCAGGATGCAGGCCGTCTTGTGACATTCCTATGGATACCCAGTCATGTCGGTATCTTGGGGAATGAGGCAGCAGATGGTCTTGCCAAGACTGGCTGTAACAAGGCCACACCTGACTACGTTGTTCCTCGAACACTTTTACAGCTTAGGACCCAAATTCGCCGCAAACAGAGAGAAGCTCGGAAAGAAGCCATCCCCCTGGACTCCCCGCCCACCTGGTACGATGTCTTCCTTTAACTTCCTGACCTCTCTTATGTCTATGGGAAAGGGTCGCGGAAAAGGGACGTGATTGCTGCCTGTATCATCATTGGGTATGACTTTGCTTCGGAGATTGGTATCCCCACATCCCCTGAGCAACGCTCTTGTGCATTATGCAGAAGACCCGACAGCCGCACCCTTATCCACTACCTCCTAAGATGTCCCCACACACTACGCTTCTGTGACGCCTGCTGGACCACCACTCTACGACCCCCTGACGGAGACACGATGATCCTCCCCATACTGGCCAGATATTATGTCAATAATATTGATGATGTGTTAAAGGAATATCCTTCCTTCCTTAGGCTTTAGTAAGCACCTTTATAATATGTATATATACTTGTGAGACTTGCCAGATGCTTCTTGTGTTATTGTACAGGGGTACCTAGTGAGAGCACTAGGATCCCGCTTCCTCTATCAAGGAATAAATATTAAAATTGAATTGAATTGAATTATTCTTTAAATATTTCAAATAACCAAAAGTGGTTACCAGGATTTGTAACCCAGAACATAGAAGATAAACGATTCATGACTCTGTTAACGGATGGTAGAATTGTACGTAGACATATTGACCAAATTAAGTTCCGCCATGCTGATAATGTTGTAATCAATTCAGGTCAGAATAGTGATCCAGCAGATGTTCCAGTGCCATCTGTTCCAAATATTATACCAACTCACAAGCCTGACAGTCTTGACGTTGATTCCACATATAAGGATAAGGGAGCAGAACCTAATAGTAATATAGTGAACAATGAAATATCTTGTGAAGATGAATCTATGACCTATGACCAGCCACCTAATTTGGTAACTGAAACTGTACTTACAGTGCTCAAAAGATCTACTCGCCACAGACTGGCTCCAG
Organism: Homarus americanus; assembly: GCF_018991925.1. Taxonomy (NCBI): domain Eukaryota; kingdom Metazoa; phylum Arthropoda; class Malacostraca; order Decapoda; family Nephropidae; genus Homarus; species Homarus americanus. Next base: position 2,886,507 of record NW_024737097.1, read on the forward strand.
GCAGATTACAAATGTAAAAATGTGTAAAAACGTTAAAATTTTATATTTATTTTTTTCTTTGTCTACATTGTTTCGAAAATTAATGGGGGAGTTATGTTATGTTCGGGTTCAAACATGTCTCATTGTTTTGTTTGTATGTTTCAATGCCTCATTGTATTATTCTTTGTGGAGTGATTCCTTACATAGATGTCTCTGTTAGCTTATTTTATACACTGATAGTTGCACTTTCTTTTTTGTGTTATAATGTTATCAACTTTGTAGATGTAATCTTACATTTGTGACGGTATAAGTTGGACTCTGCACGAAGTTGTTTCTCTCACCCTAACCCATGGTTAATTATATACACAACAGTTCCCTTCACCCTAAGCAGCAGAACGAGCCGATGTGGCAGGACGATGACCCACCAAGAAGTGTTCGAGTCAGTTTCTGATGAATACTTTCATGTGGCTGGCCGTACCTATCTGGTGTATGTCGACTGTATGTCCGGGTGCCCATATGTGTCATCGTGCCCATGGACAGCGTCAGCGGCTCATCTTGTCAGTGCCCTGTGGTCTGTTTTCGCAGACAAGGGCGTGCTCATTGTCCTGAGGACTGATGGAGGTCCCAAGTTCACGTCGTCTATGTTACGCCGCTTCCTGACACGGTGGAGCACCAGGTGACTTCGCCGTACAATCTTCGGGCCAACGGCACGCAAAAGCTGCAGTCTAGACGGTGAAGAAGCTGATAATGTCGAAAACACGGAAGGGACACCTGGACGAGGACGAAGTTGCCCGTGGACTGATGGAGCTGAGGAACACGCCTAGCGCTGAGGGAAGGTCACCAGCACAAGAACTGTTTGGTCACCCCTTGAGGTCGGAAGTACCTGCACATCATCGCTCGTTTGCTCCAGAGTGGCAGCGCACAACTGACCAATGCGACTCCAGGGCCGAGCACTTCAGAAGAAAAGAAAAATCATGACACGACTCCACGGCGCGACAGCTTCCCTGGCTGCACCTTGGCGCCTACGTTGACGTGCAGGACCACATGAGCAGTCGATGGGACCGCTAAGGTTTTGTCGTGGGCATAGGATCTCGCCGGGACTACCTTGTCAAAATGGGTAGTGGCCGCATCCTGTGGAGGAACAAGAAATTCCGCCGTCCCCATCGTCCGATGGTGCCGTAAAGCGCCTTGGAGTCAACATCCGAGGCGAAGGCTCCAGCGAAACCAGACAGCATCCAGGGACCTGCAGCATGTCTACTGCCATGCGTAGATTCGGAGGAGCATCCAGGCCCGCAGCTCCCGCCACACCGTAGTGGCCGCCAGCAGCGAGCGCCACAGCGACTGGAGGTGCGATGGGATTCTCAGACTTACAGCAATGAGATGAAGAGATGAGTCCAGACATCATGGATCCTCAAGTCGGCCCCACTGTCTCGGGGGAGGTGCATGGTGTTTATGTAATGCGAACAAGAGCGAGTGAGTGAGCCACTGTGTGGCGTGAATGAACATATGTGCGAGTGCTGTCCTCTAGTGGTGCGATTGACGTGTGCACGAGTGCTGCTACCTTGTGGTGTGAATGAAAGTTGGTTTTGGGTTGAATGTCTGATTAGTTAGATGACGTGGCACGAGATTTGTTTCGTGAGTCTTGCCTGTTACCCTGTAAAGGAGACTGTATTCTACTGTACCACTGTACGGACCTCTGCCAGTAAATTGCATCTGTGAAACCTGTGTTTCTTTGAGCCGTCGCACCGAGTAGCATTTGAACAGACACCTTGGCACAGTCCACCTGCCACTCCCTGCTGTATTTCTTTGGTAGGATAGAGAAATTGGTCACTATTACAGGTACCTCTTCTACAGATGGATCGATTAAAGTTCTTCCTCCCATCACTCCATCTTCTACTCTACATTGCTCATCAGGCTCCACCATTCCCAGTCGGGTATGCAAGGCACCGTTCACCTTGCACGGCAACAGCACCTCTGATCTTGGGGGAATAACTACTGTCCGCCTAGCTGTAACCTGAGCATTTGCATGCTTCAGTCTTCAGCGGTACCCACTTCCCTTTAATTTTCAACTGCATCGTGCCAAGGTCCAGTTGTCGGATCACCGGTATGGTTTAAGCCAGGCGAGATCTACTGGTGGTCTGCTATCCTACTGCACCCATCTTTCGGCATCCTCTCTTAGGGAATTTGGGGAAATTTTCGTCGTGGCCCTCAACATCTCCAAACCATTTGACAGGGTAGGGCACAAGTCTTTGCTTTCTAAACTTCCCTCGTATGGTTTCTCTCCCCCACTTCTTTCTCAAATTTCTAGCTTCCTTGAAAACCGATCCATGGCAGTTGTTGTCGAGTTATCGATCTCTCGCTCTTTCTCTACCATTAGTGGTGCCCCATAAGGTTTTACTCTTTCACTTACTCTCATCCTTCTTTTTTTTTTCAATGATTTACTTCACACTACGACTAATTCTATCCACTCTTACGCTGATGCTTCTACTCTTCACTCTTCTTCACATTCCCCCCCCCCCTCTAATTCTCAAACTAGATCTGCTTCTAAAGCTGATATCATTTCATCTATCAATGAGGATCTGTGCAGCATCTCCGAATGGGAAGGTAAAAACTTGGTTAAATTCACTAGTAATAAAACACTATATACCAATTCCGCTTTCCAAATTAGATGATCCACCAGTCACATTTCAGGACTTAATCATTCTGCCAAATTCTAAAATAGATATGCTAGACCTCACCATTTCCTCTAATATGTCATGGAAGCCACACATCCACAATATTGCTAAAGCTGCCTCCCGAACGCTGGAAATGCTTTACAGATGCCGTGGCTACCTCACTCCTAAGCAGTTGCTTCAAGTTTATAAAGAATTCATTCGTCCTAACTTGGAGTTTTGCTCTCATATCTGGGGTGGCTCTTCTTCTGTCCAACTGTTAGATAGGGTGGAATCAAAGGCATTTCGTCTTATTAACTCTCCTCCTTTAGTTGATAATCTTTCTTCCCTTTCTCTTCGCTGCAATGTTGCTTCACTCTCTCTCTTTTACAGTTACTTCAATGGGCAATGTTCGGTGTATTTGGCATCCTGTGTACCGCTGGCAAGGCCGTGGGCTGTAACACTCGTCTTGCCTGCGGTGCCCACCGTTTCTGTGTGGATGTCGGTCACACTATAATAGCCCATTATAGTACATCCTTCTTTCCTCACTCGGCCAAACTGTGGAATGCTCTGCCTTCTTCTGTGTTTCCATACTCATATAATCTGTCTCACTTCAAAAAGCTGGTTTTCCGGCATCTTCGTGGTGGAGATTAATATAATTTTTTTCTCTTCTATTTTTAATTTCTCTTTACTCTTATTTTTCCTCCCCCTAGACCCGTTGTGTGTCGATGACAAGTGCCCGGAAGGCCTATTCCCCGTAAAAAAAGGTCCAGGCCCAGGATGCTGTATAACCTAACCCTATACGGTTTCTTCTTCCCTTCCCAGCCTGATGCTGATAGTCACTGGTCCCTTTCGTACTGTGCAGTGTCCAGTTAGCCAGAACAGCTGCTGCCACGTCTCAGGTAGTTGTCGATGACTAAGCACGTCCAGCCTCACAAAAGTTTGCTCTAAGGCTGTGTCAATCATCAACGGACACCTTATGCCATCGATCTCACCTTCAACCAGGACACTGCTTTCAGTGGCTCGATTGCATTTTGACAACAATGGGGCTCTGGTGAGACAGGCTAGTCGTTGCCCCTCAGCACCAGCCATCTCTAGTTTACCATCTTAGTGGGCTGCTCTTCTTTCACCTCTCTTGGAATTCTGTGGGCACTTAGCCTTGCAGTGTCCATTTTTTCCCCACGTCCAACATCCTCTCTTCTCCATGTTTTTCTCTGTATTGCCCTTCTCTCGCTCCCGTTTCCGCTTGTAATAATCCTCGTGTTTGTGCACAATCTTCTCACAATACCAGCAGGTTCCTTTAAATCTGTTTCTTATACTTGGCCCTTCCGTGCTTTAAACCCAGAGCTAGACTCCGTCCTGAAGCTTGGTACACTTGACCTCAAGTAAAATTCAAATTCCAGGACTGTAGCCAAAGCTTCCTGTAGAGTTACAGGTTGGGACTGCTTCACCTGCATCTTGAGCTGTGTGCTGTCCAATGCCTCCACAAACTGGTCCCAGAACAAAACACGGTTAACAGATCAGGTGATGCTCCAGGGTACGCCCTATGAGCCATACTTTCCAGCTCTTCAGTAAGCTGTTGCAGTGTTTCACCTTAATTACAGGTACGAGTACAGAATCTGGCCCTACAAACCTCATTTTGGTGCTTGGTTCCATACCTTCGTTCCAGTACCTTTACCAGTGACATGTACCTGCTTCACTCTTTTGTCAACTGGCTGAGAACCTCCATAGCCGCGCCCTTAAGACTCTTGGCTAATTGCTCCACACACACTGCCTGTCAACCCACCAGTTTTGTTCAGCTAGTAACTCGAACTTGGCTTGGTATGCTTCCCATTAGATCTTGTCATCAAATTCCTGTGGTTTCTTCTTTACCGCCTCTCTTGGATAGTTCACCACTTCACTTGACGTAGCTCCAAGTCTAAACTCAGTAGCTCTGTAATTCAACTCAGCACTTCCCATTTCCACACGCTCAACGTATTTTCAATAATTTTCAACACTATTCACTCCACTCATGGCGTGCACAAACGATGTTTCACGCACACCAGCACAATTATAGGGGTCACTAGATCTTGGCTGATATCCTGTTGTTAGACAGTTCTCCAGCACTTCCATCCTACTAATGACTTTCTTTAGTTCAATGTTCACTACTGATAGCTCTCCACGTGCCTCTTTGATCTTACCACTCACTTTTTGTTTGTGCTGCTTCAATTTTTCACCCACTTCAACCTGCACTTCATGCAACGCATCATCCCATCTGTTACACGTTGCTTGTAAAGCCTCATCCCGTTCATGAATTTTCTTGTCGATCTCTTCCTGCAGCTGCTGTAGTTGTTGTTTCTGTTCTTCTCTGTTCCTGAATTTTCACTTGCATCTGCACATTTTCATGTTTCCACTCTTCCCGTTGTTCTTGTAGCTGTTCTTGCAACCTTGTTTGTCGCTCTTTCTGTTCTTCTCGTTGTGATTGTGAGAATTGCATCAGATCAGCAATGGAAATCTCTCCTTACCAGGCCTGGCTTCTCGTCTGGGCACCGTCACCTTCCATCTTGACTGATATCTTACTGCTAGGCTATCCCACTCCTGACACCAGTTTTACGACCCTCCTTTCGCCGCTTCCCAGCCTCCACCACTGGTTACCAGCGGCCAGGTCATATGTATATACAAAAGCAGTAGATATCTCACAAGTGTTAGTTTCGGCCAGGAAGAGGTGTGGCGTGTGTGTGGTGAGCTCTGTGTTTCTCGTCGAAAAACAGGGTCATTTCAGGAGTACCCAGCCTGATTTTAAAAAAAATGTGATTCGTGGGGGACTAGTGAGTGACGTGACCAGCACAATATCTGTCTGTGTCAATTTACTGGTGAATCTGTGACTACCACGTGAGGAGTAGGCCCACCAAGCTCCCCTCAGTGCCACTGCTTGTAATCCGAGCCCTTGTCCACCCCCCACCGTCCCACCAGGCCGGCCACCCCAGCTGACCAAACAGCTTGACTGACTCTCTACAGCCAGCTACACAGCTACACTCCCCTCGCTAGCTCCGATATGTCTAAGTTGGCTGCGAGTGTCAAAAGTTTAAATTTCACAAGACAACAGCTGGCTGATGTGATAATGGAAGTCCAAAGGACTCTCATACAGGACATCATACAACCAATGAATAAGTAGACCATCAGGAAACTAGAGGAAGCTGACCGGCGTCTCACTGACCAACTAAGTGATGTTAGGAGCGATTTTGGTTTGTGCAGGACAATAAGACCCTTGTCGTTGACGCGATGAGTATAATTCGGCCAAAACCTGTTGAATACAATTCACATATAACAACTGCTGGTACATTAGGACACAGTTTGAATAATACGATCAATATACAGTACATAATTACACTTATTAAAGTTATTTAGAGTTCTCAGAGGATTCAACAGTTCACAATCACACTCACGTTTTGGGGTCTAGGGTTAGACCAACGAGAACACATATAATGTCCTGCGAGAAATGTTGTGGACGAGAATCAAGATGTTGCCTTTACAGTAGAAGGCGATAGACTGTTCTTCAGGCAGTCACACAGCTGCTACCAGCTCCATCTCGCCTAGTAAGCTATTCTGAGTTGTAAACAGTTTCTTCACTTAACATGTGGCCGGCGCGCACAATTTGTGTGTGGCGATAACAGTTAGAAGCTTAGAATTCTCGCAAGAGGAAATAAGTGTTACGAGTTGGGGATTTAGAATATAGTTAAAAGTCTACCCAGATCCCAACAGGCAACAAAAAAAACAAAACAAAGACAATCGGACTATAAAAGGGTAGACAAAGGATGCGAGTTTTTGTTGTGTATAATGTATAATAATTTACCCTTAACCATACTTAACCTAAACATTAACAGTATATACATATTTATACAACATACAATAATTTGAAGCAAGGTGGAGGAGGCAATATAAGATTACAAATACTTAAGTGCGGAGCCGAGACGGCTGACGAGTAAGGCTGAGTATTGTAGAAGACGGTAGGTAGTCACTGTGCCGTAGGTTTCCAGGATAGGTGATCCTGTGGTCACTTCCCAGAGTGAACTGCCCTCTCATCGAACTGGAGCTGATGAAGAAGACTTGTAGGAGGTGACGCAACAACCAGGATATGGAGAAGGGAAACCCCGGAGTGGTAACTAAAACTAGTCATACTCGTGTTTCGTCCCTAGATGGCGTTGCTCGTGGTGCTGGGTAGGTAGATCAGGACAATAGATGGCGTGGTTCGTAGTGCTGGGTAGGTAGATCATGATAATTGGTGGCGTGGTTCGTAACACAAGTGACTTAAAACCAACGTTGTACGTTGAAGCTAAAGAAAACCATACACTCAGGACCCAAGTTCAACAGCTGAGCGAGGATAATTCCAAACTTAAAACAGAACTAGCAACAACAGCAGACCGGGTGGATTTTGTGGACGACATACGGGGGCAAAACCACCGCAGGTTTGCTGGAGTCCCCGAAGATCCCCACGAGAATTGGCAGTCATCCCAATGCAAAATTTCACGCCTGCTGAATGAACATTTTCAACTTCCCGAGGTCAAGTTTGACCGTGTTCAACGAGTCGGGAAACCCAACCCCTCCCGCCTCCGCGACATCATAACAAAATTCTCACCCCCCTCTGACCTCGACCAAGTGTTCTATCAGCTCAGTAAGCTGAAAGGCACCACTATCTTCGTCAACAAGAACCTATGTCCAGGTACGACTAAAGCCCGCCAACTGCAAATGGACCAGCTTAAATAAGCCAGGAAACAAGGGAAACACGTGACGTCCAGTCATAAAACCCTTGTTGTGAGGGACTCTCGGGCAAATGGGACCCCCCACTGTACCAGCCCCCAAAAGCCTCTAGAGAATCCCCTCCCCACTGAGGGGGAACCAGCCACTGCCAGTGTCCGCATCCTGGCTATCACTTATGGAGTTCTCCCCTGCCGGCTAACTCGGGTACTACACGTCCTCCCTCTGCAGTGGAAACCAGCGACCCTCAAAACCAAATGACAGGCGCACCTCCCACTCAAACTGGGAATCACCCTCAACAGTACCAGTCATCTCAATTCTGTTAGTTGTAGCACTTGTAAGTACGTTACCTCCCCCTCCACTATTATAACTTTCTTTGACCTTCCTTTTTCACACCTCAGTGACCCTGATTTTTTTACTGCTGTTCCTTAATCAGTACCAATATTCCTACACTGATAATGCTAGAATCGTTCCCTTAGATGTACTAGATCGTATGTGTTACACCCCCCTTCACCCATAGTGTCGACACAATACTCCCTCATATTGACCCTGATGCCTTTCTTCAAAACTCACTGGGTTACACCAACCCCAATTGTACCTATTACTTTCCTGACTTTCCCGAGTTTAGTTCTAGTTGTCTACTGCCTCGTTCCTTCTCCTTAATTAGCCAGAATATTAGCAGTATTCCCCTTCACTTCGATACATTTCTAGATCAGTGTATATCTTCTATTGCCCACAAATTTGATGTACTTGGATTCTGTGAGACCAAAATCACTAACGATGTTGAACATTTGTATAACATTCCTAATTATAATATACACTGCATCAACACGTCACGACACAGTGGTGGTGTCGCACTATATGTTGATATTAAGTACAACACTTCCGTAGGAGATGATTTAAAGGTTCAGGAGGAGTACATGGAGAGTGTTTTCACTGAATTACGTAATGACACACGAAATATCCTAGTAGGTGTAATCTACAGAAGACCCCACACTCAGTGCTCAATGTATCAGTCATATCCAAAAGTTAGTGAGGTCGCACTTCGAGTCCTCTTGCCATTTTCTACTACTTATTTATGTGAATCAGGTTTCTTCACTCTTCTTCAAATAAAGAATAAAAGCCGAAACCGGTTACATGTGGACCCAGACATGAGATGTGCTTTATCAGTGACTCAACCTCGAATCAGTCGATTGACTGGAAGGAAACAATGTCATCCATCCCATTGAACTGTAACAAAATATGCATTCTGTTTGATGATTGTAAACATTAAAATAAAGGAAGATTACCAAAACAGTTTATTTCATCATTATTTGTGAGGGGCTTGGGAGAGAACAGAAGGGGGCCACGAGGATGTTGAGAGTTCCTCGGGGATGGAGTGAAAAGGTTTGAGAAACACTTATCTTTATACTATAAAATTTGTTGTGTGGGCAGCTAATATCCATTGAATTAGTTAATGTGCTAAGTAATATTTATATATTCAAAATAGTATTACTGTGTTGCACAATAAATTATCTAATAATATTTATTTACAAAGCCGATCAGCCGAGGTTGGACAACTACAGCTGGCTGCCTCCTGCTGGGAAGTTCACCCCAACCAGTGACGTCACAACTAATCACAGCTTTTCGCAGTCACGTGACTTTTTAGCAACTTTAACCATTATTTATAACAGTTTTTGGCCCAATTTATTTAAAATATCATTACCATAGTGAATTTAAGCGTTTTCTTTACCAATTGACCTGTCATCCTACAAACAAATTTCGACCGTCAACTCGTCCATTGGCGGTGTATAACATCTCAGAGGGCACTACAGTACTCAGTCGAGTGTCCATAACCGGAGATGGCTGACGCCCGCCCCCATAAGGGGTTACAGCCGCTAGTCCGCAAAAATTGTGAGAGCAAACTTTTTCGGAGTGAGAATTGTGAACTCTTGGAACAACCTGCCAGAGAGTGTTGTGAGTTTGTGACGGCACCGAGTATGAGCTGTTTCAAGACCAAACTTGTCACTTAACCAACACTGGAGCAGGTTCAGATACATTCAAGAGCCAGTGCATGCCCAGTACATGCCAACAGTGTGTAAGTGACGTGACCGACCGCCCAAGCGGCTAACGAGCCGATCAGTGGCGAAGAGGATAAAAGCACAATAAAAGTAAAAACATACCTTTTCCTGCGCCATGTTTGTTCCCTTCTGTAATTGTCATCTTCCACCCTTCGTGTTCAGTAAGTTCCACGCACTATAATAAGTCATCTTCAGCATGTCCTCATTTAAGTAACTTCTAGGACTATGTAATAACGGTGATAGTTATTACAGGTTATTACATGAAAACAGAGCACTAGTACTCCCACATCCACACCCAACCTTGATCTCGTCCAGACTGAAGAATGGCCGTTACTTTTATGGGCGAAGTCGGAGAACAACCACAAACAAGCAAGTCCATATTTCAGCTTCTAACTGTATGTTTAATTCAGAAAAAAGTTAGGCTTTCTTGAAGAAGTTCCTTAAATTAAACGTGATCCAAGTAGAGCAATATTAAGACACAAACACTATGTGTTTAATTTACAGCTGTGGATTTCAGTCTGGTGGAAATGGATGGGACCTTTTGTTCGAAAAAAGAAGCTGTTCTGACCACTTTGATGAAAAGACTCGAGAATGCCAATTGGTTCGATAATGTGTGAGATTCTATGAACTTTACAGAGGCCTTAGTATGCAGACGATTGTTGACGATTTGAGGCAAGGTCATGGGAGTGGTTACGGTTAATATTCCACCAATCAAAATCCAGCCATCAGAAATTCCACAACCTTGATTTATTTAGCCATAGCGTAGTCCCTACCATAGTTTCTTTAGGTCAAGTGGGATAGAAACTAGTTTATTAAGTTAGGTTTGGGGAATGGGAACAACAGATTAGTTTAAGGCTTAAGCCATTAGAGGAATATAAATGGGTTTTCATTAAGTTTGGCTGCGCTTACGTGAGGTTAAGACGAAAACTTGAAAAGATTATGGTAGATGAGGTGAGGTGAGATGGGGTGATTAATTTCATTGGGTCATATCAGGCACGATGTGATGGGTACAGCTGTTTATTAGGTAGAGTTAATGTTAAATGGCCATATTTGTTATCACATATAGATATATATGTTAAGGTAGGTCAACTTAGGAGGAAAGTGGACATTTTTCTAAACACATCCGTCCACCACTTGTTGCTGCCCCTCGTTAGACGGGAGGCGCGGAGGCTTGCTTATATGGGCTCGTCGGCAACATTCTTCACGATAAGATGAATTGAATTCGGATCCCCTTTGATGAATTTAGTTCCCCAAGTTCTCGAGTGATCATTTTCACACGTCAGGGCTTTATAACTCCAGCGGAATCACACCAGCAAAGACAATCTTGTATACGTCTGTCACAAAGGCGAATATAGGTGCAATAGACAGGTGGATGCGCCTCTACGGCCCGGGGAGTTAAGACACGCTTATGAACGATAGTAATTATGAAGTTTTGGAGATTATGAGGGCCCAAACTGATCCCGTGACTTATATTATTGTTCCTAATTGGACGAGCGACGAGAGAAGCCAGCGGGGTGTGAGGATCAGGGAAGGAAGGCGATTGAATTCCTTTACTTTAAGATCACCGTAGAAGAAAAGAAATAAAGATATTTTGTAACCTATATATGAATAAATTGATATCGATTCAGTTCAGTTTAGTAAGGTGACAGTCTTTTTTTGTTTTTGTGTTTTAAATATTGTCTACTTGTTTTAGCCGGATTACCTGAAGAATTGTCACCCCAGAGGTTGGCAGGGTGACAATTCTTCAGGTGGGATATCCTGGGTGATGAATCTTCAGGTGGCAACACCTGGGGTGACAATTTTGAGGTGGTCAGACCTCCATGGTTAGGTTAGGTTAGGTGTATATTATTCTTTTTTTTCTTTAAACTTTCACAATAATGATGCATAACACAAAGGAATATATTTATGTTATCCTAATTATACAAATTATATTCACTGTGGGTGAGATTCTTCAGGTGGAGCAGGCTGGGGTGACAATTCTTCAGGTGGGATATCCTGGGGTAACAATATTCAGGTGGACATTCTGGGCTGACGATTCTTCAGGTGATCCGTTTTGTCTGTAAAATACTTGTGAATTCATTATATAAAGTAGAAGGACAAATGACATGTAGAAATGGATCAAGAAGGAATACACCCCTCCCCTGCCCGTTTCCAACAGTCAATGCAGAACATGATAACCGGAATTTGGGGGTCCAGAACGGTCACATTAATTTCTTCCTGTGATGACCTCACAGATGGCCTCTCCAACTGAGCAGCTCTTTCTTTCCAAGTGAAAGAGGTTAGGTGGAAGGGTGACCCAAGGACATACACATAGGAGGGACCCGGGGACATACACAATAGGGAGGGTGACCTGGGGACACACAGGAGGGTGACCCAGACATACACAATAGAGAGGTGACCCGGGACGTACACACAGGGAGGGTGACCCAGGGACACACATCAGGAGGGTGACCCGGGACATACATAATAGGAGGGTGACCCAAGGACATACATAATAGGGAGGTGACCTGTGACATACATACGAGGTGACCAGGGACATACATAATAGGGAGGGTGACCCAGGGACATACACACTAGGAGGGTGATCCAGGGGGAGCAAGACAGACCAAAGGGGCACACAGAGGGTGACCCAGGACATACATACAGGGAGGTGACCGGGACATACACAATAGGGAGGTGACCGGGGACATATAATAGGGAGGGGACCCAGGGACATACATACAGGGAGGTGACCTGGGACACACAGAGGGTGACCCAGGGACATACACAATAGGGAGGGTGACCAGGGACATACACACTAGGAGGTGACCCAGGACATACACACAGGGGAGGGTGACCCAGGGACATACACACTAGGGAGGGTGACCCAGACATACACAACAGAGGGTGACCCAGGACATACACATAGGAGAGGTGACCTGGGGACATACACACAGGAGGGTGACCCAGGACATACACACAGGGAGGGTGACCAGGGACATACACAATAGAGGGTGACCCGGGGACATACACAATAGGGAGGGTGACCTGGGGACATGCATAATAGGGAGGGTGACCAGGGACATACACACAGAGGGTGATCCAGGGACATACATACAGGGAGGGTGACCCAGGACATACACATAGGGAGGTGACCGGGGAACAGGGAGGTGACAGCACACACAAGGAGGGACCAGGGACATACACACTAGAGTGACCCAGGGACACACACAACAGGGAGGGTGACCCAGACATACACACAGGGAGGGTGACCGGGACATACACAAGGGAGGGTGACCCAAGGACATACACACTAGGAGGGTGACCCAGGGACATACACACTAGGGAGGTGACCCAGGACATACACACAGGGAGGCACCAGGGACACATACAGGGAGGGGACCCAGGGACATACACAATAGGGAGGCACCAGGGACATACATAATAGGGAGGTGACCCAGGACATACACAATAGAGGGTGACCCAGGACATACACACTAGGAGGGGTGACCAGGGACATACACAGGGAGGGTGACCCAGGGACATAACAACAGGGAGGGTGACCCAGGGACAAAACAACAGGGAGGGTGACCAGGGACAATACAGGGAGGGTGACCCAGGACATACACAATAGGAGGGTGACCCAGGACATACACAGGAGAGTGACCCAGGGACATACACAACAGGAGAGGACCCAGGGCACACATACACAGGGAGGTGACCCAGGACATACACACTAGGGGAGGACCCAGGACATACACAACAGGAGGGTGACCCATGGGACATACACAATAGGGAGGGTGACCCAGGACATACACACTAGGGAGGGTGACCCAGGGGACATACATACAGGGAGGGCAGACCGCACACAGGGGAGGTGACAGGGACATACACAATAGGGAGGGTGACCAGGGACATACACACAGGGAGGGACCCAGGACATACACACACAGGGAGGGTGACCAGGGACATACACAATAGGGAGGCAGGGATACACACAGAGGGTGACCCAGGGACATACACACACATAGGGAGGGTGACCCAGGACATACACACTAGGAGGTGACCCAGGACATACACACAACAGGGAGGGTGACCCAGGACATACACAACAGGGAGGGGACCCAGGGACACACACAACAGGGATGACCGGGGACACAACACAGGGAGGGCACCAGGACATACACACTAGGGAGGGTGACCCGGGACATACACAACAGGAGGTGACCCAGGACATACACACAGGGAGGGTGACCCAGGACATACACAACAGGGAGGGTGACCCAGGACATACACAACAGGGAGGGTGACCCGGGGACATACACAACAGGGGAGGGACCCGGGACATACACCAGGGAGGGTGACCAGGGACATACACACAGGGAGGGTGACCCAGGGACATACATAACAGGGAGGGTGACCCAGGACATACACAGAGGTGACCCAGGGACATACACAATAGGGAGGGTGACCCAGGACATACACACAGGGAGGGTGACCCAGGGACATACAACTAGGGAGGGTGACCCAGGGACATACACAACAGGGAGGGTGACCCAGGGACATACACACTAGGGAGGGTGACCCAGGACATACAAACTAGAGGGTGACCCAGGGACATACACAACAGGGAGGGTGAAGGGACATACACACAACAGGAGGTGACCCAGGGACATACACAACAGGGAGGTGACCCAGGACATACACAACAGGGAGGGGACCTGGGACACACACTAGGAGGTGACCCAGGGACACACAATAGGGAGGTGACCCAGGACATACACATCAGGAGGACCCAGACACACACAACAGGGAGGGTGACCCAGGACATACACAACAGGGGAGGTGACCCGGGACATACACACTAGAGGTGACCCAGACACACACAACAGAGGGTGACCCAGGACATACACAACAGGAGGGTGACCCAGACATACACACTAGGGAGGGTGACCCAGGACATACACACAGGGAGGGTGACCCAGGACATACACATCAGGAGGGGACCCAGGGACATACAAAGGAGGGGTGACCCAGGACACACAACAGGGAGGTGACCCAGGACATACACAACAGGGAGGTGACCCAGGACATACACACACAACAGGGAGGGGGACCCAGGACACACACTAGGGAGGGACCCAGGACATACACAACAGGGAGGGTGACCCAGGACATACACACCAGGGAGGGGACCCAGGGACACACACTAGGGAGGGTGACCCAGGGACATACACACAGGGAGGTGACCCAGGACACACACCAGGAGGGTGACCCAGGACATAACACAGGGAGGGTGACCCAGGGACATACACACCAGGGAGGGTGACCCAGGGACATACACAATAGGGAGGGTGACCCAGGGATACACACAACAGGGAGGGTGACCCAGGACATACACAACAGGGAGGGTGACCCAGGGACATACACAACAGGGAGGGTGACCCAGGACATACACACAGGGAGGGTGACCCAGGGACATACACACTAGGGAGGGTGACCCAGGGACACACAACAGGGAGGGTGACCCAGGGACATACACATCAGGAGGGTGACCCAGGGACATACACACAACAGGGAGGGTGACCCAGGGACATACACAACAGGAGGGTGACCCAGGGACACACACCAGGGAGGGTGACCCAGGACATACACACAGGGGGAGGTGACCCAGGGACATACACACTAGGAGGGTGACCCAGGACATACACAACAGGGAGGGTGACCCAGGGACATACACACACAGGGAGGGTGACCCAGGGACATACACACAGGGAGGGTGACCCAGGGACATACACACAGGGAGGGTGACCCAGGACATACACACAGGGAGGGTGACCCAGGGACATACACACTAGGAGGGTGACCAGGACATACACACAGGGAGGGTGACCCAGGACATACACACTAGGGAGGGTGACCTGGGGACATACACACTAGGAGGGTGACCCAGGGACACACACTAGGAGGGTGACCCAGGGACACAAGGGAGGGTGACCCAGGGACACACAACAGGAGGGACCAGGACACACACAGGGAGGGACCCAGGACATACACACTAGGGAGGGTGACCCAGGGACACATACATACAGGGGAGGGTGACCCAGGACATACATACAGGGAGGTGACCCAGGACATACACAACAGGGAGGGTGACCCGGGACATACACACAGGAGGGTGACCCAGGGACATACACAGGGGAGGTGACCTGGGACACACAACAGGAGGTGACCCGGGGACATACACAACAGGGAGGGTGACCCAGGGACATACACACAACAGGAGGGTGACCCAGGACATACACACAGGGAGGGTGACCCGGGGACATACACACAACAGGGAGGGTGACCCGGGGACATAACACAACAGGGAGGGTGACCCGGGACATACACAACAGGGAGGGTGACCCAGGACACAACAGGGAGGGTGACCTGGGACATACACAACAGGGAGGGTGACCAGGGACATACACACAGGAGGGTGACCAGGGACATACACAACAGGGAGGGTGACCTGGGGACATACACACAACAGGGAGGGTGACCCAGGGACATACACAACAGGAGGGGACCGGGGACATACACAACAGGGAGGGTGACCTGGGGACATACACACAGGGAGGGTGACCCAGGGACATACACAACAGGAAGGGGACCCAGGGACACACAAGGGAGGGTGACCGGGGACACACACACAGGGAGGGTGACCCAGGGACATACACAAGGGAGGGTGACCCGGGGACATACAACAGGGAGGGTGACCCAGGGACATACACACAACAGGAGGGTGACCCAGGACATACACACAGGGAGGGTGACCCAGGACACACAACAGGGAGGGTGACCCGGGACACACAGGGAGGGTGACCCAGGGACATACACACAGGAGGGGGAGGGACCCGGGAGACACACAACAGGAGGGTGACCCAGGGACACAACAGGGAGGGGGACCCAGGACATACACAACAGGGTGACCCGGGACATACACACTAGGGAGGTGACCCAGACATACACACAGGGAGGGTGACCCAGGGACATACACAACAGGAGTGACCCAGGGACATACACACAGGGAGGGTGACCCAGGGACATACACAACAGGGAGGGGACCCAGGGACATACACAACAGGAGGGTGACCCACATACACAACAGGGAGGGTGACCAGACATACACACAGGGAGGGTGACCCAGGGACATACACAACAGGAGGTGACCCGGGACATACACAACAGGAGGGGGTGACCCGGGGACATACACAACAGGGATGACCCAGGGACATACACACAGGGAGGGTGACCCAGGGACATACACACAGGAGGTGACCCAGGACATACACACAGGGAGGGCACCTGGGACATACACACAGGAGGTGACCTGGGACATACACACAGGGAGGGTGACCTAGGGACATACAACAGGGAGGTACTGGGGACATACAACAGGAGGTGACCCAGGGACATACACACAGGGAGGGTGACCCAGGGACATACACAACAGGGAGGGTGACCTGGGGACATACACAACAGGGAGGGTGACCCAGGGACACAAACAGGGAGGGGGACCGGGACATACACAACAGGAGGGTGACCCGGGGACACACACACAGGGAGGTGACCCAGGGACATACACAACAGGGAGGGTGACCCAGGACATACACAACAGGGAGGGTGACTGGGGACATACACAACAGGGAGGGATGACCCAGGACATACACACAGGGAGGGTGACCAGGACACACAACAGGGAGGGTGACCAGGGACATACACACAGGGAGGGGACCGGGGACATACACTACAGGGAGGGTGACCCAGGGACACACAATAGGGAGGGTGACCCAGGGACATACACACAACAGGGAGGGACCCAGGGACATACACACAAGGGAGGGTGACCTGGGGACATACACAACAGGGAGGGGTGACCCAGAGACACACACAATAGGGAGGTGACCCAGGGACATACACAACAGGGAGGGGTGACCAGGGACATACACAACAGGGAGGGTGACCCAGGACACAGGAGGGTGACCAGGGACATACACAACAGGGAGGGTGACCTGGGGACATACACAACAGGGAGGGTGACCGGGGACATACACAAGGGAGGGTGACCTAGGGACATACACAACAGGAGGGTGACCGGGGACATACACACAGGGAGGACCCAGACACACACAGGGAGGGACCCAGGGACATACACAACAGGAGGGTGACCCGGGACATACACACAGGGATGGGACCCAGGACATACACAACAGGGAGGGTGACCCAGGGACATACACAACAGGAGGGGTGACCTGGGACATACACACAGGAGGGGTGACCCAGGACATACACACTAGGAGGTGACCCAGGACCACACACTAGGGAGGGTGACCCGGGACATACACACTGGAGGGTGACCCAGGACATACACACTAGGGAGGGTGACCCAGGACATACACAACAGGAGGGGACCCAGGACATACACACCAGGGAGGGTGACCCAGGGACATACACACTAGGGGACCCAGGGACATACACACTAGGAGGACCCAGGACACACACAATAGGGAGGGAGTGACCCAGGACACACATAATAGGAGGGTGACCCGGGGACATACATACAGGAGGGTGACCCGGGACATACATACAGGGAGGTGACCGGAGACATACACAATAGGAGGGTGACCCGGGACATACAAACAGGGAGGGTGACCCAGGACATACATACAGGAGGGGACCCAGGGACATACACATCAGGGAGGGTGACCCGGGACATACAACAGGGAGGGTGACCTGGGGACACACACACAGGGAGGGTGACCGGGGACATACACAACAGGAGGGGACCGGGGACATACATACAGGAGGTGACCCGGACATACACAACAGGGAGGTGACCCAGGGACATACACAATAGGGAGGGTGACCCAGGACATACACACCAGGGAGGGTGACCCGGGACATACACAATAGGGAGGGTGACCCAGACATACACAATAGGAGGGTGACCCAGGGACACACATAACAGGAGGGTGACCCGGGACATACATAGGGAGGTGACCCGGGACATACACAGGGAGGGTGACCCAGGGACACACATAGGGAGTGACCCAGGGACACACAATAGGGAGGGGACCCGGGGACATACACAATAGGAGGGGTGACCGGGGACATACACAATAGGGAGGTGACCCGGACATACATAACAGGGAGGGTGACCGGGGACATACATACAGGGAGGTGACCCGGGACATACACAACAGGGAGGGTGACCTGGGACATACACAACAGGGAGGGTGACCCAGGGACATACAAACAGGGAGGTGACCGGACACACAACAGGGAGGTGACCGGGGACATACACAATAGGAGGGTGACCCGGGACATACACAATAGGGAGGTGACCCGGGACATACACAATAGAGGGGTGACCCGGGACATGCACACAGTGATGGTGACCTGAGGGCTGACAAACACGGAGGGTGACCTGAGGGCTGACACAATAGGGAGGGGTGACACGAGGGCTGACACGATAGGTTGACCTGAGGGCTGACAATAGGGAGGGTGTCCCGAGGGTTGACATGACAGGGAGGGTGACCCGAGAGCGAATACAATAGGAGTAAACCTGAGGGCTGACACAATAAGGGGTGTGACCCGAGGGCTGACACAATAGGAAGGGTGACCCAGGGGTTGACACAATAAGGGGTGTGACCCGACAGGTGACACGATAGGGTTAGTGTCCCGAGGGTTGACACACAATGAGTGTGACCCATGGTGGTATAAAGGTGGAGGCCGCGGCCCCAATACTGTCAGGTGAAGCCAATCCTCCCCCGCCGTCCATATTTGTGTAGGTCGAGCCAGGAGGCTGAGTGACCCTGTGGGGTATGGGATATTTGAGTTCACACTCAGGATGTGGATGGAGAAAGGAACCACAATGTGCCTCTGTATACATGTTGTATTGATGTACAATGCAGCTTGTTGCTGGGAAGTGGCGCGTGGTTACAACCGTGATGTAGAGAGAGCTGGTTGGTGAGTATGCTCAGAGGAGGACAGCTGTGGGTCATGCTCGCCGGCGGGGAGCTGAGGCCAGGCAGGCGGAGGAGGTGGAGCTGCCTGGTTGGTGTAGGTAGAAAAGAGGGAGGTCACCACGAGGTCAGGTCTAAATAGCGGAGGTAGGCGTGGCTTAGTAGTGACTCGTTATATAAGGCGGCGCTGGCTGACCTAGACCACGAGGCATACACTGGGGAATTCAAGGGGTCGCCAATACTCAGCGACAAACAGCGTTTGTAGGGAGATATCCACAACACTCCCTCCTTCCTCCAGGCGTGAGGAGACTTGTTGTCTGCAGGGTTGCATGGCATGTGAGGCAGAACGGGCGGTGCATGCCACATGTGAGCCATGACAGGTGGCATGGATGAGCCGGCCGCCAGAGGAGACAACTGTCTAGATACACAATATCTGTGGGAGAAGAGAGGGAGAAAAGGTGTGTGGAGGCGATGAATGTTGTGCTTCCTCACGCAGGAACAGAGTCGCTGAGATGCGCCTGCTGGGGTGTGTGGGCCTGGGCCAGGAACACAGGACTGCGTCAGCAGAAGCGGATGAGGGCTCGTGACAGCAGCTGGGTCCACGACAACAGCAGGGTGCAGGACATTAGCAGGAGTACCTGAGGGAGAAAAGGGTCCAGACTCAGGCGTATGGGCCTGTCGGGAGAAGGCAGGGGGTACTGCTTGGGGGCGGGCGCCTGAGGCAGGATGGGTGTGCTGGTCGGTAGAACGTGGTGCTTGGGGCAGAAGAGGAGCTGGTGTCTGCTTAGAGAAGCAGTGCTGCTCTAGGGTGTCTAACCTGCGTGTAGAGACAGTAGCTGTAGAGCCGATGAGAGCTGCCTCCAGGTGATAAGCCAGTCTTCCATGTTGCTTGAAGACTGGGAGAGAGTGATTGTTTCTCCTCCATCCTGTGTGAGTGCGAATCTCCGGGGTCACCAGGTATGGGATGTTTGGGTTCACCAGGATGGATGGAGAAAGGAAACTCACAATGTGCTCTCTGTATACATGTTGTATTGGATGTACAATGCAGCTTGGTGCTGGAAGTGGCAGCGGTTACAAGCGTGATGTAGAGAGAGCTGGTTGGTGAGGATGTTCAGAGGAGGACAGCTAGGGTCGCCATGCCTCGCCGGGGGGAGCGAGGGCCGCCAGGCAGCGGCTGAGGAGGTGGTGTTGCTGCGGTTGGTGGAGGTAGAAAAGAGGAGGTCACCACGAGGTCAGGTCTTAAATAGCGGAGGTAGTGGCTTAGTAGTTGACTCTATGTATAAGTAAGCGCTGGTTGACCTAGACCACGAGGCATACACTGGGGAATTCACGCTACATCAGCGACAAACAGCGTTTGTAGGAGAGAAATCCACTACAACCCTCATTGACACTCGTTTACACTGTTTACACTCATCCAAAGCATCCCTGTGTGATTAAGTGAAACTATTATTTTATTTTCAACCATTTATTATATACTACAGTACAATAAAACTACATTTCAAACAACAACACTAATCACTCGCATCAATTATCCTTATCGTGGCACGAACCTGGTACCATGAGCACAGGAGAATTTCTGTGCACTTTTACCTTGCAGACTGATCATTAGATTCCGCTGGACAACTTTAACTTATTCATGCTAGTTCCACTTTTGACAGCTTTGAGAGATACGTTTCGTGCTATGAACTGTTTGCCTGCATATGTATATCTCACCTGTAGATAGGTCTCAGCTACTGCTTTGATTAGCAATACAAGATGATTGTTGAGAGGATCGCTTTTTGACATGTGTATTACCAAGCCTGGGAATATAGTTTTGTTCAGGAACACTGACAATACATAAAGGCTTCTATGACACTTCCATAAATGTGAGAGCTTCTTTAGCTACAGGCAAGGGATCATCTAGTTCAGTCCCCACGTCGATAAACCCGTGATATTTTTTGCCATCCCATTCAACATGTTGACGAATAGCCATTTCATCCATCACCAAAGAAAGAATATTACCAGAAGTTTCGTCTGTGGATTTCTTGACCTTCTGCTTGAGTGCACTGAATGATGCCTCGGTAATTCGGGTTTCACTTCTACTGTATTGTACCATTTTTCCAGCGTTTGTGGATGCGGCAGACAAATATCAAAAGTTTTTCTTGTGAATTTATATGCCTGTAGAGTAAAAGTTCAAAGTGAGAGCAAAACTTCTCAAAGCAGGGGCATATTGAGCTTGTACTGGCTTACTGTTATTCTTAGCAATCTGTCTTTTCACAAGGTCAGTCACTCCACCAGCACAGGATTCGAAAAATAATCAGACTGTCTTCACTCACTAGGTATTTTCTTTTAATACACTAATCACAGAACACAAGTTGGCATTTTTCTTTTTCAGTCGTCGTGTTTTCTGTTGCAAACGTTATATTTTGTCCTAGACTTCACAAGTTTTTCTTCTAATTTCCTCTTCAGCACTTTCGATGGAGAATTTGTGAAATTAGCTTCTAAGAGATTTTCTGCTACAGTAAGAGTGGAAGCTGCAGCTCCAGATGGAGAAGGCTCACAGACAGTCCGGGTTTTGGGGGGGCTTCCTATTACAGTATTTATCTTTATCTGTAGGTGAGCAGGGAAAGCCTCAAATATACTTGGAGCAGCATTTTCTCGTAATCTGACACAAGACAAAGAAGTCCTGTCAAAATCTTCAAGGGTAAAATGCTTAGAGTAGAGACGTGCTTGTTTGCCTGGTGTGTAGTTCTCTGTGAGAGCCAAAACCCATTTTTGCCTTCTGCACAGGTCCTTCGGCAGCCGTAAAAAGATAAATATCAAGATGTACTATTAATCCTCTTTCATCCCATGTGTGTATGTAAGAAAAACTTACCTGTTTACAATCAAGCACATTCGTTCTGGTTAACAAACTAAAAACAAAATTAATATTTAACTTACTGATGAAATGTAACAGACAGATCAGATTTCTTGTAAGCCCTTTCATTTCACCCAAGTGCAATACAACTAGTAGGCATTACTTTTATGCTCTTCACCACTGATCTGTTCATGGCGATCGGTCACATCTCTGATTACTTTTCCTTTTTTATATTCTTTCTCCAAAAGATCGGTTCGCTAGCCGCCCGGCGATCGGTCACGTCTCTGTCACTCACTGTTGGCAAGTACTGGGCATGCACCGGCTCCTGAATGTACCTGAACCCGGCCCAGTGTTGGTCAAGTCTTGTCTTGAAAGAGCTCACACTCGTGCCGCCACAACACTTTCTGTAGATTGTTCCAAGAGTTCACAACCCTCACTCTCGAAAAGTTTGCCCTCACAGTTTCTGGACTTGCGGCTTCTTCAATCTTGAGCTGTGACCCCTTGGGCGAGGCCCGCCAGCTCCAAGTAAGGACACTGACTGAGTAGTGCCCCTGAGATGCTTATACACCTC
This sequence comes from Homarus americanus, assembly GCF_018991925.1. NCBI lineage: Eukaryota > Metazoa > Arthropoda > Malacostraca > Decapoda > Nephropidae > Homarus > Homarus americanus. The sequence goes on from NW_024737097.1 coordinate 2,909,327, forward strand.
AACTAGGTCACCCTTGCCTGTCTGTAGTATTAGCTGGGCAAGTTCAGGGTTCCACCAGGGTAGCTGAGGTGCCGAAATGCGGGCACCAGTCTGGTGGCCCTCCTTTGAACATTTTCAACCAACTGACAGTCCCTAGCATATGTCGGGGACCGGAAAGTACTCCAGATGGGGAAGCACTTCACTCTTGAAGATCAGTACGGAGGATGGACCGCTAGATATCTGAACGACCTTCTTATAAGACCCAATAATTTATTTGCCTGATTTACCTTCTTCTCGTAATGGCCTGGGAACTTCAGCTCATTGTCAACATACACACCTAGGTCCTTCTCACATTCAGTCTCAACTAGTGCAGTTTCTTATCCATCCCTTGGGACATAAGATACGCCTGGTACGCCCCAGGTGCATCCTCTTACACTTCGTGACATTGAATCTGCGCCATTTCTTCGACCATTCTGAAGCCCACAGAGGTCCTTCTGCAGCTCTTCACAGTCCGCTTGGTTCTTGATTTCCGAAATAACTTGGTGTCATCGGCAAACATTTGTATGGAGGAGCGCATCAGGCATGTCATTTATGAAACAAACAAACAACAGCGGCCAATAAACTGCCCTGTGGTACCCTACTTGTGACAGAAAAGGATGACGATTTCGTGCCATTAATCACCACACTGCTTGCGGGCATGTAGAAAGTCTTCTATCCACGCTAGGACATTTCCCCAATTCGACCCTTCCAGTTTGATTTTCAGCCTTCATGGGATACACTGTCGAAAGCCTTGGCAAAATCTAGGTAAATATTGTCGATATTACCACCCAGTTCCAGAATATGGGTCCAAATATCCAATACCTTGAGCAATTGTGTTAAGCAGGAGCGCCCTGGCATAAAACCGTGATGGCAATCCTTTACAAGGTTGTTTCGTAGTACTAGATGTTCCATTGCGGCATCTCTGATAACACCGGTCAACACAATTTTTCTGGCACGAGGTTTTTAAACGGATTTTGCTAAATTTGGGGTGCAGAATCCAAATATGACTGGTTTTTGTCTATCACATCAGGTTTTTGAGATATACCATATTGCACTTTTGCTGGGAACGAACTTTGGATCAAAATTGACGGCTTAAACATGTATACATAATTTTTCAGCATTATAATTTGTATTTTCTATAACCAAAAATTTTTAATATCAAATTGGAAGGTTAATGCACATATAATATTTAAATGTAACATTGAAGGGTGAAAAAACAATTAATGTACAGTAGAAATAGTGCAAGTATTAAGATCACAGTTACATAAACTTCTTTTGGCCGATCTCTTATGTACAGCTTGAATGTCTCTCATCAAACTCCAGCAGTAGTCCGCCATCATGTTCGAGTCCCACGACCTTGGTAACGTTCTTCCATTACTTTAATGTCTTGATGAAAGCGCCCTTGTTCGCTCACTTCTCCCAGATTTTCTGAAACTCGTCCAAGTGACTGTGTAAGTAGTGAACTTTGATACTAATTCTGCATCCAGTGCTGGTAAACTCAAGAGCAACTCTTCCACAATTTCTTGATAGTTGTCCGCTTTCTTGTTCCTCTAGAAGTTCCCGCACCAATAGAGAAAGCATTCCAAGTTCTTGCCTGTGCCTCAGTCATTGTTGCAAGGAAGTGTGGATCTCTGAGTAGTGTTCTTATTTGAGGTCCATCAAAAATCCCTGCCTTTTTCTTCTCGTCCTCTCACCTCTTCCCTCATCCCGTTGTAATTTCCCTTGTAATATTTGCACCTTGGCCTGGCCTTATCCTGAACTAGGTAACAGTACCCATTGTGTTTTAGTGATAGAAGCTGTGTCTTTACTAATTGTTATAACTCACGTCCCCTCCTCCTGTCCTAATCCCCACTCCACCCGCCCGCCTCACCCCACCAGGCGCATCTGTCTCGCCCCGCCCCGTGTGACCTCACCAATCCCATCTTTTGTACGTAAGCTATGCTTTGAAATTGATGGTTCGTGTAATTTGATATTACGATACTTGCAGAGCTTCACTCAGTGTATTTTTATACTAGAATGATTTATAATGTACTCTTTGAAACGCGTGATAAATAATATTCAGGGTAGTGAGCAGAGCTTCACTCCCCGAACCAGCCTTGAGAACATTGTCGCGACGGACACTTCCAACTGATCCATCATCTCTTTAGGATTGTCTTTCTCTGTCAAATGTCACACACAGTACCACCCCACGGCCAGCTGGATGTTGGAGATAACCAGCTCACTTGGGCATGACCTAACGTTGCATGTCCAAGCTGTATGAAGTGATCGACCTGGATGACGGCACTTATGACAACAGCAGCAATCAAGAGGTGACGATGGACCAAGCATTGACTCCAACCACAGCACATACGAGCAGTGAAGCAGTGTGATGAATGCAGCACTACACCCACCACTTCACTTCTTTCAAGTCCTCCCTTGGTCTAGGATTAAGGAGATTTTATATTTTTCTACTTTAGGCAGTTAAGTCGTGTGGAATGCAGCACCACACATCAAACCCTGGCTAGCCGAACTAGGGAGGGGATTTCCGCTGTGGGGGCGTGGGACAGGGGGTCAAGGATCCAGCCAATACTCGTGTACAGAGGGCGAACCCTGGTCCATGTATCCTGCCCCACACGCCGTCCTGAGTGATGGCACCCTCCCCAATGTCACCGGCTATCTCGGCCGGATTGGCGGAAAATTATGTTGCATAGAAGATCAGATGGAGCAGAAAAAATCATCTGGAATATGATAGAAGCTGATGCTAGAGGAAAGATGCATTTTAAACCAGGAGGAAGTGAGAATAAGTCAGAAGGTGTGGAGACATGACCTACAAGGTGTAGTACTGAAGAAAGAAAAACGTGCAATGTAAAGAGAAGAAATAAAATGTGCTGTGCTGACATCAGAAAGTCGATGATGAAGAGGTAGAACATCGAAAGGACCAACAAACCCACCACTGCTGCTGCTGTACTGCCAGTATCTCTGATACCAGCTGGTGGAAAATGTGAGCCATGCTGGGCCACACTATTGTATTGCTGCTGTATATTAACAACTAAGTCTGTATAAAATGCTACTTTGTGGAAATGAACAATAAGCATATAATAATTATATGTACAAATCAAATCAATATTGTTGGTTTACCGTTCTGAATACTGTACAATTAATTATATAAACAGTTTCACAATTTCTGTACCTAATTAAATGTCACAATAAAAACGTTTTAAATCCTAACTGAAATGTAAAAGAGCCATTTATAGAATACTACATTAAAAATATATCAACTCACCCTCCCTAATTAATGGACTAATACCTAAGTAACATATAATGAACAATCCTTGTTTGAGATGTACAGTATAAGGGTAACCTCATTTATAGTCACTCATCAACATAATCCTGGCCTCAGTAGGATTATACATTAGACAATTTTGGAGTCACACACACACTTTCGATGCAAATTATGTCATTTACAGTCTCACCCCCTCACAGTCTTTCAATGCAGGTTGCATCAGTAACTGGAACTTTTTTCCATTTTCGTAAACATTAAATACAGCAATCCAGACCCAAAATGCACCTTTAGAGATGCATCTGTCAGCTCATGAGGCTAGTGGGGGGAACTTAGGTAGTTGATAGGGCTAGTCCACTGTTCCCACACTTCTGCAATGGGAGGGGTGTTCTCAGTGTGATACGGTTGAGTAGGAAGGGTCACTTCAGCATGGGAACATACAGTAACGCAATCTGTGTTGAAAGACCACGAGAGGGTTAATCATATCTGTTTTGTCTTTTATTATTGTTTAGTTATCGTGTAGATGCTTACTTCACTCTCCTTCTAATTTAACTAAATGTAATATTTGATAGGGCAGGGTATAATCAGTCCAAGTTTGGTCTATTATATACTGTACTGTATAATCTACTCTCACAGTTAAAGCACTCTCATCCTGACAGATCCAGGTGCTCTTCCCCAGCATTATTGACTGATTAACTTTATCAACCTCACAGTTTAATGCACAGTTGTAAACAAGCTACATTTGCTGATGAATACAGCATAAAGTTATGATATCACAAAAACAGTTTGCACAAAGAAGTAAATATAATTGTATTGATGTTATTTCATAAATGATGAATCATTGAAAAAAAAATCAAAGTTGAAGCAGTGTTGTTCCGAGAGATTTAGGTAAGGGATAAAAAGACAGCTTATAAAGTTCATTTATTAAGAATACAAACTAACCTAAAAAGCAATTACAAAACTTCCTCTGAAGCTATAAAGAATATCTTTATTACTTGTGTTACCTTTCTCCTCTCTTCCACATTCTTTGGCTTTTATTGCTATAAAATATGCCTAGGTTTATGAAGACTGATGGGACCTACACACACACTCTTAGATCTAATAAACCCAGTCGTGATCATTCTTGAATCACTAAGACATTTTCCATTGCTAAGTCCACATGAAGTAGGGTCTGAGACAATAATTGCAACTTTAGTATGAACGTCAACAAATTGATAATTTTTACTCTTAAAAGTACTGTATACATAATCAGGTTGACTCAACTTAGAAATCCTTAGTGATTCATTTTAGATGGTTCACTTGTTAAATCTATGAACACATTTAGATATATCAAATGCAAAAGAGGGATTGTAATAGAAAATTTGAAGTATAATGTATCAATCCCAAAGATTCATCCTAATCAGAAATCAATGCTTACAATATCTATTATCAACATGTACAAGTATGGATGAAGGGCATGTGATAATGTGAATTTCAGAAAATGAAGAGATGAATCAACTGACTGTCTAAACTTATCAACCCCAGAGATGCTTAACACATACACATATTCACTGCACTGGTGAGGTTACAAATAAAGTGAAGACTTATCCAGCAGGGAAAATGAATTTACTGACTTTCAAGCACCCCTTTGGGAATACAGTACAGTACAGTACCTTGAACTGTGGGGAACTTTAGAATCCAAAAGTCAAATACTGTAGTGCTGTATGACCTCAGTGAAGTATACCCATGCTTCACCAGGAGAGTAATGTACTGTTTTCCTCAGTTATATTCTTACTACCGAGGTATGAGTGCATTACAATTATTGCTCACGTTATAATTTAGTATCAGTGTTGACATGTCGTAAAAGATTCAATACCATTAAGATAATTCATGAGGAAGGAAGTGGTTACAGGATGACCTAGATAACTCCATAATTAAGTAAAAGAATCTTTCTTAAAAAAATATACAGTTGCAGCTAATATTGTGAATAGAATGCTGCTTATGAAGGACCACATTATTTTGGTTAATACATTACAGTATTTTGGTTAGTGGTTGCAAACTTAAATTTATCCAGCCCTTACAAGATAAATATAATATCGCTGTGTACTTGGAAAGGATTCAGTATTCTGTACTGTACTTGGGATATGCATGTCTGTTTTTTACAAATTTACATTCCATAAACTCACATGAACAACAGGTGAAGTCACCGAAGGTCAAGCTGAGAGGCATAAAATTAAGAGATTCCGCTCATGATTTTAATTTCTTCACGGTTTCTTGCATGATTACTCAAACAAGTTATTCTGCCTACAAGGTCCTTTACAGTATAAACCAAAAAAAAAAATTACTTAATATAAAGTGTATAGAATGAATAATATATATTATTTCATAATACTTCAAACCTTTACAGGCAGTTTGTCTATTACCAAACACAAAATATGTACTGCACTCCCACAAAAGTACTACCTGTACTGATGCTTTGGGAAACATTGCTCGAGATCTCTTGACTGATAGCAAGCTCAAAACTCCGTCAAAAAAATTCAATACAGTTAACCCTCACTTTACGCGGTTAATGTAACCCGGAGGGTCCCGCGTAAAGTGAGAAACGCGTAAAGTGAATAACATAACATATGGGATTAATTGAAATGGAGTCCGGGCCGATCCCCAAACTCCACTTTTTGACGACACACAACTATGTTGTAGTAAAAATATTATCTTAACTTTATGATGGTATGCACACACAATTAATAATTAAGAGAAATATCAATAATATTAGGTTTTTTAACACTTACATTAGTAGAAAAAATGGCTGGGCACACGGGGATGGGCGGTTGGTTCCAAGGCAGAGGGCAGATTATTGGCCCTCACCTGTGTCACTTGTATCAATTTTATCACTATCCACCACAGAGGCTTGCAGGGCCTCTTTGTCAAACTCCCCAAAGTCCATATAAGTCCATATCCTCACCATAATTATCACTATCACTGACTTGGGCCGGCTGTGGTGGGTGGCGGGTGAAGAACTGGTAATGTTTTGATGACTGGGCGACCTTGTGCGCACCATGTTCGCGCAGCTTACACAACATGGCGGATGGCGGGAGGTTTGGATCCAAAAATGGCGCGGCTCGACAGCCGCTCTCCGCGTAAAGGGGTACACGCACCACGGAATGTGAGCATCCTGGGTTCCGGCAGGGCACCGCATAAACGTGGAAACGCGGAATGCGGGACCGCGTAAAGTGAGGGTTAACTGTATGTTACGTAAAATCCAACAGCTGACAGCATTCACTTCACATTATCTGACTATGACAAAACATGGTAGCTGGAATATATACTTGAAGCTACACTCTAGACAAAAATTTTTAAAAAATCACATTTATATAACCTACATTCACTTAAACAATGATAATGATCTCTTCTACTCTCACTTGTTCGTACTTCATTTGAGATTAGGAATGAGAAGTGGTGCTCCGTCCTTCAAGACAGGACTCACAGTTGCTCAGGATATGTAATAACAACCTATTACAAGTTATTACAGGTACTACTGTACTGTATTACCAAAATAATCATACAGTTTAGTAGGGATACCTCAAATACCTGCACTACATTTCATCAAGATAAGAATACTACACATAAACTCAAGACATAGACAAAAATAACAAGAAAATACTATAGTTAAAAAACATTGCAACTCATGACTACAGTTATTCACAATATCTTTAGTTCCAATTGGTATAGTAGAAAATAACTCCATTAAGTTTCTATGCATCAGAACATCATGACTAAATTGTACACAAGACCTTTATGTTCCAAATAAGATAAGATAAAATTTCCTTAAAAAGTTCCTATAATGATTTCTACTTCGTAACCTCTTTAGACACAACTTCATACTATAAAATTAGAAGAATAAACATACCTAAAATATCGACTTTATTAAGCCACTTGTGCTCATCAAAATTCTAAGTAAATAATATTTTTTAATGTTTAGCTTAGAGTAAAAAATATTTGTGAATTTATAAATACATTTTCAAATCAAAACTTAACCATGATATCACAAAGCAACGGGATGATAAAAAAACATTATCTAAAAACTTGGGATCTTGTGCTCTATCTGATAAAACAAACAAACTCCTACATTTACTTATCCTATTGGAAGTGGGGAAGGACCTATCTAGGGCTAGCTCAAGTCCCTGCTCAAATGCAAACAGTTACAAATGGAATCATAACTTGCATTCTCTAAAATCCTTCATCACATAGAAACTGCATAAAACTACCTTTATTATCCATAAAACTTTTGCAAAAACTGCCAAAATTAAAGACATCAACCAATAAAACCTTACCATAAGGTCAACCATGAAGTCACAGAGGATTGTTATCAATGAGAACACGAGACTTGTACTGATAAACTCAGGTGTACACACTTGCTCCACCTGCCTGTGCTACACCAACATGGTATATAAATACTGTACTCTATGTACAAAATAAATGATTAAAAATGGAATAATACACCTTATCAACCTTAGTCAAATGCCACTTTACATTCTACTGTACAAACTACAAATAAAAACCAATATAAATACAGTACCCGTGCAGTACTGTACTGGATAACTGCACTAGCTTTAGCTGGAAGAAACTTTTTATATTTAATCACTGAAAAACTTCTATTAGAATATGACATACTGTATTGCATAAACTATGATGCAACATTGTTTTCCAACAAAACCTTTTTAATCCCTTAATAAAACTGTTCTGCCTCTTTTTGTTATTTTCATAAACCAAATCCAATTAAGCTTTCACATAAAAAGCAACTCATTGCATATCTATGGTAAAACTAAATTTCTGAACAACAAAACCAAATGAGTCAATTTTTAGAAGCATGGGAGCAGCTTATCTGCTCAGGGCTTGACATGCACCTCCTCTAGCATACTATAAAGAAACAAAAGTAAATGAAAAGGAATTGGTTGGATATACTGTATGTGGATGTAAGGTGATAAGGAGAAAGAGTAGTGGCATGAGATCCCAAGCTGGATGTCCTTGTTTTGTGGAGGGAGAAAAAAAAAGACTGGTAAGGAGAGGTGAGCAAAGAACAAGTGATAAGAATTGAATGATGATGATCTGAGATAATAAAAGCAAAAAAAAAGGGATAGAATTGTTGTTGAGAGATGAAATAAGATAATACGTGATGAAATATAAGCTGGTCACTCCCAGAATATTACGGGTCAGGTTAAGAGGAAAGAAAATTGGATTATAGCGAGTAAATAATAAGTACCACAGAATGTGACGAGCAAAAGGAGAGAGAGAGAATGAATCTGGTAAGACATGAAAAGCTTTAATGTAATGCACTAGTGATACTAACAGGGAATTTATATGCAAGATCAGGGATGAATAGAAATAAAGAGAGACTGATAGAAACCTGTTCTGAGAGAAGGTTGATTAGCAGTGCAGTATAAAGAAGATTGAGCCTGAGATATTCATAGAGGTAAGAAAAAGGTTACAAAAGTCAAAAGCTTAAGAAACAGAATGGAGGTAAAGGCACCAGAAATGAAGAAAAATAGGAACAGAAAAGACACAAAGGATGTAGCTAAAGTGTGTAGATACAGTGGCTACAAATAAAGAGAGGAAGAAAAAGGGGGGAATGGTGGGACGAGAAGAGAAGGGCACACATGACCCATAGTTACCTGAAAGAATAAAGGAAGGAAGGAAGGGCGATAGGAGAACAGATAGAAAGTGAAGAAAATGATGAAAGTATGTAAATAAAGAGCAGATGAATTATTTATCAGATAAAAGTTTGTTGCAACATAAAAAAAATCTAGTGAGAAGAGCAGTTAAGAATGAAAGAGTGAATGTATTGGAAGGAAAAAATAAATATAAGGGGAATACTTTGAACAACTTCTGATAAATATGATAATTGAGAGAAATGTAAGTGAAGGAGGAAGGAAATTCGAAGGAAGAGAAAGGACATACCAGAGAGTAACTTGTGGAGTAAATAGGAAATGCATATTAAGTAACACTGTACTGAAATAAAGAGATGTGAGAGCAAGAGAAATGTTGGTTAGAGAGCAGACCAGTTATCTGCTCAGGTGGTATGTGTCGTATAATGAGAGAATGGATAATAAAAAAAAATAGTTAAGAGTGTATGAGACACAGGAGATGGAAGGATAAGGAGATACAGTTCACTAGTAGTACGGGGAATGGGCAGCCATGAAGCAACAATGTACGTACATTAAGGTGCAGAGATTGAGGTATCAAGTGAATTTAGAGAAGAGGTGGGTTGCTGATGGGTGATGCTGGCATGTGGGAGGTGACGGGGTAAATCAGATTTGGGTCCTTGTAAAAGGGGAGTAACACAGGACAACAATCTTTAACAACAGTAAGAATGAATAAAGTGAAAATTTGTGACGGTAATGCTTTTGTTTTCAGCCGTCTACACCAGGAAGAGGATTTAAAAGTAAAAAATCAATGAATAATTTCACTGAAATACAGCCCATGTATGATGGTGAATTCCTCAAGTAAATTCATATCGTTGCGTCCAGCCATGATTTGGAGCCCCTAGATGAAGAAGACCGACCATGTTGTCTTTCCCCGCAGTAATGAGATCTGGACCAAATTAAGGAAATAAAAGATCATAGTGATATATTTTCTATCCATAATACATGTCATATTTGTATATAAATATTCATCCTAAATCCAGCACATATACTCACATTCACAATATGAGAATCATAAACCACAATTCAAAACTTGCAAGATGAGAAAGACAACATCTTGGTTACCTGGCAAATGCTCTATAAAGTGTCCAGCAAAATTAAAGCAAGAAAAAAATATACATCATTGACTAACAACCTGTTAGGGCACACACAACAGCTATTCTCCTCTGTCTTGTAAGCCTTTACCCATGTAGTACAGTACTGTACAGTGGTCCCTCGGTTAACGAACACAATTCGTTCCAGAAGGTCGTTCGTTAACCGAAAATTTTGTTAACCGAATCCATTGTTTCAATGGGATACTGGGTAATTGGTTCCAGCTCACAGAAAAGTACATACAAACTAAAAAAAAAATGCAGTAAAGTACACTTACTTTGAGGTGTGTATGTAGAAGGTTCCTGGTTGATGATGATGATGATGGGAATTAGAAGTGGGGTGGAGGAGAAGGGAGAAGAGAAGGAATTGGGGATGGAGGAAAAATCACCTTTCAGGGAACCATGCTTGATGCAGTCATTTCACCAATAAAATTTTAAGTTCACTAGGTGTAATTCAAGATTATTTTCTTTAAATCAACACTGCACTGCGCTATATATTATCAATATGTTAATTAAAGTTCAGAATGACCAATAATTTCAATGAAAAATGCAAAAATATTCAAATAGATGCTCTCTCCACTGTAAACAAAGTCTCAACTGACGCCTTGTGACCGACTCGTGCATCTAATGGGCGCACAACAAACTAGTTCCCTGTACTGCATATATTATCAATATGTTAAATAAATGTTAAAATGAGTAATAATTTTAATATAAAACATGCAAAAATATTAAACAGCACAACTTTATTGATATTTACTCCATTGGAAACGAATGTAAACATGGAACAGATTACTGAATGGGCAGACTAGCCCACCAGCTGATCAGCTGATGCTCACAACAAAACGTGATTTCCGTAAGGATTTCGTTAATCAAATTTTTGTTCGTTAACCGAATTGAAGATTCTTATGGAAGGTAATTCGTTACCCGAAATTTCGTTAACCGAACCATCCGTTAACCGAGGGATCACTGTATATGCATTACTTGCTCTACCAAACACAAAGACAGCCAGACAGCCTGGCGACAGACTGCGTGTGTCACCAAGCACTTTTTATGAAAAATAATGCAAATAAAATATTCTAAATGAATTTTTTATAGGAAATAAGTATTATGATCAGTAAATATATATGAATTACTGGCCATTCCAGACACAAAGACAAGCAGAAAATGGCTGTTAAGTGAGTAGTGACCACGAGTGCTAGCCGTCAAAACAACACTGTCTTATCTCCCTCGCCACTGCTGCCACAGGGAAGTTTCTAGAGGGTCAATATATAGTTTTTCTTACTTATTTTTTATTGTTTTATCATTTAAAAAGGTTAAAATTTATTTTTGGAAAAGTTGATTTTTCTCGATTTACCCCGCGGGGTGGAGGGGAGGGGGGTACTGCCAGCGGCACCCTAGCCTGGGGCATAGGGGTTAACACTTATATAAATTACTAGTGAAAAGACTGCGATCCTGTACCAATACATGAAGTAGAAAGACGAGGCCCTACTCAACTGCAATAAATAAATTTCACCATTGCCACACTATCAAACCACTCAAAATTACTGGTACAGGTATAAGCAAATGACAAAAGGTCTATAATAAATTTTAACCATGTTATTAACCGTTACTGGATGACAGAAGGTGTTGAATGTAGTCCTAATACCTTGAGGATTTTTTTATACCACCTTAAATGTTATGGCCAAAATAATAAACGAAACCGAATTGTACCTGCATATTAGCCCTGGTGACAATATTCAGTCAAGTTTAGATAGTCTAAATTTGTATCCAGAAAATATAACATAATATGCAGTCATTGCTTGTGACTGGAGTGATCTGGAATCCTGGGATATTGAAAACACCCAAAAATGAGAAACCTCACATCACCAAGCAGAACAACAGCACAGCCCTGGTTAACACAATGATCTCCAGTCACACACAAAACTACTACTGTACTTCCCAGATGGTCATCTCCCTCTAATACAGTGTTTCCCTCTGCCTATGCATCTACTTCCTCCTTAGCCTTCTCTCACCTTTTTTACACATCTTTTACTATTCACTTCTTCATTAAATACTCTTCTTATTTCTCTTTTCTTTCCTTTACTCTCTGTAAGTCTATAAATTATTTAATCCTAGTCTAATAATAATTAATCACTGTACTATACTTACCTCTAACACAAGTCTTTCTCAGTAAATCAAAGGTACATATGTCACTACTTGACTACACTGACTCCCTAGATTCTGCTACCATAAAATAATCACATAAAATAGAGAATTAACCATTACACACACAAAAAAAGAGAGAGACTAATGATTACTTTAATAGTTACCAGTGAATACAGTACTTGAGTTTCATAAAAGGATACATTCATTGTAGGGGGACAAGTCCAGATCCAATATTGGCGCTGTGTGACTGAACACTTGCCCAATAACCTGATGGCGCTCAGGATAACGACGATACCTGTACACAGTCTTGCCTGCAAATAGTAGAAATGAGTTTAATGATAATACATTATATTACACAAAAAGTGTACCAGTACACAATGCTAATTTTGAGTTTGAAATTCTCTTACAGCAGTTAGTTGTGCATATTTGAGAGCCCATAATTTATTTCAGTTTGGTTGATAAAGAAAAATATTAAACCTCTCAATGTCATGGAACCAATTTCTTATAAAAGTAGCTTTAAATCATTCATAATTTATAATTGTTTGTGAATATACAGTCGGCCCTTAACATACGCGGGGGTTAGGTAACAGAGATACCCGTGAATGTTAAAAATCCATGTACTTTTGCTGCCCCCCCCCCCTCAAAAAAAACCCTGGCCCCCCATGTCCTTATTTACCATATATACCTGTGTGTAGTTCGAGTTTTTAAGACCAAATTATTTGGCAAAAAATTGGGGGTCGACCTGTAAATGGGTAATAGTTTCGTTAGGTTGAAAAATATTTACCAGTAACTACCAGTAAACAATGGAAACGATGCACCAACGCACCACCAGCTGTGAGTGTCGGTACAGTTGCCAGGGCAGATCTCTTGCGTCATCATAGCAAGCCCAAAGTAGCCAAATGCATGGTATGGTATGCACAGGATGATGTAAAACATAAAGTATTCATTTTTTAAAGTTTATTTATAGATACTGTACATGAATTTTTGTTCATTACATTTGAAACATCAATCTTTGTTAATTAAATTTGAAACAAAAAAAACTACGATACCGTATTTTCATTAAAATATTACGTCACAAGTATATTTTACCTTAACTGTGACCGAATGAATATATTCTCAGAAATAAGTATGGAAATGAAATATTTTGGCTGAAATGACGTACATATTACAGTGGAAAGTGGGATAAAATCATGACGAAAACAATGACTTTCGCTTTCTTTCGTTCAAAAGATGTTACCGTAATCGCTTTTTGAATGGTTTACAGTTAAAAACTGTTGTACTGTATTACAATAATATTCTATCCTATCATTAGCCTCATAATCCCACAACTGAAAACCATTCGAAAAGCGATTACGGTAACATCTTTTGAACGAAAGAAAGCGAAAGTCATTGCTTTCGTCACAATTTTATCCCACTTTCCACTGTAATACGTACGTCATTTCAGCAAAAATATTACATTTCCATATTCTCAGAAATAAATAGTAGTCTTGTTGAAACGTAATGTACAGTATTTAATATTAAAATGCAAAGAGAGCTATAAAAACAATTAATACTGTACACCCGTAATGTACTGGCTGGCATCTCCACTCGTCCCTGCTCCCGCCTCCAACGTCACCACTCCTCCCCGCTCTATCCCTCCGCCTCCTCCACATCGTCACTACTGTTGTATTACAATAATATTCTATCCTAATTCACTTGAATAAATACTATGATACCATATTTCTGGGTATTTTCATTAAAATCCATCAAAATCATTTTCCTTGTCATCGTCTTCAGCACCAAACAGCTCCTCCCAGTCTTCTCCTTGAACAGGGCTAGAGGGTACGTGTTTTTCTAATCGTTTTCAGTTAAAAAACTGTTACATCACATGTATATTTTACCTAAACTGCACCTGAATGAATATATTCTCAGAAATAAATAGTAGTTTTGCTGAAAAATGATGTATTTCAATGTAAAATAGGATAAAATACATGACGAAAACATAAGACTTTACCTAAACTTCCGATGTTCAAGAGATGTTACTCGTTTTTTTTAATAGTTTTCGGTTAAAATACTGTTATATTAGTGATATTCTATTCATACTGTGCTTGATATAATACATTCACGGAAATGTAATATTTTTGCAACTACAATGCTGATGTCAACACAAGCATGGTTACAGCGAGACTGACTGAGTGAGGGAGCGCGGGGTGGCGTAACGTGTGTGTGTGTGTGGGGTAGCGGGCGGTGTGCAGTGTTTGGTGCCGCGTGCGAGTTGAATGCCATGCGATTTGAATGTACAGTGACCCCTCGTTTAATGAACACCTCGGTTAACGTAATTTCGATTAACGAACTGCCTTCCATAAGGATCTTCAATTCGGTTAACAAAAAAAAATTCGGTTAACGAAGTTCTTACGAACCGACCTCAACATGTTTTCGCTTGCACTGACCGGGCAACCAGCCTTAGTATCAGTCCGCCAATACATTAATCGGTTCTCGGTCTTAAATTCCTTACTATTTTAGTAAATATCAAGAAGTTTATACTATTCAATAATTTTAAAAGTTTAATATTCAATTTCTTAAGTCATTTTAACAATTATTGAACATAATTGAAGGTAAAGTGACTAGTTTAATGCGCGGCATCCAGCCTCTTAACACAGCAAACAGGAGTTAGTCTCTCTCTGTTTTCACTGGAGGTAACATCTTGCTTGAGACTCTCTTCAACTAAACGCTTTTTTCTGTGTTTCCAAGCAAATTATTGGTCATTTTGAAATATATTTTACATATTGACAATATATAATGCAGTGCAGTGTTGATTTAAAGAAAATAATCTTGAATTACACCAGAGAGCTAAAATTTTATGGGTGAAATGGCGCCATGGGGTGACTTCTCTTCCACCCCAATGCCTTCTCTTCTTCCTTCTCCTCCACCCCCATTCTAAATCCCATCATCATCATCATCATCCAGGAGCCTTCTACATACACACCTCAAAGTAAGTGAACTTTTCTACCATTTTTGTTGAATTTAGGAAATTTTCAGAGAGCTGGAACCAATTACCCAAAAACCCATTGAAACAATGGTTTCGGTTAACGAACTTTTCGGTTAACGAACGACCTTCTGGAACGGATTGAGTTCGTTAACGGAGGGGTCACTGTACTTCAATTCCTTCAATGTACAGAATATTCCTCCGGCAGGGCAATCCGCGTATTTGCAAATCAGTGTATGCTAAACCCGCATATGTTAAGGGCCGACTGTACTGTGAAGTCTCCCATTCTTCCATCCACCAAAGTTCCTCTACACTTCCTATACAGCCATCTCTTGATTTAAACGGCAGTTACGTTCTTGAGAATGGCAGTGTAAATAAAAATCGTGCAAACCAAGCTTAATTATTCCATAAGAAATAAAAGAAACAGCAGGGATTAGGGGAAACACTCCCTAAAAACTGTTATTTGTTCATCAATTTCCTTCAATGTTTTATTTACAATAATAATATAATAACAATACTAATACAATAATAGAAATGAACCTAATAATACAGTTGGAAGAAAATAGATTTTAAATGAAAATTTGTTTTAACACTTACATTGAATGATGGGTGGGATGGCGTGCGTGAACTGGTGATGGTGGAGGAGAGGTGGGGAGTTACTGTGGGAGGGAGTCATCTGAATCAGATGACAGAGCAGGAGATGGGGAGGAGAAGTGGGGGCTTTCAAAATGCCAGATGTCGATGGCTGAGGTTCAGGTGATGTTACTTTTCCATTTTCATAAAATAGGAAAGCAATGAAGTTTGCAAGGCTTTCATAATCTTTTCTTTTAAGATCTAAGAGTAACACTATGTGTATTGTACAGTACTGAACTACGTTGCCTGGCGCACTTTTCAAAACTGTGCTATTTCAAAAAAACTTTGTTATTTTAAAAATTGGCATTAATTTAATGCGAGTGCTATTTCAAAAACGTGCAAAGTAAATCCGTCTAAATCGAGAATGGGGAATGTGGGGGAACGGCATTCCCTCACTTTTTTCCTCTGTGACAGCATGGCACTTTTTAAACAAATATATTTTTTTAAATGCATGAGTTCCACTCTATTCTTCAGTGCAGACGAGAGGACCAACAGGCTTAGCCCCTCCCCCAAACGACCAGTAAGGAGGCGTCAACCTGTTGGCCAGACACATACAGGCTACAGCTGCTAGATAGATACATGCGGGCCACAGCTACGCCTCTTAGCCTCTTGTAATAATTACCAAAGCAGCAACAATATGTGTACACTCAATCACGAACTTTTAGTTGTAATATTTTGTAAAGAAAAGATGAATATTAAATTTTGTTATTAATTACAATCATAAATGTAAAGAGCATTTCACCACAATCACCTGTGACCTGCATTAAGTAACCATATTCTGTCTAAAAAATAAGCTGCAATGAACATTGCTTGTCAAATAATATTAAACTTCATTGTATTAGTAATATCGCCGTTAGCCAGAATGCCTCTAACCTGGAACTCTCCAATAGCCGGAATTGAAATTTTCTTGGAAAATCATTCCCAAAGCTGGAGTTTTCCAGAAAATTCCAGCTTTGTGGACGATTTTCTAAGGGGCACAGTTCCGGGAAAATTCTGAGAACATTTTTGCAATACCCGGAAAATTCCGGGGATGGGGGAGTTTTTTCTGGGTTTGAGAGATGTAAATCGGGCTCAATTTCTGGAACTTCCCAGAACATTTTTCCATTACCCGGAAATTTCCGGGGATGAGGGACATTTTTTTGGGTTCGAGAAATGAGGCGCTCCGCATTAGAAGGGGATGAAGCACCAAAATAAAAGAAACTGAGAAAAGTATATTTAAAGTTTTTCAAAATTCAAACAACCATAACTTTTTGTTTTTTAAGCTAGGGGGTTCTTTTTTTTTATCGTGCTATGCACACCAACACCACCCCTACATCACACACACACACCCTCCAACAACCACCCACACACACCCTACAACACCACCCACACACCTCTACACCACCAACACACATCCCCAACACCACCCTCACCCCACATCACCCACACCATCACCACCCCCCACACATCACACACCCACACCCACAACTTGGACACACACCAACTCCAACAACCACACACACACACACCCCCCCACACACAAACCCACCCCCCACACACACAAACCCACCCATCACAAACACAACCCAACATCACACCCCCACACACCTTCCAACAACCACACACACACACACAAACTCCAACAACAACCCACACACACCCTCCAACAACCACACACACACACACAAACTCCAACAACAACCCACACACACCCTCCAACAACCACACACACACCCAACATCACACCACCACACACACACAAACTCCAACAACCACCCACACACACCCTCCAACAACCACACACATACCCCAACATCACACCACCACACACACAAACACAACCCAACATCACATCACCACACACACACATTCCAACACCACTCACACCCCCCCAACAAGGGAATTAAGACAGTAAGCATGTAGAGTGAGGATCTTATTGTATGACACACATCTGAGTGTGTGTGACTGCATGGTAGCGAGTTAAATATCAGCTATTGAGGAGAGCTTGGCAACACTCATTTCCACTCCATATCTCTAATCACCCACACCTTTCTGCTTTCTCAACTCCATATTTTAAAAAGTTATACAGTATATCGTAATGTTGAAGGGATACAACTTTGCTCATTTACACTTAAACTTATCACAATCTCACTAAAAACACTTTAGGTTTCATTTTGATTCAAGACATCTTCAGGTCATGAGACCCACTAATCCCTCACCCAAGAAACCCAGGGTGACCTGACATTCCATCAGAAGGTCAGTAATATGAGACCACTAATTCCCCACACTACCTCCACCTGACATTGCATCAGGTCAGGTCAGTTACATGAGACCCACTAGTAGTAGGTAGTAAGCAGCTACCAAACAGGGAGGTACTACTGCCTGGGAAGATATTGGAAGCATAATGTGTTGTCTAATGGTAGACCCTGCTGCCATATGGCACCACGAAATTTGTGACTAAGTCCCAGGTTGCTGATCTGACTTTCTGCCTCATTTACACACAATCGCAGGGTCTCAATTGTGTCTCTTACCATTGACAACACAACATACATATATTGTTTATCGCTTTTGATCACCTTTTCATTTTTGTATTTCTTTATGGTTCTTTATTATAATTATTATTATTATTATTATTATTATTATTATTATTATTATTATTATTATTATTGTAGTTTTGTTATTATTATTATCATTATCATTATTATTTTATTCATTTTATTTTTGTATTTTTTATTAAAAATTTTACTTATCTGAATTATTATTATTATTGTTTTTGTTATTATTATTATTATTATTATTATTATTATTATTATTATTATTATTATTATTATTATTATTATTATTATTATTATTATTATTATTATTATTATTATTATTATTATTACATTTTCGCCCCCCAGGCCCCGATGTGGGTCAGTGACCTGTGCCCGGGTGGGCTAAACCCGTAAAAAAAAAAATCCTTCACAGCTCCATGGGAGTGGAAAGTAAGTCTTTGCTGTAACACACAGCTTCATTCACTGCTTTTATGGATTCCAGTAGCTTAGACTCATGGAAAACATCCCCAGCAACCAGACACACTCTGGGGAAGTGGGCTATTGTCTGTCTGTGTAAGAAGTCCAGTTTAGACACGGAAACTTTTCCCAGTAACCGGAGAAGATTCCGGGGATAAGGAATTTTTCCGGGATTGAGAAAGTCGTCTGGTTACCCGGGAATCTCTCAAACCCGGAAGTGCTCTGCACCAATTGTTCCGGCTAATGGGGATATCACTGTATTAACAGTTCCTGGTTATTGTGTAATAAAGATGATTGAGGTGCATAATGTAAATGTCGGGAGCAGTTCTGGTGGTAATGATGGCCATAGAGAAGGTCAACAAGGAAAGCCCCAAGCCATACGTGACTACCATAAGGGGGTCAAGAAGAGGAAATACACCCTTGAATGAAACGAGAGATGCTTGAGATGATCAAAAGTGGTGCTCGTACCTGTGAAATCATGAGTAGGTTCAACTGCCCTGAATCAACCATACGTTCCCTTAAGAAGAGCTACTGCTTCTGTGAATGTATTCTCAAGATTTTCTAGAAGCAGGGCGTTCTCCGATACTTCACAATGAAACCTACTGTTAGTTATCACAGAACATTACCTTCAAAAGTGGCTGGAAAGAAGAAACCGTGAGCAGAGTGACCTGTCTGGGCCACAGATAAGGCGTCAAGCACGTGTATATTATGCTGGAGTTGCACAGAAAAAATACGTTTACCCTACACAACCGTTCAATGTTTCTACTGGTTGGTTGGTTGCTTGCTTTTAAGAAGAGTTATGAAGTTAAGTTTGCCCACTACCATGGGCCATTGGCTGATGTTGTAGCAGCAGAAAAATATCTACCTGTCTTTCAAGCTCTAGTGAAAGAGGGTGGTTATTGCCAAGACCAGATCTTCAATTGTGACAAAACTGGCATGTACTGGAAGCGCTCACCTAAGACCACTTTCATTGCCAAGGAAGAGAAACAGGCAAGGGGTGTAAAGACCTCAAAAGACAGGATTACAGTTTTATTCACAGTTAATGCAAGTGAAGATTTTTTGATGAAGTCCCTGGTTGTTAACCATGCTGCCCGCCCTAGAGCCTACCGTCATGCCAATATGTCGCAGTTCAATGTTTATTGGACGTCTAATAAGAAAGCTTGGGTTACAATGTCTTTATGCACCTACTGGTTTAAGAAGCACTTTGTTCCTGATGCCCAACAGTACTGCTGGAGGAAGAACATTGACTTCAAAGTGATCCTGGTGATGGATGATGCTCCTGGACACTCTAAGTTTCTAATTGGATGCCACCCTAATGTACAGTACAAGTTATCTTCCTTCCTCCTAACACCATATCGCTTCTGCAGCCACTTGACCAGGAATTCATTAGTAACGTTAAACTGTTCTACTATAAGTCACTCTATAAAGACTTTCGTCAGCAGACAGACTCATTAGTTGAGTTACAACAAATCGAGGCAGAACTCTCTGACAGTGACCAGGCTCTATCAGCACCAGCTAACCAGGAGGAGGAGGAGGAGGAGGAGGAGGAGGAGGAGGAGGAGATGGTAGACAACCTGACTCCTAGCACCTCACACGCATCACCTCGCAACAGTGAAGTGTTACCAGTTTGTTAATTCTGGAAGACATATAATATTAAAACTGCAGTGGACAGAATTGGTGAGGCATGGCATAAGATTAATGTTGCAACAGTGCTACATGCATGGAAGCCTTTGTTCATTAACTACGAGGTAAGTGGAGCAGCGCAGACCGAGGCAAGCGGGAAGAGGCAATCTGTGGCGGTAACACTAATGGATACGGTTGAGGCAACGCGATCAGTCCCGGCACCGGGATTTTCCGATGTTCAGATTGAAGATTTGCAAGAAATCATTGGCCAACATCAGTAGCAACTGACAATTAAAGAAATGTTGGAGGAGGATGAATAAGAACAGCAAGCAACACAAGAGGATGACGTTAAGCCTGGTGGACCTACAACACGCCAGCAGGCCCTTATTACTTGGTACTTGCACAAGGCCCAGCCTGTTATTAATGCCTTGGCAAACATCACTTTAGGAGATGATGATGGCACCACCGATGATGATATTGAAGTGTTGGGTGACTTACTGGTGGAAGAGCTACCTCAAGACTTTGAGGGATTTGACGCTGAGGTTAAAGGAGGTGTAGAGGCGGGAGCAGGGAGGAAGCAGTAACCAGCCCTCCCTGCCTCAGAACCCATCAACCAACACCATCAAGCATTTCACTGATTCCATCATGGTAAGTTATTGTACAGTATGAGTGTATATAAATATTGTTATCAACAATTTGAACATCTTGTATAAATGTATGAATACATTACAGTAATGTCATTTTCTTGGTGGATTGTATGTTATTATAGGGGGGTTTGGGTGACACCACAGAACCAAATAGGCTTATGTATTTCAACGTCACCCGTTTTGCAATTTTAAGTTTCACGAAGCTAAAACCAGTACCAATTAGTAGCGAAACTTGAAATCGTACAGTAAATGCTAATTTTAAAAAAGTACCACTTACCAGCACTGTCGGCGAAGAATGAAGCATTGTAGCAGGCGAGAGAAATGGTAGGTGACACAGAGGCATGGTGGGTAATGCATGGGGATGGTAGGTGATGCAGGGGAATGGTAGGTGATGCAGGGGAACGGTAGGTGATGCAGGGGAATGGTAGGTGATGCAGGGGAATGGTAGGTGATGCAGGGGAATGGTAGGTGATGCAGGGGAATGGTAGGTGATGCAGGGGAACGGTAGGTGACGCAGGGGAATGGTAGGTGATGCAGGAGAATGGTAGGTGACGCAGGGGAACGGTAGGTGACGCAGGGGAATGGTAGGTGACAGAAGCATGATAGGTAATGCAGGGGAATGGTAGGTGATGCAGGGGAATGGTAGGTGATGCAGGGGAATGGTAGGGAACAGAGGAATATAGGGTGACGAGGGGGAACCCATAGGTGACTTATAGGATGATAAAAGATAAATAAACAATACACAGTGCAGCACTTATGTACTACAGGTACTGTAATTTGGTCACTTATATAAAATAAAGAATAAATTTTAACAAAATAAATAGTTTTTGCAGTATAATTCAAGTCTGAGTACAGTACTGTATGGAAATAAACATGTAACTTATATCATGATATAATAGCCCATCCTAGTACAGTAAAACCATTTTCTTTAACACAGAGTAAATGAGTAAAAATTAAAATACTTGTACTTGTCAAATCAGATATTAGATGTACACACCTTTTGTCTGAAAAAATTACAAAAAATCAGCCTGCATCTTAAATCATCATCTCACTCTCATCAGGATCTTATTTCATTTTCACACAAAGCCTGTTCCAACGATATGTGAACTAATGGGGACTACTCGCTGAACAGGCTGTGTGAAATATAAAGAGTCCAGGACTGCTTTGTGGTCCTCAGGCCCAGAGGTAACGCTCTCAGTCACAGTCATAGGAATGTGGGTTCAATCCCTGGCGGGAGTGTTGATAGTACTTTCTTATCGACGGGTTACGCTTGTAAACGGCAGCCATAAAGAAACCGCCGATACCGTGATGGTTGCTACGCTCTGTAAACGGGCCGCCGATAAAAGAAACCGGGCCGATAAATGTGATGGTTATGAATTTTTTCAACTATTATTAGCATATGTTGAATAAATGTACCTTACATTAATGCTTCTTTACACATAACCTTAATAATAGTGTATAAAATAAATATAATAAGTGGACAAAAATACTAGCAAACTTAATGATTATTTATTGAAGTGAACCATCGGTCCAAGGTAAACAACAAGGTAGTGTACAGTATATACAAGGGTGATGATTGAGGCTTATTAAAGCCTGACCAGTCAGATGAGGCGATGAGCTGGTATTCTTGCATCTTCTTGAGGGGTGTGTGGGTAGGTACTGCGCCTTGTTGTTGTGAGGTGTCGCAGCTTCTACGCCTTGTTGCTATGGAGGTTGTCGTGGCAGTTACACTGCCTCTGTTGCAGGATGCCGGCAGGTTCGGGCGATGGCAGGCACTCGGCCACTGGAATAGTTGGTGATGGTGGCGCTTGCTTCTCATTTCTGCAGTTCTATATATGGCAACACAATAGCTTTGCTTTGTGACCCATTGAAGGGAGGGATCAATGTCATAGAGACGATAGAGGCCTTACTCATTCTACAGCCACCAAGATTATCTAAAGTTAAGTTCTTATTTTCATCATCACTACTTCATCGCCTGTTTCCATCCCTGCAGCTCCACTAATTGTTCTAGTTCACTTGTAAAATGGATCCCCAAACATTTTGGTAAATAACTCTTTTCTCTTTTGCACCTCTGTCAGCTTGTTAGGTCAGAGAATCTCTCTCACCCTCCAACTCATTTGCTATAGTTATTATGTTGCGTGAACTGAGGCTCGGTTGGGAACCCTGTGAATGTTGGGACACTCAGGCCACAATTTTTTTACCCAACATGATCGGACACAGTTCTGCTGGCTGGAAGTTCATTGTGGCTTTCAGCGATGAAAGTTTATGCACTGTGCAAGTATACCAAATTTCTTCCATTTCTGGGTGGTCACATCAGCATCCCTATCACGTACCTTTAACTGGCGCTGGAAAGTCTTCAGGTATTGTTTTAAACACCTACTAATGACTCCCCCTGGCTCATTATTGGCTGGATGATGGAGGTGGTGTTTTTGGCAGGAAAACCAATTCTTTAATATTGGGGTGGGTAAATTTGTTCTTTGGGAGAGGCCAGGCAATGTCAGATATAATACCACTTGAACCCATGCCAAGTTCATCCAGATAATTGCCACCTCTTCTAGCAAAGCAGTTTTCAAATAATCCACGACAACCAGATGTCATCCACGCTTTGTTGTTCCTGTAGAAATGGTAGCAAGTCTATGCTTTTTATTTTGAGAGCCCGAGGTCGCTGGCAGGTATAACAACATGGGCTTAACTGTGCCTGCCGTGATTCCCACATAGCATCATCATACCGTCCTCGCAACTTTAAATCCAGGGCACTTTTTTTCCTCTCTTTTTAGGAGATGGTATTCGCTGGCATCTTTTTCCACCAGGCCTGGTTCTCATCAGCATTAAAAATGGTTCCGCCTATAACCCTTTTAGAAAGGGAGTTAGGGCAACCTGCAGGGTATGCTTCCCCTGCCACAGTGTCTGCTGATGCTGCTTCGCCAGTCACTTTTATATTATGCAGCCCATAACGATGTCTGAATTTCTCAAACCATCCTTTGCTAGCTGCAAATTTTTTCAAATTGTCACCATCACCCTGATTATCACCATCACCCTGATCATCACCATCACCAACACCATGATCATCATTTTTAGAAAACCTATCATAAAGTTCCTTAGCTTTCTGCCTAATAAATTTCGAGTCAAGTGGTATGCGGCGGCGGTTTAGGTCCTCTATCCAAATGTTCAGTGCTTTTTCCATTTTAATGAGGGCATCATCACGCACATGGCTTGTCACTTTTGATGTCACTGGTGCACTTGAAGCTAAAGCGTGCTTCAGATCCTTTGCACGTCGTTTAATTCCACGCACGCTGGATTCGTTGAGCCCAAAGTGGCGGCCAACAGCTGCATAGCTCATACCGCTGTCGAGTTGTTTCAGCACTTCATTCTTCTCATTCAGCGTCAGCACTCGACTTGCCCACTTAGGTGTAGATCCAGAGGGAGCAGCAGGTCGTTTGGGAGGCATGGTGATATAAGTTCATGTGATGAACCACCAGCAAAAGTTGAAAATCAAAGACTGTTGCCCACTCGGCTTGGCTGATGTTTGTGTTCAGGGAAGGCGGGCCGCGGGTAGACGCTAGTCACGCCACTAGTGCCGCCTAGCGGCGAAAGTACAAACAAGGCCCGCGGAGTTCAAATAAAGCCAAAATAAAAATCCCGGCTAAATAATCCGTCGATAATCGAAACCGCCGATAAAAAATCCGTCGATAAAGAGGGAGTACTGTATATGTAGAAGTCCACGTGCTTGATTGGGCTGATGAAACCTATACAGTATGTGAAGTTGCGGTCTTCCACAAGCTAATGACTCCCCCCATTGCTGTCTCCAGTAGGCTAAATTCTACCTCACCCAACTCCAGAATTAAAAATATGTTATTGCTCACTTAAACATTACAGGTACGCCTCGACTTACGACCTACTCGACTTACGACCACCTGGACATACGACCGCCGCAGTCATGCAAATTTTTTTTCAAATTATGTACGTATTTTCTAGTATCGAAACGTTTCTGTCCCGTACGACAGCGTGGCGTGGGCTGGGCTGCCTCGTGGTGTACAGCATCCACGTCATAGCGCGCTCAATTGGTGTTTGGCCGTCGTTGTTGTTGTTAATGATCGCGCTGTGTACTGACAATATTTTTGTTTCTAATTCCCTTTAAAATTGCTGGCAAGCATAAAAGTGAGCATTCTGGTGGTGCTCAGAAGAAAAAGAGACAGTCAATTACTTTTGAGATGAAAATGAAAATAATAATGCAATATGAAAATGGAAAAACGGTAGCAACCATTTCACACGACCTAGACTTCTCTCACTCGACGATATTAACAATTTTGAAGGAAAAGGAACAAATCCGTGAGGTAGTGAAAGGATCAGCACCTATAAAGGGAACAATAATAAAAAAAAAAAAGACAAGGTCCTCTTCATGAGATGGAAAAATTACTTGTGGTGTAGATGGAAGATCAGCTGCAAAAGCATGTACCCTTAAGCCTTCTAACCATAAAAGCTAAGGCAAGAAGCCTTTTCGAAAGCCTGAAAGAGCAGGCAGGAGATGAGTGCGACCAAAACTTCACAGCAAGTCATGGGTGGTTCCAAAGGTTTAAGAACCATTACAGTTTGCACAGTGTAAAGGTGAGTGGAGAGGCAGGAAGTGCTGATGTGGGTGCTGACGAAGCTTTTAAGGAGGAGCTAGATCGTGTCATCGTGGAGGGAAATTATCTGCCTGAGCAAATATTTATTGTGGATGAAACTGGCTTATTCTGGAAGAGCATGCCAGAACGGACATACATCCACGAAGAGGCGAAAACCATATCGGGATTCAAGGCATTCAAGGACCGAATCACACTTCTGTTGGGGGGGAATGTAGCTGGTTTCAAGGTAAAACCCTTCATGATATATCATCCAGAAAACCCAAGGGCTTTTAAAAATGTCAGCAAGCACACACACTGCTAGTGTTTTATCATAGTAATAAGAAAGCATGGATGATCCTAGCACTGTTTGAGGATTGGTTCCTGAATTGTTTCATTCACGAGCCAAGGAGTATTGTCTGCAACAAGGGATTGCGTTCAAGATTTTATTAATTTTAGATAATGCTTTGGGACACCCACCACACCTGGACGACATGCACCCTGATATTAAGGTAGTCTACATTCCACCTAACACTACCTCTATCATCCAACCCATGGATCAAGGTGCTATTGCTGCTTTTAAAAGATATTTTACGAGACACTGCCAGGCCATGGCGCGTTAATAAGGAGAGAAAACCAAAGAGTTTTTACGGGAATTAGCCCACCCGGGCACAGGTCAAATGAACCACAACGGAGCCTGAGGGGCGAAAAAAAAAAGAATGGAAAGAAATTGTAAATATAGAAAAAAAGGTTATACTGTATTAATCTACACCACGAAGATGCCGGAAAACCAGCTTTTTAAAGTGAGACAGATTGTAAGAGCATGGAAACACAGAAGAAGACAGAGCATATAACGGGTTATTCTCGTGTGACCGACATCCACGGAGAAACGGTGGGCACCGCGGGCAAGACGTGTGTTACGAACCCACGGCCTTGCCGGCGGTACACAGGATGCCAAATCCACTGAACATTGCCCGTTAAAGTACCTGTAAAAGAGAGAGAGTGAAGCAACATTGTGGTGAAGAGAAAGGGAAGAGAGATTGTCGGCGAAGAGAAAGGGAAGAGAGATTACGAAAGGGAGGAGAGTTAATAAGACGAAATGCCTTTGATTCCACCCTATCTAATAGTTGGACAGAAGAAGCCACCCCAGATATGAGAGCAGTACTCCAAGTTAGGACGAATGAATCCCTTATATACTTGGAGCAACTGCTCAGGAGTGAAGTAGCTGCGGCATCTGTACAGCATTCCCAACTTTCGGGAGGCAGCTTTAGTTATACTAAGGATGTGTGATTTCCAGGGCATATTGGAGGAAATGGTGAGGCCTAACATATTTATTTCAGAATTTGGGAGGATGATAGCATCCTGAAATATAATATAAAGAACATAGCTGCGGCATGGGATGAGGTTACAGGTCAGTGCATGAATGGAATATGGAACAAGGTCCTCAAAAGATATGTGAACAGTTTCAAAGGATTTAATGACGATGATGCAATTTCTGAGATTAGTCACAAGATGGTGGAGTTAGAAATTGAAAATGAAGATGTTGAGCAGTTGGTTGAAAGTGTAGCTGAAGAGCTAAGTAGTGAGGATCTTATTGAACTGGATGCACAGAAAATTGCAGAGGAAGAAGAGACAAAATGTAGAAGAAGAACCTGCAACCCCCCAAAATTTTTCAGTGAAACAAATGGCAGAGGAATTTGCTACTACAGGGGGTATTAATAATGGGATGCAAATGTTTGACGAAATGGATCAAAATGTTGAGCGTTTTGCAAAAGTTGACAAAATGATCCAAGATGCACTTGCTTGCTAAAGGGAGATTTACAATGAATTGAAAAGGCAAATTGTGCAGTCTATTGGACATATATTTTAAGAAGTCCCCCATTGCTGTCTCCTCATGCCCCACCACTGCTGCCTCTTCACTCCCTAAAGATGATCCAATACCTTCAACAAGCAAGTATGTTAGCCTGTCTGAAGAAAGCGAAATTGATGACCCACCCAGCCGTTTCCTACTCTGCTTCATCCAATTAATGTAGTCTCCATGTTTAATTAAAAAATTATTGAGGCCCCGTGTGCATTCAGCTGACTACATTAAAGGGAAGTGCAGAGTAACACTTAATTCATTTTTTATTATTGATTACTTTTACTGTACCGTATTTCATTTTAGATTTTCTATGTATTATTTTTGCATTTTCGACTTACGACCAATTCGACTTACGACCTGGTCGTCGGTCCCTAACCCCGTCGTAAGTTGAGGACTGACTGTATTATTATTTTTAATTAATTAAAAAATAATTAATGCAAATATAAAAGGTCGATCTATAACTACTCTGTACTGCACTGATGACGATAACCTGAGACAATTAATGTCCGTAAGGCAGACACCCAACTCTTCATTTTTTTTTTTTTTAATGGCGTTAACCTACCCGGGCACAGGTCACTGATACACATCGGGGCCTGGGGGGCGAAAATGTAATAATAATAATAATAATAATAATAATAATAATAATAATAATAATAATAATAATAATAATAATAATAATAATAATAATAATAATAATAATAATAATAATAATAATAATAATAATAATAATAATGATAATGATAATAATAATAATAATAATAATAATAATAATAATAATAATAATAATAATAATAATAATAATAATAATAATAATGATAAAAATAATAATAATAATAAAAATAAAAATACAGCCACTCCTCGACTTACGACCTACCCGACTTACAACCACCCGGACATACGATCACCCCAGTCGTACCAAAAATTTTTCAAATTACGTATTTTCGAGTCCCGACGTTAGTGATTGCGCTGTGTACTGACAAAATTTTCGTTTGTAATTCCATTTAAAATGGCTGGCATGCTTAAAAGTGAGAGTTTTGTGGTGCTGAGAAGAAAATGAGACCCATTTTAGATTTTCTATGTAATATTTTCGCATTTTCGACTTATGACCAATTTGACTTACGACCTGGAATTGGGTCCCTAACCCCGTCGGAAGTCGGGGAGAGACTGTAATGAAATAATAATGATAATAGTAATAATAATAATACCTGTAATACTACTACTACTACTAATAATAATAATAATAACAAAGACACACAAAAATAAAAGATCAAAAGTGAGAAACAATACTGTATATGTGTGTTGTGTTGTGTTGTCAAGTAAGAGAAACAATTGAGACCCTACAATTGTGTGTAAATAAGGCAGGAAGTTAGATCAATAACCTGGGACTTGGTCACAATTTTCGTGATGCCATATGGCAGCAGGGTCTACCATTAGACAACACATTATGCTTCCAATATCTTCCCAGGCGGTGGTGCCTCCCTGTTTGGTAGTTGTAGCTAAGCAGTAACCATTTCTGAACTCTTACAAGCATTACAATCTATTAATGCCATACCTGCAACATTTATTTTTCAATCTACAAATACCTGATACAAATGAAGATTTACAGATAACTTTTCTTTACATTTACATCTGTTAACATTGCTAGCGGCATTATGGCCAGGTTAGACTCCTCTCCGTAACCAGGCTACCGGGCCAAGCCGTTGATATTCAACTCATATTTTTGGGTAGATATACTGTACATAACTTTAATTTATTTTTACTGATATACATGCACACACCATCCTACATACTTATTGTGAAAAAAGTAAAAGAAATAATTGTCCTAAGGCCAAACACATAAAAGGTATACAGGTACACATTTCTTTGCACACGAGTTAGCTGGCTTACTGGGGGAGTGGGAGGATGGCTGGGTGGTTGGTGGTGGTAAGGGGTGGGGAGGGGGTGCGTTGCTAGGGAATTGGCGGAGGTAGCATCGTCGTTACTATGGTAAACAGGGAGTACAGATGTACAGTATATGCAAATGGTGACTGTGTTAAACTTTCATTTGGCTTTTATTTACTGGTTTGGCAATACAGTATTTTTTTTGTACAGTATAGTCTGGATTTACGCGGTTTTTGTTTACGCATTTGGTCATTTACGCGGTGCCTTGGCAGAATGAAAATGCCTTAATTAGGCGGTAAATTTGGTCATTTACGCTGCGAGCGGCTGGAGAGGTCCAGACTGCCACGCCATTTTTTACCCACGCGGTCCATTCTTGACCATACGCGGGAAGCGGCGCGGTGAGTGGTGCGCATTAGGCCGCTCTTACGTTATCGCTGACGTCATATGACGTATCGGACTGTGATTGGGCCACGCATCCTTACCTCCCTCCGCCGCTAGCTGTGAATGGTCTAATGTAACATGACGTGCCCTGCCACCAGAGGGCAGAAGTCGCTGACCGAGCCGGGCCTGTCTCATTGTTCTCAGTCCGCGTATACAGTTCCCTCTTGTGCCCGCTATTCCCCTCACAATGGCTTCAGCGGGACCCCCACCAACTGAGAAAAACATTGAATTACCTGGACCAAGCCATGATAATGTGAAGGAAATCATCGAGTTGGGGGAGAAAATTAGGCTCATCCTTGACAATGACCCAGACAAGCATCGGTATGAAGAGTCTAATAACCATCTGACGAAAGTTATGGAGCCGTATATCCAGATCTATCTCGACAACATCAATGCTAGTCGTCAACGTAGTATTGAGGACTTCCTCGCCCGCAACCCACCACAACCACAGCCAGCCCAAGTCAGTGATAGTGACAGTGAGGATATGGACTTTGAGAGCATTGTCTGGGAGGCCCTGCAAACCTCTGCGAGTAGTGAAAGTGAAAGTGATTCACCGGAGGGCAACTAATCTGCCCTCTGCCTCGGAACCAGCCGCCATCCACGTGTGCCGACCCAGCTTTTCTACTAACATAAGTGTTAAAAAACCTAATATTATTGATATTTCTCTTAATTATTAATTGTGTGTGCATACCATCATAAAATTAAGATGTTATTTTGACTACAAGGTACGTATTGCGTCGGAAAAAGTGGAGTTTGGGGGTCGGCCCAGTCTCTATTTCAATTAATCCCATATGTTCCGTTACTTCATTTACGTATATCTTGTTTTACACGGGCCTCCACGGGTTCAATTGACCGAGTAAATGCAGACTATACTGTATCTTATTTATTGGTATTACTGTATTTTTATTTGTTCTTCACATTTACTGGTACTGTATATATTGTTTTAAGAAAACTATGGATACAGGGGGAATATAGACACAAAAGTTCTTTCCTAAATACTCCCTGCTAAAATGGGGAGGGGGGGGATGCATCTTATATGGCCGTGTGTCTACTATGCCATAAAATATGGTATAATATAAAACTATAAAATAAGAAAAATGAAGAGCATAAGTGTACTGTATGTGTGTGTGTGTGGGAGGTGAACGTATGTGAAGGCAGTGAGCTGTACTGCGAGGCAGACTCACCCGCCTCCCTCCCTCTCATGTGACGTCAAGGCAGGCACACACACACAAAAGTCTCAGTCAGCTGATTGACTGCCTGGCTGAACTGTAACATCACTTAGATGATGGTTTGAGAATGGAAAGAGCTTTTTTTTTAACATGAAATATGTGCTATTGTATTTTATGATAGGTATCAATTTTATTGTTTATCGCAGTAATTTTTGTTTAAAAAGCGGTTATAGTGCTACAGGTGTCAGTTGTTTTCAGATTGTTGAATTAAATTAGAATTTTAAAGTTGGGACACCTGAAAGATTCAGATAGGTGGAATTCGGATAAAATGAATTGCACTCTAAATTAAATAATGTCTATGAATTGGATTTACCGCAATAGTGGAGATGTTCTGCATACAGTGGCTGGACTGACATGAATAGGGGAGGTTGTTGGGTGCTAATGGGTTAGTACCACAGGAACAAAATGTTACTAGGGAGTGCTGAATATTAATTCTGGTGCCCTAGATACTCTGTGGTGCAATGTATAGTACAGTGGTCCCTCGATTAACGAATGGTTCGGTTAACGAAATTTCGGTTAACGAATTACCTTCCATAAGAATCTTCAATTCGGTTAACTAACAAAAATTTGATTAACGAAATCCTTACGAACATCATGTTTTGTTGTGAGCATCAGCTGATGGGCTAGTCTGCCAACTCAGTAATTCAGTTTCCAGTGGAGTAAATATCAAGAAAATTGTGCTCTATAATATTTGTTCATTTTTTATATTAAAATTATTGGTCATTCTAAAATTTAGCCATCCAAGCTCTGTCAACAAAGTTTTTCAACTATTATTTTTGGCTCATATATGTAACTTTATTCATTTATTGAAACTCATTTACATGTATACACTGTCCTAAGGGCAAAGCTGTACTGTACATGTTATCAAAATAATGTACAAAATGAATACTAAAATTTTAGTCGAGTGCAAACTGTAGCATGTTTACATTCAAATTAATCAATATCTTATAAGAATTCCAGCAATGTAAATTATATTCTCCCCGGTCACTTCTATGAAATTTTATAAGCAAAAAACAAAAACTCAATCTAAAGGATATAAATAAACAAATAAATACTTCACTAGACCTTTGGCGCTAACTGTCAAACATGTCACTGTCACCCCTCCCTCCCTCCCTCCCCCCCCACACTCCTTCCCATCCCAGCAAGACTTTGGTGGTTATAGGCTTACAGTTTTTATCTTATATAATATCTCAGAATAAAGTTAGGAGAATATGATTTGCATTGCTGGAATCCTTGCAAGACAGTGAATAACTTGAATATAAACGTCATATATTTTGCACAAGAGATAAAAATTTTAGTACATTAGTGTACAGTACGGTAGTACATTTTATAATGTAAAGTTTTTCAACTGTATTTTTGGGTAGATTTACATAAATTTCTTCATTTATTTTCATTCCTTTACATGCACACACCATACTAAAAGAAACGTAAAAGAAATAAATGACCTGAGTGCAAACCTGTAGTGTACATGTACTAAACGATAACAGTACTAAAATTGTTATGTCTAGTGCAAATTATAGCGTCTTTCTATTCAAATTATTCACTATCTTACAAGAATCCCAGCAATGTAAATTATATTCTCCCAGGTCATTTCATTGACATTTTATAAGAGAGAAGCTCAGTCACTTAAGGACTGATAAATAAACACACATTAGACCTTGGGCGCCAACTGTCAAACGCATCACCTCACCTCCCCCACTCTCCCTCCCTCGCTCTCCTCCATCTGCCCAGCCAGGGTGTTAGGCTTACAGTTTTTATCTTATATAATATCTCAGACTAAAGTTAGGAGAATATAATTTGCATTGCTGGAATCCTTGCAAGACAGCGAATAATTTGAATATAAACGTCATATATTTTGCACAAGAGACAAAAATTAATCACCTGTATCACATTACAGTAGTGATTTAAGAGTAAGAGTGTACAGTGGTCCCCCGATTTACGCGGTCAATTGAACTCGCGGAATAACGCGTAAAACAAGAAACGCGTAAATGGAATAACAGAACATATGGGATTAATTGAAATAGAGACTGGGCCGACTCCCAAACTCCACTTTTTCAGACACAATAGCTACGTTGTAGTAAAAATAACATCTTAATTTTATGATGGTATGCACACACAATTAATAATTAAGAGAAATATCAATAATATTAGGTTTTTTAACACTTACATTAGTAGAAAAGATGGCTGGGCACACGGGGATGGGGGGTTGGTTCCGAGGCAGAGGGCAGATTATTGGCCCTCACCTGTATCACTTGTATCAATTGTATCACTATCCACCACAGAGGCTTGCAGGGCCTCTTTGTCAAACCCCTCAAAGTCCATATAAGTCCATATCCTCACTATCATTATCACTGACTTGGGCCGGCTGTGGTGGGTGGAGGGTGAAGAACTAGGTAATGTTTTGATGACTGGGCGACCTTGTGCGCACCCTGACCGCGCCACTTCTCGCGTAAATGAGTAAATTCACCGCGTAAATCGGGCATCCCGGTTCTGGCAAGGTACCGCGTAAATGACCAAACGCGTAAACAAGAACCGTTTTTGGCTTTACTTTGTATGTACTTTTCTGTGAGTTGGAATCAATTACCCAATATCCCATTGAAATAATGGATTCGGTTAACGGACGACTCTGTGGAACGAATTGTGTTCGTTAACCGAGGGACCACTGTACTGTACTGTACTTTATTCCTAAAATATTGGGGTGTTACAGCACCTTCCCTTCCCACGTCCATGTACTAAGTGGAGTGAGCCAGCCAGCACACACCCGACCACAACAATAACAAACACCAGACTGACTAAGCGTGGAGCGCAGGGCAGCGAGTGTTATCCACGTGGCCAAATATGCCGAGATTTTCCCAGATAATTTTATATAACTCGGCATTTCCCCGAGTTATTGTATAATAAATTCCGAGACCATAGGCATGCCGAATTAGGGTTTACTGTAAAATTAGGGCCAATAATTACCAAAATTCTATTTTTTTGCCCTAGATCCTTAATCAGCATGTAAAAGAGTACAGTACAGCTATTGAGATTTTGAACAAAATCATAATATTTGAGATTATGGTTGATATTTTGGCAAAAAATAACTTTTTCTCTCAGAATTGGAAATAAAATGTTTAACTATTTTTGTACACCCATAACAACACAAAAACACCAAAGATTTCCATGAAAAGCCCACAGGTAATGAGCAATAAAATGATACTATGGTTGTAAATAAGAAGCAAAAACAAGAGTACCTTATGGCCAAAACTCACCATCAGATGACAATACTGTACAGGGGAGCCCCTCAAGTTCGCGGATTTTTATTTTGCAGTCCTCTATTATTCGCGGATGTACCCAAGAATGTCACCGAGTAGTTTTAAAATTGCCGGCATTTCTGCGGCTGGGACAGAGAGCCATTCGTTCTAGAGACAGTAAGGCGCAGGCGAAAGTATGGGTGGATCAATGGTTGAGGGCAGGAGGGAGGAGGGGGATGAGTTGACCAGCCGGCGGGGAGATTACTGACCCAGACATCGTTATCAGTCATACAGAAGAAGTTTAAATTTTTAGCTTATAAAATGTCAATGAAATGACTTGGGAGAATATAATTTACATTGCTGGAATTCTTGTAAGATAATGATTAATTTGAATATAAACATGATATAGTTTGCACTAGACATAAAAATTTTAGTAATCATTTAGTACATTTGAGTACAGTACAGGTTTGCCCTTTGGAAAATTATTTCTTTTACTTTTCTCACAATATATATTTAGGATGTTGTGAGCATGTAAATGAGTAAAACTACATGAAGTTACTATATCTGGCCAAAACTACGAGTTGAGAAACTTGTACTTAAATGTACTTAAAGGACTAAAATTTTTATCTCGTGGAAAATATATGATGTATATATTCAAATTATTCGCTGTCTAGCAAGGGCTCCAACAACGTAAGTTATATTCTGCTGAGACACAACTGACGCCTCACACCTGCATGGGTCAAGCTTTGGCCCCGTCAGGTAATGTTGGTGTCACTCTGGGTATGTCACATTTTTAATAAATTTGTTTCTGATTATTTGTGAGAGTATTTTCCCATTATTATTTATTGGTGAAGACAAACACACACACACACACACACACACACACACACATATATACAATACAGGTATAAGAAATAATTGTCCTAAGGGCAAGCACACAAAGGGAATACAGTCATGAGCCGGTTAACGTCCTAGATACGTTCTTGGAAACGTGACGTTAACCGAAATGGACATTGTCCGATCATCACATAAACTTTTTATTTATACTTATGTGTATGTGGAATACTATATACGTACATATTCACTTTTACTGTTAAATCACTACTGTAATGTGATACAGGTGATTAATTTTTATCTCTTGTGCAAAATACATGACATTTATATTAAAATTATTCACTGTTTTACAAGGATTCCAGCAACGCCGAGCAGATGGGGGAAAGGGTGGGAGCGAGCGAGGGGGCGTGGGGGGAGGGGAGGTAGTACGTTTGACAGTTGGCACAGGCCCAGGTCTAACGTGTGTATGTTTATCAGTTCTTAGGTGACTAAGCTTCTCTCTTATTAAAAGCCAGTAAAATGACCTGGGTGAATATAATTAACATAGCTGGGATTCTTGTAACATACTGATTAATTTGAATATAAACATGCTATAATTTGCACTAGACAAAACAATTTTAGTACCGTAATCAAATTAGTAAATGTGCACTCCAGCTTTGCACTAACGTCATTTATTTCTATTACGTTTCTTTTAGTATGGTGTGTGGATGTAAATGGATGAAAATAAATGAAGAAATCTATGTAAATCTACCCAAAAATACAGTTGAAAAACTTTTTTATAAAATGTACTACAGTACTGTACACTAATGTACAACAATTTTTATCTCTTGAGCAAAATATATGACGTTTATATTCAAATTATTGTCTGTCTTGCAAGGATTCCAGCAATGCAAATTATATTCTCCTAACTTTAGTCTGAGATATTATATAAGATAAAAACTGTAAGCCTAAAAGCCTGGCTGGGTGGGGGGGGGGACTGACGGCTCCGCCACCCAGCGAGGGGTTGGTGGGGTGGGGGGGTTGAGGTGATAAGTTTGAGGCGAAGGTCTCTGTGTGTTTATTTAACAGTCCTACTAAGCTTCTCTCATTTTAAAATGCCAGTGATATAACCTAGGAGAATATAATTAACATAGCTGGGATTCTTGTAACATACTGATTTATTTGAATATAAACATGTTGTAATTCGCACTAGACATAACAATTTTAGTACCGTAATCAGCTTTGCACTAATTTAT
Organism: Homarus americanus; assembly: GCF_018991925.1. Lineage (NCBI taxonomy): Eukaryota > Metazoa > Arthropoda > Malacostraca > Decapoda > Nephropidae > Homarus > Homarus americanus. The sequence continues at coordinate 2,945,691 of NW_024737097.1, forward strand.
TTTGTTTCTTTTAGTACGGTGTGTGCATGTAAATGGATGAAAATAAATGAAGAAATTTATGTAAATCTACCCAAAAATACAGTTGAAAAACTTTTTATAAAATGTACTACAATATTGTACACTAATGTACTACACTTTTTTATATCTTGAGCAAAATATATGATGCTTATATTGAAATTAATCTCTGTCTTGCAAGGATTTCAGCAATGCAAATTATATTATCCTAACTTTAGTCTGAGATATTATATAAAATAAACATAAAGAAATCACCAATCTTTTATCTTGAACACAGGGTGGAGAGAAGACGGCGGGGGAAGGGGGGGGAAAGGTGAGGTGACAGAATGTCTGGCATTTGTTTGTTTATTTATTTGAGATAAGATTTGACAGTTGGCGCTGAAGGCCTGCCTGCGTGTTTATTTATCATTACTTAAGAGTGACTAAGCTCTTCTCATAATTTTCCACCCAAACGACCTGAGTGAATATAACTTACATTGGAGGGATTCTTGTAAGATAGTAATTTATTTGAATGCTTTTTTTTCAATTTAAATTTAATTGTTTACTCCTTGATAGAGGAAGCGGGATCCTAGTGCTGTCACTTGGTACCCCTGTACCATAACACCAAAAGCAACTGGCCAGTGTGACAAGCATATACAGTACAGTACAGTCATCCCTTGGTTATCGCGCCTAATTGGGACCCCGCCGATAACAAAAGTACAGAGCCTATGGGATTTATTCTAATTGGTTCATTTACCCAAGACCCAACCCCAAGTTTCCCATTTTATGATCATTTAGACCCACTAAATATATATATAATGTTATGGTAAATATCATAAACACTCATAGGCATGGCTAGGTTTATTACAAAGTGATGAAAAGGGTACGCTTAATTCTGTAGTCCACAAAACATGTAGCTATGCTTTTTTTATTTGGTCCCCCATCATACGAGTCCGTTTTCTCTCACATCAGGACGCCTGAGTCCTCCGTTTTCTCTCTTAATCTTAGAGTGCACCAAAAACGTTACTATTTTTAGTAATGCCACAGAATTTGAAATTGCAACCCCAATTGCAACTGGGGTTGCAATTGTTGAGGCAACTAGATATGTCTGATTACAGCAAATGTGTTATTGTCAATTTGTAGGTGAAAGATTTTATCCTCAATAGATGTAGGTTAACATTTCACCTGTAGGCAAATGCTTAAAAAAAGCCTAAGTAAGGAAGCATATTCCTTTAACAAATAATATCTGACCAGTATGGGGAGAATCATCATGTCTCCGTCAGGGGGTCGTGGAGTGGTGGTCCAGCAGGCGTCACGTTTTTTTGGGGGGCACGGACGTATATGCGATCGGACGTTGTTCGGTCGAACGTTAACCAGCGCATGACTGTACTGAATACTGTACATTTCTTTGTACACAAGTAAAAATGTAACCCCCCCCCCCACCGGATCAGCAATTGTTATTCGAGGATTCGAGGATTTGCGGCCATTTTGAGAACCTAACCCCTGTACTGGAAATGTTATCCAAACTTACAATTTTTTAAATGTTTGTCTCTGAAATACGTAATTCGGCAGATATTTTTCATTCTTGCAATGCCCACAAGCCAACAATTCACACCGGCCATCACATTCCAAGGGTAATAATGATAAAAGACAAGACATTTGTACCATACCTTGAGCAGTGTAGAGCACACCACCACTGACAGTGTACTTCATGCGGGTCACCCGGCCAGGGTTTACTTTTTGGATCTCCCACTTCCATGGCCGCTCTCCAACACACCAACACACCAGCCCTTCGCCTGTGCTGGCCATCATCACACCTGGAATACAATAGGAAAATACAGATTTAATGGTTAATCAGATTATTTGTGCAAGATGTACACAACCACTAAGTTCCACAGAAAATAAAAGTTGGCCATTTATCCGACACAACCTGTACCTGTAATACAATACTGTATATGTTAATCTACTAATCTTCTAAAATGATTGCCCCATATATTTAAATCTTTCTTGGAAAACTATATAGCGTAAAATAATTTCCTGAAATAATGATCCTACTGTCCAACAGTTGTGTAGAAAGAGAGATGGATGGAGAGAGGCAGAAAAAATCTGGTTTACAGTAACATGGAAATGTTTATTGTTGCTTGGTTTAAAACAGTTAATGTAGTTTAGGTCTGGCTGTAAAAGTTCTTTTCCATGACCACACTCTCCAACATAACTTGGAGGTCCTTCCCATTACCTTTTTTTTTTTTTATGGGTATTAGCCCACCTGGGCACAGGTTATTTTAATGTCCCACATCAAGGCCGGGGAGGGGAGGGGGGGGCAAAAATATAATAAATTAATAATACAGTGATATCTCTGTTAGCCGGAACAATTGGTGCAGAGCACTTCCGGGAATGAGAGATTTCCGGGTAACGAGACGACTCTCTCAGAGCAGGAAAAAAACCTCATCCCCGGAACTTTCCGGGTAACGAAAACAAATTTCTCGGAAGTTCCAGAAATTACCCAATACATCTTCTCTCAAACTCGGAAAAAAATCCCTCATCCCCGGAACTTTCCGGTAACGAAAACGTGTTCTCGGAAGTTCCAGAAATTACCCATTACATCATATCTCGAGCCCGGAACAAAATTCCTCATCCCCGGAATTTTCCGGGTAAATGAAAAATTTTCTCGGAATTTCCAGAAGATGCGCCTGATTTTCATTTCTCAAATCCAGAAAAAAAATTCCAATCCCCGGAATTTTCTGGAATTTTATGGGTATCAGGAAAATTTTCTGTGAATTTTGTGGGAAATGTGCCCCTCGGAAAATCGCTCCCAAAGCCGTAATTTTCCGGAAAATTACAGCTTTGGGAACGATTTTCCGAGAAAATTTCAATTCTGGCTATCAGAGAGTTTCGGGTTTGAGGGATTCCGGCTAACGGAGATGATGATAATAAAAATAATAAAATTAATAAAAATAAATATACAGTATATAAATAACAATAATAATAACAGAAAATAATAATATTGTACAGTACTAATAAAAAATAAAAAAAAATAAAAATAATAATAATAATAATAATAATAATAATAATAATAATAATAATAATAATAATAATAATAATAATAAAGAGTCCTAAATAAATAAAAAAAAATTACAAAATATCAAAGTGAGAAACAATATATGTATGTTGTGTTGTTAAAGTAAGAGAAACAATTGAGACCCTGCAATTGTGTGTAAATGAGGCAGAAAGTCAGATCAGCAACATGGGACTTGGTCACAATTTTTGTTATGCCATATGGCAGCAGTGTCCACCATTAGACAACACATTATGCTTCCAATATCTTCACAGGCGGTAGTACCTCCCTGTATGATGGCTGCCTACTACCTACCACCAGTATAGAAAGAATGAACTGCCCTTATTCTTTCTATACTGTATGAATACAGTAGAACGTCGATTTAAAGCGATTCAATTGAAGATTATTGATTTAAAGCAACACCCACAATTAAGGACAATGTTTAAATTTAAAGCGTATCTTTCCTATTTTGCGCGAGTCAATCTGGCACATCATATTATAAAATTCGCGCCTAATGTTTCTCTGGGCATGCTACACTGTCCTAAGGGCAAAGCTGTACTGTACATGTACTCAAAATAATGAATGATTACTAAAATTTTTGTCTAGTGCAAACTATGGCATGATTATATTCAAATTAATCACTATCTTATAAGAATTCCAGCAATGTAAATTATATTCTCCCCGTTCACTTCAGTGACATTTTATAAACAACAAAGCAATCTAAAGGACATAAATAAACAAATAAATACTTCACTAGACCTTCGGCCCCAACTGTCAAACACGTCACTGTCACCTCCCTTCCCCCATCCAGGGTTGGGTGGTTATAGGCTTACAGTTTTTATCTTATATAATATCATAGACTAAAGTTAGGAGAATATAATTTGCATTGCTAGAATCCTTGCAAGACAGCGAATACAGTCAACCCTCACTTTACGCGGTCCCACATTCCGCGTTTCCACGTTTACGCGGTGCCCTGCCAGAACCCGGGATGCTCACATTCCACGGTGTGTGCACCCCTTTACGCGGGTGAAGTATAATTTTTTTATTTAGCTCATAAAATTCATACAAATTATCCGGCCAGAATATAATTTACATTGCTGGAATTCTTACAATTTGATGATCATTTTGAATATAAGCATCATAGATTTTGCATTAGACATACAAATTTTAGATCTAATGCAAGTATTTTGTTTACTCAAAGCAAATATGTTATCTTTTGTGCAAAATATATGACATTTATATTCAAAATATTCCTGGTCTTACAAGGAACCCAGCAATGTCAATTATATTATCCTAACTTTAGTCTGAGGTATTATTTATTACTAAAAGTTAAAATCTAGTTTTTTCACCTAACATTTCTCTGGTAGGGAGGGAAGGTGGGGGGTGGGGGAGGGGGTTGGGACGGACCGACCATCTGGTGCGGTTGGAAGAGGGGGGAAGGCAAGGTGGGGTACTTTGATTGACAGATAGTGTTGTGAAGAATATTTTTTTTTTTTATTAACTGAAGATATTTGTTTTAGCTCATAAAATTCATACAAATTACCCGGCCAGAATATAATTTACATTGCTGGAATTCTTACAATTTGATGATCATTTTGAATATAAACATCATAGATTTTGCATTAGACATACAAATTTTAGATCCAATGTAAGTATTTTGTTTACTCTGAGTAAATATGTTATCTTTTGCGCAAAATATATGACATCTATATTCAAAATATTCCTGGTCTTACAAGGAATCCAGCAATGTCAATTATATTATCCTAACTTTAGTCTGAGGTATTATTTATTACTATACCTTAAAATCTAGTGGTTTTCCCCCAAAAATTTCTCAGAGAGGGAGCCAGCGAGTGCAGTGTGAGAAGAGGGGGAGGGAGTCGAGTCCATTATTTGAATGGACATTAACTCTGCGACTGTATTTCTCTATTTCTCTTAAGTATTAATTGTGTGCATGTACCATCATAAAATTAAGATGTTATTTTTACTAGAACATAGGTATTGTGTCGGAAAAAGTGGAGTTTGGGGGTCAGCCGGTCTCTATTTCAATTAATCCCATATGTTATGTTGTTCACTTTACGCGTTTCTCACTTTCTGCGGTACCCTGTGGGTTGAATTAACCGCGTAAAGTGAGGGTTGACTGTAATTTGAATATAAACGTAATATATTTTGCATAAAAGATAAAAATTTTAGCCCTTTGTAATAAAATTAGTTAGAACTAAAATTTGTATGTCTAATGCGAACTATAGCTTGTTTGTATTCAAACCAATCACTATCTTATAAGAATTCCAGCAATTTTAATCATATTCTCCCAGGTCAGTTTAGTGACATTTTATATGAGAAAACTTAAAGTCACTCTTAAAGACAGATAAATAAATAAGCACTAGACCTTGGCATCAACTGTCAAACATATCACCACACCTCTCCCCCAACTTCCCATCAGCTGATCGCTAGTAAACAGACCATTTCACGTCCCATAATTTTAGCTGTGTTGATTTTTTGAGTGTTTGTTTTAACATAATACTACAAAAAAACAATGTTTTGTTTATTCTAGGAGATGGGCTGAGGTGCATCTGGGTAGACTCGCAGTCTTTTTAGTATTTTGTGTTTCTCTCAAGTACCAAACTAAATTATTCCATTGAAACAACACTTCGATTTAGTGCAAATTCGGTTTAAAGCGACCTCTCTTGGAACACATCTCGTGTTATATCAACGTTCTACTGTAGTAGGTAGTCATATATTGCAAGGGATCTAGTATTCCTGAAAACCCTTGTAATGTGCCAAATTGTGATATGTTAAACTTATTTTTCTATACAGAATGACATAATAAGGAGGGATGCATTCCTGCCTGGAAATTTTTGGGGTACCATATTTTACAGCACATAAGATGCACAGCCATATAAGATACACCCCCATTTCAGCAGGAAGTATTAAGGAAAAAAAAATTGGTGAATTTTCCTCCTGTAGCCACAGTTTTCTTAAAATAGTATACTGTACAGTATAGAGTATAAGTAAATGTGAGGAATAAATAAAAATAATATCAATAAATAAGTTACAACAAAAAATACGGTATTGCCAAACCAGTAAATAAAAGCCAAATAAAAGTTTAGCACAATCGCCATTTGCATACACCCCTTGCTTCACCATAGCAACGCAGACCAGCAGGAACTCTTACCTCTGCCTACTCCCTAGCAACACAACCCCCTCCCACACTCTGCGCCCTTTTCCTGCTCCCTCACTGAGCCAGCTAACTCGGGTACAGAGCAATGTATATTCCCTTTTATGTTTGCCCTTAGGACAATTATTTTTTTTACCTGTAGTATTGTATATCTGTGTGTGTGTGTGTGTGTAGACACACACAAAACATACAAATGAATAATAATGGGAAAGTCCTCTCACAAATAATTTATCAGAAACAAGGCAACAAAATGTATTAAAAAATGTGAGTCTCTACCCTCAAGTCAAGTTCATGCTTTGTTATTAAAGTTATAACAAAGCACTGAGTTGACCTGAGGGTAGACTCTCATATTCTTAATACATTTTGTTGTGTTTCTTATTATTTGTGAGAGAACTTTTCCATTATAATTTATTTGTATGTGTTTTGCATGTGTGTGTGTGTGTGTGTGTGTCAATATATATACACACACACACACACATATATTGCAGGAGTCGTAGACCCTCAGCAATTTGGCAACATGAAAACTTCCTCCACCACTCACTGTCTTGTCAGCTTTCTCGATTACATATACCGCCATCTCGAGAAACGAAAAACGTCTGTAGCTGTCGCCTTCATTGATTTCACTAAAGCGTTCGACCTAGTCGACCACAATATAATCATCAACAAAGCAATTGACCTCGGGCTTCAGAGAAGTCTTATACCATGGCTTACAGACTTCCTCAGTGACCGACGCCAAGCTGTACGCTTCCGAGGGGCTGTCTCCACCTTTCAGTCACTCACCTGTGGCGTCCCCCAAGGCACCAAGATGGGACCACTCTGCTTCCTTATGCTCATCAATGATGCCCTAAGAGAAACCCCTGCTCGCTGGAAATATGTCGACGACTCCACCATTGGGATCGGCGTCAACAATTCTGCTCCCAACTATACCGCCCTTCAGGATTTATTGAACAGTCTCCAAAACTGGGCCACCAACAACCATGTCACCATCAACCATACCAAGACCATGGTTATGCACATCAACCTCTCCTCCGACATTGTCCCACCTCCTTCCATTACTCTAGGTCCGAACACACTCCAGGTTGTAGATTCCACGAAGCTCCTCGGCGTCAACATAGACAACAAACTAAATTGGAAACCACACGTCAGTGAAGTTGTCAAATCCTCCAGTTTCCGTCTCCACCTCCTCCGCCGACTCAAGTCCCTCGGAGTTCCTGCACACGAGCTCCTCAGTGTTTACACAACATTCATACTTCCCAAGCTCACCTATGCCTCCCCACCTGGTCTTCCTCCTAAATGCCACACAAACACCTAAAAAAGTGCAAAAGAGGGCATGCAAGATTATTCTCTCCTTCCTACTCCACATATCAAGAAGCGCTCAACACACTGACCCTTTCGACTCTCACTGACCATCACCACGACCTCATCTGCAAATTTGGTAAGAAGCTTCTACACCATCCTCGACACCGGCCCTACTACCACCTGAGATCCCTAGTCCCAGAATTGCTGTTCGACACCACAACCGCATCCAGCCCATACGTGCACGAACTGATCGCTATAAGAACAGCCCAGTCCCAACCATTGTAAAAATTATCAATAACTTGTAATAAATCAGTGTATTCACTCCCAGTAAACACTACTCCTTGCACTGTCACTATGTTGAAATGAACTGTAGTTTGAGCTTTTCCCCATCTAGTTATTATATATCTTATTTGTGTCACTTATGTTACTTTTATATTATTTGTAATTCGTAACCCATTCCCCAAATATGTAACTGTATATTTTCAGCCTTCTGGCTGCCAAGCTCTTTCAATAAACCGTTAATTATTATTATTATTATTATTATTATATAATACAGGTAAAAGAAATTACTGTCTCTAGAGCGAATGGCTCCCTGTCCCGGCTGCAAAAATACCAGCAACTTTTAAACTACATTTAGACATTCTTGGGTACATCCAGGTTGTCATCCGCAAATAATCGAGGTCCACAAAATGTCAGGGCATGCTGTATCTGTAGATTTAAAAATAAATGTTGCAGGTATGGCATTAATAGATAGTAATGCATGCAAGAGTTCAGAAATGGTTACTGTAAGCTGCCTCTGAAGAGTTGGGTGTCTGCCGTATGGACATTAATTGTCTCGGGTTACCATTATCAGTACAGTACAGTGACACCCACATTAGCCGGAACAATTGGTGCAGAGCACTTCTGGGGATGAGAGATTTCCGACTAACCAGACGACTTTCTCAAACCCGGAAAAATTCCCTATCCCCAGAATATTTTCCAGTTAATGGGAAAAGTTTCCAAGTGTCTAAACTAGACATCTTGCACACAGAGACACTAGCCCACTTCCCCAGAATGTTTCTGGGTGCTGGGGATCTTTTTCTTGAGTCTAAACTACCGCAATCTGTAAATGCAGTTTTAATTAAGTTAGAAACTACATTTCTTTACTACAGTAAAACCTCGATTAACCGCCCACATATGGGGGGGAAGAGGCTGACGGATAATCCAAAAGGTCGGTTAATATTAAATAAAGTCTACGGAAATAAAACATACCTTTTCAAAGTACCTATCCCTAACCTACCTCATTTAAGTCCCTCTATTCATTTTTGTTCATTTGCCATTCATATTTCAATAGCATTTGCTTGAAAACATTAACCACTTCAGTAAATAAATACGAACCAGCACAGAAACTGTGAATAATCATAGGAAGAAAAGTCAAAGAACATAATACTTTAAAAACAAAACTTTTATTAATGAAGTACTGTATGGCACATAAGCAGTATCCAAAAATCAGAAAAAAGAATCGAATAGTATTTTTATTTTATTGCTCATTTATATATTTATTTATTTTAGGGGTCCGGGATCGGCGGTTAATCCGAAAGTCGGTTAATCGAGGTTTTACTGTATAATAATCTAGAATAGTTTATCTAAAAGTTTGGTAAAATAAATAAATTTGAAAATTAAAAATCTATATGATATGGGCATGAATGAAACTGTGTTACAGCAAAGACTGGTATTTTCCACTCCCATGGAGCGGTGGGGGATTAGTGGGTCTTGTGTAACTGACCTGACGCAATGTCAGGTGGAGGTTGGGTGGAGGATTAATGGTCTCATATTATTGACCTTCTGATGGAATGTCAGGTGACCTTGACCTTAAGATGTCTTGAATAAACACAAAACCTTTAGTATTGTTAGAGAGACTGTGATAAGTATACAGGTATGTATAAATGGAGTGAGAAAGCAGAAAGGTGTGGGTAATTAGAGAGTTGGAGTGGAATGAGTGTTGCCAAGCACTCCTCAAGGGATTTTCAGATGTTCAGGCTGAAGAGTTGCAAGAAATCATTGGCCAACATCAGCAGCAACTGACAATTCAAGAAATGTTGGAGGAGGATGAATAAGAACAGCAAGCAACACAAGAGGATGACGTTAAGCCTGGTGGACCTACAACACGCCAGCAGGCCCTTATTACTTGGTACCTGCACAAGGCCCAGCCTGTTATTAATGCCTTGGCAAACATCACTTTAGGAGATGATGATGGCACCACCGATGATGATATTGAAGTGTTGGGTGACTTACTGGTGGAAGAGCTGCCTCAAGACTTTGAGGGATTTGATGCTGAGGTTAGAGGAGGTGTAGAGGCGGGAGCAGGGAGGAAGCAGTAACCAGCCCTCCCTGCCTCAGAACCCATCAACCAACACCATCAAGCATTTCACTGATTCCATCATGGTAAGTTATTGTACAGTATGAGTGTATATAAATATTGTAATCAACAATATGAACAATACTTATATAAATATGTATGAATACATTACAGTAATGTCATTTTCTTTCTGGGTTGTAGGTGACACTGCAGAACTGATTAGGATTATTTATGTGTAATTCAATGTCACTCGTTTCACGATTTCAACTTTTGCGATGCTAAAACCGGTACCAATTAGTCGCAAAACATGAGATCCTACTGTAGTCAAAACTCAAACAATTATGGTCTAGTCTAGATTCCTAACCCATAAAACCTGCTTCAATCCTAGAACATATTTGTGATGGGGTGTAAGTGTCACTGGTATGTACATAGATATTCATTTCATTCTATGACATATAGCCTCAGACTAAGATATAAATTGTTTCTCTCTGAGGGGATACTATCTTATAATGCTGGAGGAGACAGCTTACACAACACAAATTTCATGATAACCAAATTTCTACTCACTGGGATATCCACTGGAGACTGAGGTATTGTAGCTCTCTGGGGAGGGGTACAAGCAGGTAATGGGAGGCTGGGCAGTGAAGGAACATATTGGACGTCCATCAACGCTGTTCACCTTCACCTCTCCTAAAGCTGACCCAGATACCAGGACAGCTTTTCCAGACCCCCAAGGCCATGAGCCATCTAGGAAGCACATGTCATTAATGCTGTCCTCATGCAACTGTAAAACAAATAAAATATTCATATATATATATATATATATATATATATATATATATATATATATATATATATATATATATATATATATATATATATATATATATATATATATATATATATATATATATATATATATATACTACCAGTATCTCTCTCTCCATCTCTCTTTACAAGAGCTTCTAAAACAATAATTAACAACTTACCATTCTTTTTCTGTAACAGAAGAATATATAAAGGTGCAGCCACACCAAATGTAAACACTGTTAGTAACATATGTTGGCAACTGTATTATCAACATGTTCAGAGTCTAGTCCACACAAACATATCATTGTTAGGAACACTATTGTAAACATGCTGGGCAACAGTTACCAACAGTGTTTGCATCAAAGTTGAATACTGTATACAAACATGTCTACACCAATGCAGCAGTGTTAGCAAGTGCTGATAACTCTTAGGGCCAAAGCTGGTAACATTAGTGGTAACAATGTTGTAACTGAATCCATACCAATGGCAGATAATTTATTAACATTGTAGGCAAAATGGTCAGAAACAGTAGTCCCTCAAAACCGAGGGGGTTAGGTTCCTGGAAAATCATGTGGTTGGCAAATCTGCAGTTGGCAAGACTAAAGGCTTATGGGAAATAGGGAGTTAGGTTCCATGGCCACAGATACAGTATTTTATCAACTTAATGAACTAATTCAAGCCACTCCTGTTCATTAAATCAAAATTTCCTCTAAATCGAGCTTTCCGCTGCTCAGTCTGTGTCCTCCCGCCACCGAGTGTGTTGTTCACTGCTACCTCTCGGTCAACTTAGTATACACTGGACCACCTTGGCCTTCGTCTTTATTCAAGACATCTTCAGAGGCAGCTGAATTCATAGGGATGGAATGTCAAGTCACTCTTTCTTCGGTGGGGGATTAGTGGGTCTAATGACCTGAAGATGTTTTGAATAAAGACAAAACTAAAGTATTTTTAGAGAGATTGTGATAAGTATAAGTATAAATGAGCAAAGTTGTATCCCTTCAACATTATGTTACATAACATTCTAAAATATGGAGTGAGAAAGCAGAAAGGTGTGGGAAATTAGAGAGATGGAGTAGAAATGAATGTTACGAAGCACTCCTCAACAGCTGATATTTAACTCGCTATCACGCAGTCACACACGCAAATTTGTCATATTAAAAGATCCTCACTCCTCATACTTGCTGTCTCAATTACCTTGTTGGGGATATGTGAGTGGTGTTGGAGTGTGTGTGTGTGTGTGTGTGTGTGTGTGTGTGTGTGTGTGTGTGTGCACACACAGGGTGGTGTAATGCATATAGTGCAGGCACTGCTTCCTTCCTTTCGCTTTCAGCTATTGGCGCTAGCTAGCCCCCATGGTGAACATGGAAGCAACTTGCGTAAGTCTTCCCCTGCCAGTACACAGCCTCTTCACCATCAAGACTCCTGCTGTGCTTCTTCTTGGCAACACACGGTGACTGGGTGCCTCGTGGGCCCAGGCTAAGCCCGCAGGGAATCTCGGAGCAGCAGTGGGCCCCAGAGGGACGGTGCATAGGCCCACTGGCATGTGGACTCGTCCTGGGGCCTACCAACCACAGCCCCATTGCCTTGCGTATTAATCTTGGTAGATATAAGGCTATGGGAATAATCCCCGAATGAAAAATTTGCGCTGGAGCCCTGCATCAGGCAGACTTTCCTACAGACCTCTAACAAGACCCCAACGACAGTACAGTGGTCCCTCGGTTAACGAGATTTCGGTTAACGAGTTACCTTCCATAACATTCTTAACTTCGGTTAACGAGTTTCTTACGAGCCGACCTGAACATGTTTTTGCTTGCATTTGGCGGTCCACCAGCTGTAGTATTAGTCCGCCAATACAGTTTATAATATTCAATAATTTTAAAAGTTTAATATTAAATTTTTCAGCCATTTTAATAAATATTGAACATAATTGAAGGTAAGGAAACTAGTTTTATGCGTGCCATCCAGCCTCTCAACACACCATACAGGCGTCAGTCTTTGTGTCTTTTCGGTGGAGGTAACATCTTGCTTGAGACTCTCTTCAACTAAATGCTTTTTTTCTGTGTTTGCAAGCAAATTATTGGTCATTTTGAATTTTATTTTACATATTGACAATATATAATGCAGTGCAGTGTTGATTTAAAGAAAATAATCTTGAATTACACCAAGAGAACTAAAATTTTATGGGTGAAATGACACCATGGGGTTACTTCTCTTCCACCCCAATGCCTTCTCTTCTCCCTTCTCCTCCACCCCCATTCTAATTCCCATCATCATCATCATCATCACCCAGGAGCCTTCTACATACACACCTCAAAGTAAGTGTACTTTTCTACCTTTTTGGTTGAATTTAGGCAATTTTCGGTGAGCTGGAACCAATTACCCAAAAACCCATTGAAACAATGGTTTCGGTTAACTAGTTTTTCGGTTAACGAGCAACCTTCTAGAACGGATTGTGCTCGTTAACCGAGGGACCACTGTATAAGCGGAAGAGGTGACCAAAGAGTGGCGACGGGGACAGGCAGCAGTGCAACCCGGACCTCACCCCACATGGGGAGGGGGCTAGAAAAGATGCCCTAAACATAGCCTGCCTAAAGGATCAACCTGACTGGCCAACCACACCCAATAAGGCCATCCTTATGGGGTCGAAAACAAAATCATAATCACAGATAAAAAAAAAAAACTATACAACCTCTTATGGTCGCTGCATGGAATGTCAGGCCCCTTCTCGACACTAGCACAAATGAGTGTCCTGAAAGAAGAACTGCCCTTGTGGCAAAAGAGCTGGCTAGGTATAACATCAACATAGCAGCCATTATTGAGTTCTGGCTCCCAAACGAGGGTCAACTGACAGAACAGGGGTCTGGCTACACCTTCTTCTGGAAGGGCAAGCTTGCTGTGGAGATAACCTACATTTATGGAGTTGGATTTGCCATCTGCCAATCCAACCTTCATAGGCTAACTGAAATACCTATTGGGATCAACTAGCACCTCATGATGCTCCAAGTCCCACTGAATCACTCGCATTATGCCTTCTTCATCAGTGCATACGCCCCAACCCTGGACGCAGAGGATGACATCAAGGAGGCCTTTTATGCCGACGTTGACAGAGTGCTGTCCTCAATCCCCAGAGAAGATAAGGTTGTGCTCCTAGATGACTTCAGTGCCAAAGTTGGCAGAGATGCTGACATATGGCAGGGAACTATAGGGAGAAATGGACTAGGCAATTGTAATCCCAACGGCCTACTCCTCCTCAGCAAGTGTGCTGCACAAACTTAACTATCACCAATACCTTGTTTAGATAGACCGACAAGTCCAACGGTTCATGACAACACCCACAATCCAAACACTGGCTTCTCACTTCACCTCGCCCCAAAACGGCAAAGAAAACAAGCCTCCATGAGGCTTTAACACTAAGTGTCTGGAAGATCCAGTGGTAGCACATACTTTCAGAGAGCAGCTCGAACATGGGCTGATAAACAACCCGACAACAAACAACCCAAATCCCAGTGCCAAATGGGATATTCTCGACACTGTCATGACAAAAATCTGCAGAGACCCTCGGCCAGATCGAAAGAATACACCAGACTGGTTTGATGAAATGATCCAGAAATCAATGTACAGGTCAATGATAAACGTGCTGCTTTAACTGACTGGCAGAATAACCCTCAGTCTCGAACCAAAGCTGATACCTTCCACAAAGAGAGTGTGGTGGCCCAGCAAGAACTTCACAATCTAAAGAATGACTGGTTTAAAAATAAAGCATGTGAGGCACAAAACTTGCAGATCAACACAAAATGCACCAACTTTTCAATTCCACTAAAAAATCTAATAGGCCAATCACTCATGGCGCAGCCCTCCTCCACTCATCCGACGTTAACTCCATAATTAAAGATGAAGAAGGCCTCCTTCAGCACTGGAAAGAGCACTACCATTTGCTGCTCAACCGAAACACCAATGTGGATGTCCTGACTGCCCAGCAGGTCCCTCAGCATCCAGAGCTAACCCACCTCAGCTATTCTCCATCCCTGGATGAGATAGCTACTGACATCAACCAGATGAAGAATAAAAAAGCGTCAGGACCTGATGGAATCCCAGCTGAGGTGTATAAAGCAAGAGGACCTCTGCTTACTAGCTGTCTCCACTCTCTCCTGGAGAATATATGGGAAAAGGAGGAAATCCCCCAAGCTCTTAAAGAACAAGGGCGACCGGTCAGACTGTGGAAACTACCACGGGATCTCACTGCTGTCATTAGCTGCCAAGATTATGACCCGAGTCCTCCTAACAGACTTCTTCCTGAGGTGGAAAACTTCCTCCCAGAATCTCAATGTAGCTTTAGACCATCATGTGGCACCACTGACATGATCTTTACTGCCCACCAGGTACAAGAAAAGTGCAGAGAGCAGCGTCGTGACCTGTACAAGGCCTTCATCAACCTAACCAAGGCCTTCAACTTGGTCAACAGGGAAGCCCTCTGGCAGACCCTTAGCCATTTTGGCTGCCCACCAAAATTCATCACCATTGTGAGGCAACTTCACGATGGCATAAATGGCAATGTCCTGCACAATGGCATCCAGTCTGAGTTCTTCCCCATCCAAACAGGGGTAAAACAAGGATGTGTACTGGCACCTACTCTCATTTCTAATTTGTTGGCTGCCTTCCTTACCCCTGCCAGTGCCAATTTAGCCAGCGGGGTGGACATCAAGTACTGGATGAAGGATCTTTTCAACATAAGACAACTCCAGGCAGGAACAAAGGTGTCGGCAGCTTCCATTACTGAACTTCAGTATGTAGACGACCTCACCCTTGTTGCTCACACTGAACATGACCCACATGAGATCCTGAATACTTACACAGATGCGTATTCACACTTCGACTTTGAGGTGAATGTACGCAAGACTCAGATTCTCTTTCAGCCCACCCCTGGTTCAGCCACACCACCACCATCCATCCAGTGAAACAGTACTACCCTCTCTAATATTACCCACTTTCAGTATCTCGGATCCCATCTGTCCATTACTGCGGACATTGATGAAGAGATTCAACATCGGATCAGATGTGCATCTCAAGCCTTTGGCAGACTCCGAACCCGTGTCTTCAACTGTAGGGAGCTGAAATGATCTACAAAGTTGCACATATATTGCGCAGTGGTACTCCCCACCCTGCTATATGGCATCGAGACATGGGTCACATACATGAGGCACCCTAAAGTACTTGAAAACTTTAACCAACGTACGGTAGGTCTACATTCCAACCTCCGAGTTCGCTGGGAAGACAAGAGAACAAATGCCAGTATTCTCGCAAACACCAACTGTAGGCGCATCGAGGCTACCATTATCTATGAGCAGTTACAGTGGTCCCTCGGTTAACGAGCGCCTCGGTTAACGAGATTTCGGTAAACGATTTACCTTCCATAAGATTCTTAACTTCGGTTAACGAGCAATCCCTCGATTAACGAGTTTCTTACGAGCCAACTTCAACATGTATTCGCTTGCATTTGGTGGTCCACCAGCTGTAGTATTAGTCCGCCAATACAGTAATCGGTTTTAGGGCATAAATTCCTTACTATTTTAGTAAATATCAAGAAGTTTATACTATTCAATAATTTTAAAAGTTTAATATTAACTTTTTTAGTCATTTTAACAATTATTGAACATAATTGAAGGTAAAGAAACTAGTTTCTGGCGTGCCATCCAGCCTGTTAACACACCAGACAGGCGTTAGTCTCTCTCTGTTTTCAGTGGAGGTAACATCTTGCTTGAGACTCTCTTCAACTAAACGCTTTTTTTCTATGTTTCCAAGCAAATTATTGGTCATTTTGAAATATATTTTACATATTGACAATATATAATGCAATGCAGTGTTGATTTAAAGAAAATAATCTTGAATTACACCAAGAGAGCTAAAATTTTATGGGTGAAATGGTGCCATGGGGCGACTTCTCTTCCACCCCAATGCCTTCTCTTCTTCCTTCTCCTCCACCCCCATTCTAATTCCCATCATCACCATCATCCAGGAGCCTTCTACATACACACCTCAAAGTAAGTGTACTTTTCTACCTTTTTTGTTGAATTTAGGCAATTTTCGGTGAGCTAGAACCAATTACCCAAAAACCCATTGAAACAGTGGTTTCGGTTAACGAGTTTTTCGGTTAACGAGCAACCTGCTGGAACGGATTGTGCTCGTTAACCGACGGACCACTGTACACTGGACTGGCCATGTTACCCACATGGACGACAGTAGACTGCCAAAGCAGCTACTTTACAGTCACCTAACGAATAGTAAACGTAACGCTGGTGGGAAACTGAAACGTCATAAGGATAGTCTTAAGACAAGCCTGGAAAAATGACAAATCGATCCCCCCTCAATTGGGAGACAATTATTCCACACCATAACGCTTGTAGGAGAACCACACAAGGAGGGGTCAATACTTTTGAGTTAGCCCGACTGCATATCGAGGCAGACAAGCGCCAACACCGAAAAGACGCTGCCACCGCCACATCCAGCACTAGATGGAGCCATCCACATGTGCAACATCTGTGAACAACCCTGCCGGTCCTGTATCGGCCACTTTAGTCACCCAAGAACTCACCACCTCATATCATTGTATCATTGCTGGATGATAGTCATACTCGCTTCCGAGTGACAGCAAAGTTGTAGTAGTAGCTGTAGAGGTGCTTGTATGTGATGTGTGGGTGTTGTTGGAGGGGGTGTGTGGGTAATGTGTGTGGCACAGTGTGGGTAATGTTGGTGTGTGTAGCACAGTGTGTGTAATGTTGGTGTGTGTAGCACAGTGTGTGTAATGTTGGTGTGTGTAGCACAGTGTGTGTAATGTTGGTGTGTGTAGCACAGTGTGTGTAATGTTGGTGTGTGTAGCACAGTGTGTGTAATGTTGATGTGTGTAGCACAGTGTGTGTAATGTTGGTGTGTGTAGCACAGTGTGTGTAATGTTGGTGTGTGTAGCACAGTGTGTGTAATGTTGGTGTGTGTAGCACAGTGTGTGTAATGTTGGTGTGTGTAGCACAGTGTGTGTAATGTTGGTGTGTGTAGCACAGTGTGTGTAATGTTGGTGTGTGTAGCACAGTGTGGGTAATGTTGGTGTGTGTAGTACAGTGTGGGTAATGTTGGTGTGTGTGTAGCACAGTGTGGGTAATGTTGATGTGTGTAGCACAGTGTGTGTAATGTTGGTGTGTGTAGCACAGTGTGTGTAATGTTGGTGTGTGTAGCACAGTGTGTGTAATGTTGGTGTGTGTAGCACAGTGTGTGTAATGTTGGTGTGTGTAGCACAGTGTGTGTAATGTTGGTGTGTGTAGCACAGTGTGTGTAATGTTGGTGTGTGTATACACAGTGTGTGTGTAATGTTGGTGTGTGTAGCACAGTGTGGGTAATGTTGATGTGCACAGTGTGTGTAATGTTGGTGTGTGTAGCACAGTGTGTGTAATGTTGGTGTGTAGCACAGTGTGTAATGTTGGTGTGTAGCACAGTGTGTGTAATGTTGGTGTGTGTAGCACAGTGTGTGTAATGTTGATGTGTAGCACAGTGTGTAATGTTGGTGTGTGTAGCACAGTGTGTAATGTTGGTGTGTGTAGCACAGTGTGGGTAATGTTGGTGTGTGTAGTACAGTGTGGGTAATGTTGGTGTGTAGCACAGTGTGGGTAATGTTGGTGTGTGTAGCACAGTGTGGGTAATGTTGGTGTGTGTAGCACAGTGGGTACGTTGGTGTGTGCAGTACAGTGTGGGTAATGTTGGTGTGTGTAGCACAGTGTGGGTAATGTTAGTGTGTGTGTAGCACAGTGTGGGTAATGTTGGTGTGTGTGTAGCACAGTGTGGGTAATGTTGGTGTGTGTGTAGCACAGTGTGGGTAATGTTGGTGTGTGTGTAGCACAGTGTGGGTAATGTTGGTGTGTGTGTAGCACAGTGTGGGTAATGTTGGTGTGTGTGTAGTACAGTGTGGGTAATGTTGGTGTGTGTGTAGTACAGTGTGGGTAATGTTGGTGGGCAACACAGTGTGGGTAATGTTGGTAAGGTGTAACACAGTGTGGGTAATGTTGGTGTGTGTAACACAGTGTGGAAGTAATGTTGGTGAGTGTAACACAGTGTAGGTAATGTTGGTGAGTGTAACACAGTGTGGGTAATGTTGGTGGGTGCAGCACTGTGCGTGGGTATGCTGTGTGCAGCACAGCGTGGGTAATGTTGGTGTGTGTACACAGAGTGCGTAATGTTGGTGTGTGTAGCACAGTGTGGGTAATGTTGGTGTGTGAGCACTAGTGCGTGGGTACTGTTGGTGTGTGTAGCACAGTGTGGGTAATGCTGGTGTGTGTAGCACAGTGTGGGTAATGTTGGTGTGTGTAGCACAGTGTGGGTAATGTTGGTGTGTGTAGCACAGTGTGTGTAATGTTGGTGTGTAGCACAGTGTGTGTAATGTTGGTGTGTGTAGCACAGCGTGTGTAATGTTGGTGTGTGTAGCACAGTGTGTAATGTTGGTGTGTGTAGCACAGTGTGTGTAATGTTGGTGTGTGTAGCACAGTGTGGGTAATGTTGATGTGTGTAGCACAGTGTGTGTAATGTTGGTGTGTGTAGCACAGTGTGTGTAATGTTGGTGTGTGTAGCACGCGTGTGTGTAATGCTGATGTGCAGCACTGTGTGTAATGTTGGTGTGCAGCACAGCGTGGTAATGCTGGTGTGCAGGGACGTTGGTGGTAGCCACTGTGGTAATGTGATGCGTGCCACGTGCGTGGCAATGTTGGTGTGTGTAGCAGCAGTGGGTAATGTTGGTGCGTGCAGCACAGCGTGTGTGAATGCTGGTGCGTAGCACAGTGTGGGTAATGTTGGTGTGTGCAGCACAGCTGGGTAATGTTGGTGCGTGCAGCAGCGTGGGTAATGGTGGTGTGCGTGCAGCACAGCGTGGGCAATGCTGGTGCGTGTAGCAAGTGTGGGTACGTTGGTGTGCAGCACAGCGTGGGTAATGGTGGTGTGTGCAGCACAGCGTGGGTAATGCTGGTGTGTGCAGCACAGTGCGTAATGTCAATGCGTGCAGCACAGTGCGGGTAATTGCGTGCAGCGCGTGGGTAACGTTGGTGTGTGCAGCACAGCGTGGGTAACGCTGGCGTGCGCCAGCGTGGCACGCTGGTGCGCAGCACGCGTGGGTAAGTTGGTGCGTGCAAACAGCGTGGGTAATGCTGGTGCGTGTAGCACAGCGTGGGCACGTCGATGCGCAGCAACAGCGTGGTAATGCCGTGCGCAGCACGGCGTGGGTAATGTTGGTGCGTGCAGCAGCGTGGGTAATGCTGGCGTGCAGCACAGCGTGGCACGCTGGGTGTGTAGCACAGCGTGGGCAATGCTGGTGCGTGCATACAGCGTGGAATGCTTGCGTGCAGCACAGCGTGGGTAATGCTGGCGTGCATAATGCGGGCAATGTGTGTGTGCAGCACAGCGTGGGTAACGTTGGTGTGCAGCACAGCGTGGGCAATGCTGGTGCGTGCAGCACAGTGTGGGTAATGCTGGTGCGTAGCACAGCGTGGGTAATGTTGATGTGTGCAGTACTGCGTGGGTAATGTTGCGTGTGTAGCACAGTGTGTGGGTAATGTTGGTGTGTGCAGCACAGTGTGGGTAATGTTGGTGTGTGTAGCACAGTGGGTAATGTTGGTGGTGTGTAGCAACAGTGTGGGTAATGTTGGTGTGGTGTAGCACTGGTGTGGGGGTGCGTGTGCAGTGTGTGTAATGCTGGTGTGTGCAGCAATGCGGGTAATGTGGTGCAGCACAGTGTGGGTAATGCTGGTGTGTGTAGCACAGTGTGGGTAATGTTGGTGTGTGTACACAGCGTGGCATGTTGGTGTGTGAGCACGGTGGAGTGGTGTGTGAGCACCAGGTGGGTAATGCTGGTGTGTAGCACAGTGTGGTAATGTTGCGTGTGCAGCACAGTGTGGGTAATGTTGGTGTGTGCAGCACAGTGTGTGGGTAATGTTTGGTGTGTAGCACAGTGTGTGTAATGTTGATGTGTAGCACAGTGTGGGTAATGTTGGTGTGTGTAGCAGTGTGGGTAATGTTGGTGTGTGTGTAGCACAGTGTGGGTAATGTTGGTGTGTTTGCGTGTGGTAATGTTGGTGTGTGTAGCACAGTGTGGGTAATGTTGGTGTGTGTAGCACAGTGTGGGTAATGTTGGTGTGTGTACACAGTGTGGGTATGTTGGTGTGTGTAGCACAGTGTGGCACGTTGGTGTGCAACAACAGTGTGGGTAATGTTGGTGTGTGTAGCATAGCGTGTAATGTTGGTGCGTGTAGCAAGCGTGGGTAATGTTGGTGTGTGCAGCTGGCACAGTGTGGGTAATGTTGGTGTGTGTAGCACAGTGTGGGTAATGTTGGTGTGGCACAGTGTGGGTAATGTTGGTGTGTGTGGCACAGTGTGTGTAATGTTGGTGTGTGGCACAGTGTGGGTAATGTTGGTGTGTGTGTGGCACAGTGTGTGTAATGTTGGTGTGTGTAGCACAGTGTGTGTAATGTTGGTGTGTGTAGCACAGTGTGGGTAATGTTGGTGTGTGTAGCACAGTGTGGGTAATGTTGGTGTGTGTGTATGGCACAGTGTGGAGTAATGTTGGTGTGTGTAGCACAGTGTGGAGTAATGTTGGTGTGTGTGGCACAGTGTGGTGTGTTGGTGTGTGTGGCACAGTGTGGGTAATGTTGGTGTGTGTGGCACAGTGTGGGTAATGTGTTGGTGTGTGTAGCACAGTGTGGGTAATGTTGGTGTGTGTGTGGCACAGTGTGGGTGTGTTGGTGTGTGTGGCACAGTGTGGGTAATGTTGGTGTGTGTGTGTACAGTGTGAGTGTGTTGGTGTGTGTGTATGGCACAGTGTGGGTAATGTTGGTGTGTGTGGCACAGTGTGGGTGTGTTGGTGTGTGTGTGGCACAGTGTGGGTGTGTTGGTGTGGTGGCACAGTGTGTGGGTAATGTTGGTGTGTGTAGCACAGTGTGGGTGTGTTGGTGTGTGTAGCACAGTGTGGGTAATGTTGGTGTGTGTGTGGCACAGTGTGGAGTGTGTTGGTGTGTGTGGCACAGTGTGGGTAATGTTGGTGTGTGTGGCACAGTGTGGGTAATGGTTTGTGTGTGTAGCACAGTGTGGAGTGTGTTGGTGTGTGTAGCACAGTGTGTGTGTGTTGGTGTGTGTAGCACAGTGTGAGTGTGTGGTGTGTGTGTAGCACAGTGTGTGTAATGTTGGTGTGTGTGTGTGTAGCACAGTGTGGTGTGTTGGTGTGTGTGTGGCACAGTGTGGGTAATGTTGGTGGTGTGTGTGGCACAGTGTGGGTAATGTTGGTGTGTGTGTGTAGCACAGTGTGGATGTGTTGGTGTGTGTGTGGCACAGTGTGGGTGTGTTGGTGTGTGTGGCACAGTGTGGTGTGTTGGTGTGTGTAGTGTGGGTGTGTTGGTGTGTGTGTGGCACAGGGTAATGTTGGTGTGTGGCTGGTGTGGAGTAATGTTGTGTGTGTGTGTGGCACAGTGTGGGTAATGTTGGTGTGTGTGGCACAGTGTGGGTGTGTTGGTGTGTGTGTGGCACAGTGTGGGTAATGTTGGTGTGTGGCACAGTGTGGGTAATGTTGGTGTGTGTGTGGCACAGTGTGGGTGTGTTGGTGTGTGTGTGGCGCAGTGGGTAATGTTGGTGTGTGTGGCACAGTGTGGGTGTGTTGGTGTGTGAGCTGGTGTGTGGGTAATGTTGGTGTGTGGCACAGTGTGGGTAATGTTGGTGTGTGTGGCACAGTGTGGGTAATGTTGGTGTGTGTGGTACAGTGTGGGTAATGTTGGTGTGTGTATACAGTGTGGAATGTGTTGGTGTGTGTGTGGCACAGTGTGGGTGTGTTGGTGTGTGTAGCACAGTGTGGGTAATGTTGGTGTGTATAGCACAGTGTGGGTAATGTTGGTGTGTGTGTGTGGCACAGTGTGGTGTGTTGGTGGTGTGGCACAGTGTGGGTAATGTTGGTGTGTGGCACAGTGTGGAGTAATGTGTTGGTGTGTGTGTGTAGCACAGTGTGGTGTAGTGTTGGTGTGTGTGTAGCACAGTGTAGGTAATGTTGGTGTGTGTAGCACAGTGTGGGTGTGTGGTGTGTGTGTGGCACAGTGTGGAGTAGTATTGTGTGTGTGTAGCACAGTGTGGGTAATGTTGGTGTGTGTGTGTGTAGCACAGTGTGTGGATGTGTTGGTGTGTGGCACAGTGTGGGTAATGTTGGTGTGTGTGAGCACAGTGTGGGTGTGTTGGTGTGTGTGGTACAGTGTGGTGTGTTGGTGTGTGTAGCACAGTGTGGGTGTGTGTGTGTGAGGTGTGGAGTGTGTTGAGGTTGTGTGTGTGGCACAGTGTGGGTGTGTTGTTGTGTGTGGCAGTGTGGGTGTGTTGTGTGTGGCACAGTGTGGGTAATGTTGGTGTGTGTGGCACAGTGTGGGTGTGTTGGTGTGTGTGGCACAGTGTGGGTAATGTTGAGTGTGTGTGTAGCACAGTGTGGGTATGTTGGTGTGTGTAGCACAGTTGGGTGTGTTGGTGTGTGTAGCACAGTGTGGGTGTATTGGTGTGTGTGGCACAGTGTGGAGTAACGTTGGTGTGTGTAGCACAGTGTGGAGTGTGTTGGTGTGTGTGGCACAGTGTGGGTAACGTTGGTGTGTGTAGCACAGTGTGGGTGTGTGGTGTGTGTGTGGCACAGTGTGGGTAATGTTAGTGTGTGTGGCACAGTGTGGGTGTGTTGGTGTGTGTGGCACAGTGTGGGTAATGTTGGTGTGTGTGGTACAGTGTGTGGGTGTTGGTGTGTGTGGCACAGTGTGGGTGTGTTGGTGTGTGTGGCACAGTGTTGGTATTGTTGGTGTGTGTGTAGCACAGTGTGGGTAATGTTGGTGTGTATGTGTGGCACAGTGTGGGTAATGTTGGTGTGTGTAGCACAGTGTGGTAATGTGTGTGTGGCAGCACAGTGTAGATGATGTTGGTGTGTGTAGCACAGTGTGGGTAATGTTGGTGTGTGTGTGGCACAGTGTGGGTAATGTTGGTGTGTGTGGCACAGTGTGGAGTGTGTTGGTGTGTGTGGTACAGTGTGGAGTGTGTTGGTGTGTGGCACAGTGTGGAGTGTGTTAGTGTGTGTAGCACAGTGTGGGTAATGTGTGTAGCACAGTGTGGGTAATGTTGTGTGTGCAGTGTGGGTAATGTTGGTGTGTGGCAGCACAGTGTGGAGTGTGTGGTGTGTGTGTGGTACAGTGTGGGTAATGTTGGTGTGTGTGGCACAGTGTGGGTGTGTTGGTGTGTGTGTGGCACAGTGTGGAGAATGTTGGTGTGTGTGTAGCACAGTGTGGGTAATGTTGGTGTGTGTGTAGCACAGTGTGGGTAATGTTGGTGTGTGTGTAGCACAGTGTGGTGTGTTGGTGTGTGTGTGGCACAGTGTGGAGTATGTTGGTGTGTGTGTAGTACAGTGTGGGTAATGTTGGTGTGTGTGTAGCACAGTGTGGGTAATGTTGGTGTGTGTGTAGCACAGTGTGGGTAATGTTGGTGTGTGTGTAGCACAGTGTGGGTAATGTGGATTGAGTGTTGTTGGCAGAGGCAAACCTGTCCACCATATATTGTCTGGCCTCTGTATGGTCATTTTGACACTATATAATACCATGGCAATCACAGAATTGAGTCGGCCCATTATGCATCAAGACAGCTGTATCACATTACTGCACAGGGCTGTGATGATGAACACTAACAATTGATCAATTAATTAATTTTATCCTGTACTGGTGACACAACGACAGACAGTAATACCATGAATAAGATGATTGATGCTTCATCATATGAGCTCAGCATTAGAAGGGGTGAAAAAGACACCCTGGCCAAAATGCATTTTTTGGTGGATATCACTATTTTCACCCTTCCTCTATATGTTGAGGTTGGATGTAACCCCTCTAGCTAGAATAGAAATATGGTAGAAAGTCCTTCATAAATAGGGTGTAATTTCGCCAAAGGCCGGGAGCTACATATCTGGCTGTGCTCTCAGTCAAAGAAGGTGGCAACATCTCGTTCAGAGCGATTGGAGCGCGAGCCAATGACAGCGCCTCCCTCGGACCATATGCCGAGGCAGCCAAACACGATGTATTTCCCCTTGCCACATCAGAGCTACTCGGCCAATCTTGGCGCCCAGATGCTGCCTCCTTGTTAGTGTTGGCACGTTGTATAGCATAAAGAGGTTCAGTGTACTTTCTGCTATTTTTGATAACTTTTCGCCGTAAAATTGACGCCATTTGTGTTCCACGGGTGTGAGAAGTGCTGTGCAATATCTGCCAGATATTAGAGCAAGACTAGAGTGATGCCAGGCCTTCTGGTGTGGGTTCAAGAGCCTATTATTCCTGAGTGTGTGTTTAGTGATGACAGTGCTCACGTGGACACCCCAGGAATGCTTGGTGATAGTGATTTTGGTATACAGTACTCATAATACAAAAAGTGACTGCTATACATCAGAAGACCTTTTTGCAGACTGTGTTCGCACAAAGTTATTGACATGCACTGACGGCAATAATGACGATGAAAGTGAGTCTAATGGTAACACAAACAGTGACACTAATATATCACAAGAACATACAGACTGTGAGGAGGTAGAAGTGGACAATGACAAGACATGCACTGATCTTGATAGTGATGAAAGTGAGCCTGACCCAATGAATGCTAGTAAAAGTGAGCCCATAACTCAGTCTTATAATGAAACTGAACTGTTGCCGGCTTCAATAATCAATGATTTAGTTGATGAAAAATCTGTGTGGCGATTTTTACAGAGTGCAGAGAAAAACTTTGATCAGTACGTGATTGATTATGATGAGGCCATTTAAGTTATACGCACTCCTCAGAATTTACGTAACTTCAACTTACTACGATCTTCAGGGATAATAAAACGAAGGAACTAAACAAAGTAAGATTGTAATACTATTATCATAATACTGTTTTTACCAAAGATTAAATTTCTCCACCTTTGTATTCGTATGTTAATTACGTTGAGGTTAATGGTGGGGTGAGTGTAGTGGTGTTTCCTCATTATTACACACCATTATACTTCACAATATTATAAATCTTTGGCTAATAATAGGGACAGAAAGATAAATACTGATAGACAAATGAGTTTTTTATTATTATTTCATTTTGGAGGGGGTTTATGGGGGGGGTGTAAGACGAGTGCTGTTTTTGGTGATCATTAACTTGTTTTACAGTATTAGTCCACAATAATAAGAAAATTTTGCAGAAAAACATGATTATTGTTGGTTTGAAGTTCAAACAACTGTACATCACAGGTAGTTATTCTCATTCAACTCGCAATAAAATAATAACTATTCACAGTACTAACTTCCAGTTTTCACAGTTAAGCTAGGAGAGGGATTGAGCTGCACGATAAGAAAATAAACCCTCAGGCTTAAAAAACAAAAAACTTTAATATTTTCTCAGCTTTTTTAATTTGGCGCTTCACCTTTTTGTAATGGAGGCGCCTCATATGACCGCCCATTCTTGACAGGGTAATGCTGAAGTGGGTCTACATTTAATGCTGACATCCAAATCATTGCCTGGTAATGTGCTTGGTGTACATGCTCAGGGGCCAAACACCAGAACTGACAGATGACATATCTTGTGTGATATAGGACCCATAACATGAAGCAACATGATGTAGCCTCAGTAAAAGCATCTTTCATGCTAGATTCAGGCTTACCAAGCTTAATCTACCAATGACCTGCTTTCATCATTTTTATTACAGTATTGTCCTGTCATTTTTCTAATGCCCCACAAGTAGGCAACAGTGTCACATCCAGACCAATTTCCACAGTTCTCAGTACAGTTGTAGCCTTGATATTGACAGTGGATCTACTTGAGTTGGTTCCAACCATTGATAGTTCAGAAGTGAGATCCTGTAAATAATAATAATAAACCACCAAAATAAATTCATCAGTGTCATCACACATAAGTTGAATGGAGTCACCTGGAAGCCAGGTGAACCACACACAGTACAATAATAACATCTACTTCTTCATGAGTTGTTTTGAGATCCAGTCTGTCAGTAGAACCACCCATGAAGACCTCAAATGACACAGGATCATGGCCAGTGACAACATGCTTTCTGCCATTCTCCAGGAGCTTATCTGCACAGTGGTATATTTACAGATTAGCTCTATCAGCTGCACCTTGTTCTTCTGTGTGACAGTGGGCACTACCTTTTGTGATGGCAGTGGTGTGCTCAGTGTCAACTGGTGGCATCTGCTTGTATATTTCCCTGCTCTAGACTGCTGTGCTGAGTTCTTGATGCTGCTTTAATGGTAACTGTCAGAGATCAAGTGAATGTCACACCTCGGTAATAAGTCACAAAGGTAAACAACAACATTATTGATGAAGTTTTCAACCTTCCCAGTTGATGGCCAAGATATGACTTATAACAGCACAGCTATCTACAATGATTAATCTGCTGGTGGAACTAGGAGAGTACAGAATTCCACTTGCATTTCCATTTCAGATTGAACTTGGTTTTGGTGATATGCAGTTCAAAGTGTCCTTTAGACCAGTGTGGTATCAAAGACTGGCACCTGTCCTACTTTGATGTATTTCCTAGAAGCAGACATGGTGATAATATTTTTTGTTAGTAGAATGTTGAAACCTGGCCATGTTGCTTCATATTCCTGCATCGGTGTTCACAAATTCCTTAGTAGGATCAGCTGCCTATGATAGGTTTAACAAAGCTTCCAGCTTCTTACAAGCTTTCTCTCTTGCTTTGTGAGATGACAATTCTTCCTCGTGAACAGTGATGGTATTTTGCTCGTCATCACTCTCACTCACCAGCCATATCTTTCACCTGTTGGCTACATATGTGTAGACGGAACAGCAAGTGCCCAACATTTCAAGCAAAGGCTGAAGGATGATTCCATTTATACCGCCAGAACCATGACCATACAGAACTGTACAGTATGTCATAAACATAAAGGACCAAATCTTATTCCATAAGCCTGGTTTATGTCTCACAACATGGTTGCCTTTAAAAAACTTTTCCAACACTTTTAGCAGTACCTGTCATACCTGAAGTGATCAGAAGCAAGAGATGTATGGGATCATCTCTTGCAATCTAATAATTCAACTATCGCATCCAAAGAATTTAGACAAATATAGATATCATTATAGCCTGACACCTAAACATATGCTTACATCATATCTTACAATGACAGAAACCATTTACACCCACCTCTCATTTTAAGCGGGGGTTACGTTCTTGAAAACCACCGCAATTTTAAAAAAAAACGTAAATAAAACATTATTTTCCCCTTAGAATACATGTAAATGATACAGGTTAGGGGAACCATCATATACCACACAGGGTACGAACAGTGCTCTCACTTAAACCAAGTCTGCGGCCAACCTCCGACACGCTCTCTCTGAAGGCGGGTGATGACATTTAATTTCACGTCCATTGCGATTGTTTTTCGTGCCTTTTAGCTTTAGACACCCCGAAGGAGGTAAATGGACGTTTTCCAGACATGCTCAATGGGGGAAACAGCGTTTAACACTATAAAGGAACGTGATAAACACACAATGCAAATGAGAGCACAGATAAAAAGTAGTGCTGGTGTGAAATGAGAAAGCGATACACAGGAAGCTTGCTTATGCGTCGTCACAGTTGTTGTACAGAAAACTTCATTATCATCATTATCTTCATCATTAGTAGTAATAATCATTATTATTACATTAGTATTATAATAATTATTGTATTAATAATAATATTAAAATCGTTGATGTTGACATGACTGCGACTTTATGGTAATAACTTACAAGCACCTCACCAGGCATCACAACGACTCCACTGCCACCGACCAGGCTAATCGTGGCGACAAATTTAAACTGTCTTGAGAGCATTATTTAAAAAATAGGAGCGCGTAAATTAGCTTTTGGTATTAATTGAACAATCGTGTTATTCCAAAAACGTTTACCTTGAAAATTACCTTGCGCTAGTTGATGGGTTGTAGCGGAGGTTTTCTTAGGGTCAACTGAAATCAGCCCCTTACAAAGATTGTTACCTCATTACTTTGCAATTACTGTACAAGTGTTCTCTGTACTATAAAACAATTGATTTAACTAATAATGTTGATATACTGCAAAAAATATGATTATTTACTTACTCAAGTAGATAAAAAATAAAAAATAAACAGCTGCAGCTACACAACCCTTGCTGCTATGCGGTTTGTTTACTAATGGCAGTGGTGCGGCAGCGCCATCTAATTAGGTGTGAAAGGTTGTCTGCTGGTCTCAAAGCACAGGAATTTTGTTTCTTCACACTTGAGTGTCAAGAACTTTGTTCATTCATTACCAGGCCTTCACTGGTGTCACAAGCCATTTTCATTTCAGCAAATTATTTCCCTCATCTATGGCAGGTGTATCAAGGAGACATAAATATAATATTGCATTTAAACTTGAAGTAGTGCGATATGCCAAAGAACATGGAAACAGGGCATCAGAGAGAAACTTGGACCCACCTACTGAGAAGATGGTTCGCCAGTGGAGGAAGCAGGAGGAAGAATTAAAAAAGTGAATAAACAGAAGCATAATCTTCATATAGTACCAGCAAACTGGCCAGACTTAGAAGAAAACTTAAAACATGGATATTAGACCAAAGAAACTTGGGTTTTGCAGTGACTATAAGATGATCATTTTGGAAGCAAGAAGGTTTGCAGCAAACACAGCGGTGGATGACTTAAAAGGAACTGCTTGCTGGTGTTTTCGCTTCATGAAACGAAATGGGTTAAGTTTGCGAACAAGAACAAAGTTAGCAAGTAGAAAAATCAGGGTGCGTCTTCCACGATACAACGTCTTCTACTCCGCAAAATACGGTAAATCAAACGAGTGTAAAATCTGAGTTACCTATTGCAATCCTTGTTACCAAAATCCTAGGTACAGGTATCCCTCGAAATATGACCACTTGAGAACCGAAAATTCTCACATCTGAATTTCCTAAATTGACACCACTAAATACAATAGTGGTCCCTTGGTTAAAGAACACAATTCGTTCCACAGAGTCGTTAAACACGAAATTTCGTTAACCGAATTTATTATTTCAATGGGATATTGGGTAATTGGTTCCAACTCACAGAAAAGTACATACAAAGTATAAACAAAATGCAGTACAGTACACTTACTTTGAGGTGTGTATGTAGAATGTTGCTGGTTGATGCTGATGATGATGGGAATTAGAAGTGGGGGGTGGAGGAGGAGAAGGGGAAAGCGAAGGAAGTGGGGGTGGAGGAGAAAGGAGAAGAGGAGCATTTCAATGCTTCTTGGAAGGCGAGTCACCTTCAGAACCTCTGGACTGACAGATTCTCTAACATGAAAATCCTCTCTCCTTTTGGAAGGAACACTGAGGAATCATCTTTCTCACCCATGCTTGATGCAGTAATTTCACCAATAAAATTTTAAGTTCACTAGCTGTAATTAAAGATTATTTTATTTAAATCAACACTGCACTGTGCTATACAGTATATTATCAGTATGTTAACTAAATTTCAGAATAACCAATAATTTTAATGTAAAAACGTAAAAATACTCTGTATTCAAGAGACCAACAAAACACCGATGTTTCCTCCACTGTAAACAAAGTTAAACAGAGACGCTTTGGAGGGTGAGTCGTGGCTGATGGGCTAAAAAACTAGTTTCCTGTACTGCATATATTATCAATATGTTAACTAAATTTTAAATTGACTAATAATTTTAATATAAAAAATGCAAATATATTAAAGAGCACAACTTTCTTGATTTTATTCCATTGGAAACGAATGTAAACATAGAACCGATTACTGTATTGGCGGACTATCCGATCTGCTGATCAGCTGATGCGCACAACAAAACGTGTTTGAGGATTTCGTTAATCAAAGTTTTGTTTGTTAATCAAACTGAATATCCTTATGGGAGCTAATTGCCAACCGAAATTTCGTTTATCGAACCGTTCGTTAACCGAGGGACCACTGTATATCTCCGCGTAGCCGGAATCCCCAAACCCAGAATCTCCGAGCAGCCGGAATTCCTATGCCGAATTTCCCTATATTTCCGCTTTGGAAGATATTTTCTGAGGTTAAAAATCAAGAGAATTTTCTGAAAATGTCTTGAATAAAGACAAAAGTTAAGGTTTTTTCTTTTGGAGGGGCTGACCTGACTCAATGTCAAGTTGAGGTAGGATGGGGGATTAGTGGTCTCATCTCACTGCCCTTCTGATGGACTGTCAGGTCACCCTTTCTTGGCTGGGGGATTAGTGGGTCTCATGACCTGAAGATGTCTTGAATAAACACTAAAGCTAAAGTATCCCATCAACATAACATTTTAAAATATGGAGTGAGAAAGCAGAAAGGTGTGGGTGATTCGAAAGATGGAGTGGAAATGAGTGTTGCCAAGCTCCCCTCAACAGCTGATATTTAACTTGCTACCATGCAGTCACACAACAAGACCCTCACTGGATGCTTGTTGTCTTAATTCCTGGGTGGGTGGGTGGGTGGGTGTGAGCTAGCAAGCACATTGTAGGATTTGAAGTAGTTGATGAAGAGTTTGTTCAGGAGTCAGGTGGTGAGGTGACTTGCCAAGACACTTACACAGCACACACATTAACAGCACTACTAAACCACTGTCTTATAACATTTACATTATAAATCCTACTTTAAAATTAATTGATACATGATAGCTCGACTGGGTTACTTTTTCATTCAGACAACTGATCAATGAATAAACCAGGGCATATGGAGACACATTATACACCAGTGATGTCATGAAGCTTCAAAACTGCAACCACAACTGCTGAGCAACCACATAAATTATCACAACCTGTACTCAAATGTATAAGTTAATTCCTAAAATTTTAATGTCTAGTGTTGCAAAGGATTAAATTATTCTCAGCATCTTAGAAGAATTCCAGCAATGCAAACTATATTCTGTTAAAGTCAATGATATTTTATGTTTAAAAACTTAAAACCTCATGCTTTGTAATCCTTGAGTATGTGATAATTTCCCCTCCTGGCTGTCAACACTCACCTCCCCCCTCCTCCCAGCCAGCAGTGGGGAGGGGGGGCAGATACGTGATAACGAGTAATGGGATGAATTTTGTTTTAGTCTTAAGGATTTCTCTAATAAAATGTCAGACTTGTCTTAAGAGAATATAACTTGCATTGCTGGAATCCTTGCAAGATAACAATTAATTTGAGTATAAACATCTCATAGTTTGCACAAGAGATACCAATTCTAGTCCTCTAGCTTAGTACATTGAGTACAAAATTTGTACAGTTCAGTAATATGCTGCTCAAAAATATGGCTTTTCACAGGGAAAACTGGTCAGGATATTATGGTATTGAACGTTAGGAGGTACAGGTGTTCTCTAATTTTACAACGTAAGGTTAGGGACCCAACCAGGTCGCAGAACCGACATACTGTAAAATAAAAAAAAAATAAATAAAATAAAATAAAAATCTTTTTTTTTTAAATCTACAATGAAGGCAGCAGTAAAAAGCATAAATAATGAGGAATGATACAGTGTGATCGGAGCACTTACTCAATGTAGCTGGGGCTGAATGCACACGGGCCCCCATAATTTTCTATTTACAGGATATATGGAGACTATATTAATTGGATGAAGCACAGAGGAGACAGGGCTGGTGGGTCATCAGGCGTCGCTTCTTCAGACAGGTTTATGTACTGTGGAAACTTGCTGGTTGGAAGGTATTGATCATCTTGAGGGAGTGAAGAGGCAGCATCAGGGGCGGAGGAGACAGTGTACTGGAAGGGGGCGGAGGAGACAGCACTGGAGGACTTCTTAAATAGATGTCCAATTTAGACTGTAGCTTGTTTTTTCTTTTCATTATGTTCTCTTCGTCGTAAGCAAGTGCATCTGATCATTCTATTAACTTTGGCATAATGCTCTATAATTTTGATCCATGCCATCAAACATTTGCATTCCTTATTTATTGTATCAAAATGCCCTGCTATTTGTTTCACTGAAAACTTTTTTGGGGGTGCAGGTTCTTCTTTCTACATTTTGTCTCTTCTTCTCTGGCAATTTTCTTTCAGCATTCGTTCCAGTCAAGATGCTCAAGTACGGAGCTCTTCTGCTACACTTTCAACCAACTGTTCAACATCTCAGTTTATCAATTTCTAACTCCAGCTGTTCACCTAACTCCACTATCTTGTTACTAATATCCAAAATAACTTCATTTTCATTAAATCCTTTTGAAACCGTTCCAATATTATTTCAGGATTTTTCCATATCCATTCATGCAATGTTTTGTAACCCGATCCCATGCTGCACTTATGTTCTTTATACATGACAAAACGTTGCATCTTCCAAAAGTCCCTTCATGCTTTTCACCTTCAGTAGCAGCAACAGCCTGAGCGGAAGGTCGTGCGTAAATACGCTTTTAAAGGCAGCAACAGCACCTGTTCCATGGGTTGATGACAGAGAAATAGGTGGAATGGACTACCCAACATCAGGGTGCATGTCGTCCAGGTGTGGTGGGTGTCCCGAGCATTATCCAAAATCAGCAAAATCTTGAATGGAATCCGCTATAGAGACAATACCCTTGGCTCGAATGAAACAAGTCATGAACCAATCCCCTCAAACAGTGCTAAGGTCATCCAGGCTTTCTTATTACTGCGATAAAAGACTGGCAGTGTGTGCTTGTTGACATGTGTAAAAGCCTGGGGTTTTCTAATGTATAGATCATGAAGGGCTTTTAGCTTGAAACCAGCAACATTCTCCTCAACAGAAGTGTAATTCTGTCCTTGAATGCCCTGAACTTCCCGGCACTGTTTTCGCCTCTGGTGGATGTATGTCCGCTCAGGCATGAGCTTCCCACAATAATCCAGTCTCATCCATGACTGAATACTGCTCAGGCAACACCCCTTCACAATCACATCATCTAACTCCTCCTTAAAAGCTTCGGCAGCACCAAACATCAGCACTAGCTGCCTCTCCACTCACTCCTTAACAATGTGTAGACTGTAGCGTTTTTTAAATCTATCAAACCACCCATGACTTCCTGTGGTAAAGGTTTAATCACATTCATCTCCTGCCTGCTCCTTCAGGTGGGCTTTGGAACAGGCTTCTTGCTTTAGCCTGTATGGTTAGGAAGGCTTATGGCAATACGCTTCAGGTCTCAGTCTCTATTCATATCACCAATAATTTTTTCCAAGTATCGTGAATATAGTGTTGTTCCTTTCACTCACATCACGAATATGCCCTTTTATCCTTCAGAATAGTGGATATGGTCGAGTGTGAAAACCCAGGTCACGTGAGATTGTTGCTACAGTTTTTTCCATTCTCATGCTGCGTTATTATCTTCATTTTCATCTCAAAAGTAATTGCCTCGTCTCCTTTCTTGGAGCACCACCAGTACTCTTACTTTTGCGCCTTCCAGTCATTATAAAGTCAATTAAATACGATAATAACGAGTTCACAGCGATCAGTAGATACGATAGCCAAACACCAACTAAGCGCCCACTGAGGAGGTACCTACCAAGCATCTGCCGCTACCACGCCTCGCTCGGGACAGAACACGCCATTATTTGAAAAATATTTTTGGTCACGATCACAGCGTCGTGATGTCCCAACGGTCGTAAGGTCAGAGCAGGTCGTAAGTACCGATGGACGTAAGTCCAAGCAGTCAGAAGTCAAGGACTACCTGTATTTCAAATAAATTCTTCTATCAGTACCCTTCACGTACAGTAGTACCCCGATTTACGCGGTCAATTGAACCCACAGGGTACCGCGGAAAGTGAAATCCGCATAAATGGAACAGAACATATGGGATTAATTCCAATAGCGACTGGCCCGACCCCCAAACTCCACTTTTTCTGACACAATACCTATGTTGTAGTAAAAATAACATCTAATATAATTGACATTGCTGGATTCCTTGTAAGACCAGGAACATTTTGAATATAAATGTCATATATTTTGCACAAAAGATAACATATTTACTCAGAGTAAACATTAGATCTAAAATTTGTATGTCTAATGCAAAATCTATGATGTTTATATTCAAAATGATCATCAAGTTGTAAGAATTCCAGCAATGTAAATTATATTCTGGCCGGGTAATTTGTATGAATTTTATGAGCTAAAACAAATATCTTCAGTTAATAAAAAAAAAAATATTCTTCACACCATGCCAGATGGTCGGTCGGTCCCTCCCTACCAGATAAATGTGTGGGAAAACCAGAATATTTACCTTTTTAGTAATAAATAATACCTCAGACTAAAGTTAGGATTATATAAGTGACATTGCTGGATTCCTTGTAAGATCAGGAATATTTTGAATATAAATGTCATATATTTTGCACAAAAGATAACATATTTATTCAGAGTAAACATTAGATCTAAAATTTGTATGTCTAATGCAAAATCTATGATGTTTATATTCAAAATGATCATCAAATTGTAAGAATTCCAGCAATGTAAATTATATTCTGGCCGGGTAATTTGTATGAATTTTATGAGCTAAATAAAAAAAAAAAATTATACTTCACGCGTATATGGGTAGATGAACCCCGGAAAGTGAAAGTTCGGTTCTGGCGAGGCACCGCGTATATGAGAAATCGCGTAAAGTGAAACCGCGTAAAGCGGGGTAATACTGTACAGTAAAATATCTATTTTTACCTTCTTATTCAGCTTGTCATTTAAGGATATCATATTGGAAATGTCTCATTGAGGATCATTATGGTATCAAATTCATCTCTCTAACACAAATATAGATTATAACAAAAGCTGTGAGGTAGAGAGGGTCCATTGGGGGTAAATGTGACCGTGCCTCTACCAAAGGATCGCCTCACTGTTTGTCTACTGTACTGACTCATTCATGATACAATATTGTTTATTTGTTTTTCATCAATTAGTAAAGATACTTTACTGTAATAATGTGCTTATTAATACCTGTACCCTCTATATACAATACAGTATAGTACTATGTATACACCTCATAGGTAAAAAATGTCATTCAAGATATCTTCAGGTCATAAGACCCACTAATCCCCAACCCAACAATGGATGACCTGACATTCCATCAGGTCAGGTTAGTAACGTGACCCAATAACCTCTCACCAAACCTGCATCACAAGTGTTAAGACATGATTAGTTATGTATTACAGTCAATTAAGTGAAGTGTCTGCCTACTCTAGGCTAAAGATGACAGGATCTACTGTTGAGTACAATATATACAGTAGTATACATTAATATGTTTACAGAACAATATTGTACAGTGGTGTTTGCGTAAATAACTACAGCTCGCCCCACAAGGGGTCACAGCTCAAGGTTGAAGAAGCTTCAAGTCCAGAAAACTGTGAGGACAAACTTTTTCGGAATGAGAGTTGAGAACTCATGGAACAACCTGCCAAAGTGTGTTGTGATGGTACCGAGTGAGAGCTCTTTCAAGACCAGACTTGACCAACACTGGAGCAGGTTCAGATACATTCAGGAGCCAGTGCATGCCCAGTACCTCTCATTTTAAGCGGGGGTTATGTTCTTGAAAACCACAGCTTAATTAAAAAAACACGTAAATTAGACATAATTTTTCCATAAGAATACATGTAAATGGCAGGCACACACATACACACCTACCTTTGTTCTCCCCAGACTAACGTATGCGTCACCAGCCTGGTCGTCTTCTCTCAACTCTACCCAACAACGTCGGCTAGAAAAGGTACAGAAAAGGGCCTGCAGAATCATGCTCGGCGCAGACTACTCCGGCTACATCAACGCTCTCTCCACCTTGGAAATGCCATCCCTCAGTGACCTCCACCACCAAGCACTAGCAAGGTTTGGCAGTGGACTACTGCACCATCCTCGTTATCGCCACCTCCTGCCACCGGCAGTCCCCCACCCACCTCGCGCAGTCCGCCACTACAACAAAATTCAGCCCATAAGAGCCCGCACCGATATATATAAGAATAGCACCAGCCCATCTATTGTTAAAATAATAACCAACTCCTGATTTATGTACTGTACAGCCCTGTAAATGTATTCAACGCATATCATTATGTCTAAATCAAATGTAAGTTTGTATATTTTCAGCCACCGGCTGCAACTCTATTAATAAACCGTTTATTATTATTATTATTTACACACACACACACACACACACACACACACACACACAAAAAACAACAACAACAAGGTAATTAAGACATCAAGCATGAGGAGTGAGGATCTTATTGTATGACACACATCTGTGTGTGTGTGATTGCATGGTAGCGAGTTAAATATCACCAGTTGGGGAGAGCTTGGCAACACTCATTTCTACTCCATCTCTCTAATCACCCACACCTTTCTCACTCCATATTTTAAAATGTTATGTAACATAATGTTGAAGGGATACAACTTTGCTCATTTATTCCTACACTTATCACAATCTCTCTAAAAATACTTTAGGTTTTGTGTTTATTTAAAACATCTTCAGGTCATGAAACCCACTAATCCCCCCCACCCAAGAAAAGGTGACCTGACATTTTATCAGGTCAGTAATAAGAGACTAATAATCCCCCATCCTACCTCCACCTGACATTGCATCAGATCAGGTCAGTGACACAAGACCCACTAATCCCCCACAACTCCAAGGGAGTAGAAAATAACAGTCTTTGCTGTAACTCACAGCTTCATTCACGCCCATATCATATAGATTTAAAAATTTTAAATATATTTATTTAACCAAACTTTTAGATAAAATATTCTTAAATAGAACTGTATTTATGGATTCCAGTAGTTTAGACTCAAGGAAAACATCCCCAGCACCCAGAAACGTTCTGGGGAAGTGGGCTAGTGTCCGTCTGTGCAAGATGTTTAGTCTAGACACTCGGAAACTTTTCCCAGTAACAGGAGAAGGTTCCGGGGATAAGGAATTTTTCCAGGTTTGAGAAAGTCGTCTGGTTACCCAGAAATCTCTCAAACCCGGAAGTGCTCTGCACCAATTGTTCCGGCTAACGGGGATATCACTTAGTGTGGCAAAAACTTTCTCCGCTTACACAAATTTGGGTCCCAGCAAAATTTAAAATCGCGCCCACCCGGGAGTCAGCTGAGGCGGCCACATCTCGCTACTGCTCTCTCTACCAGGCAGAGGTAAAAGTTATATTATGGTTATTTTTCAACTCATAATTTTGGGTATATAAACATCAATTAATTCATATTTTGTTCAGTCATTTACATGCACACAATCCTACATGAATAATGTGCAAAAATATTTAAAAAATAAAAAAATTATCTTAAGGTCAAAAACATAATGGGAGTAAATATTTCACCGGTACCAGAGAGAGTTAGCAGGATGAGCTGGGAGGAGTTGTGTTATGATTATTTTTCAACTCCTAGTTTCAGATAGATAAACTTAACTTTCTTCACTTTTTTTACTCAGTTACATGCACACACAATTCTACATACATAATGTGCTAAAAACGTAAAGAAATAACAATCATAAGGTCATAAATATAAAGGGAATAAATATTTCTTTGTGTATGAGAACAGAGGAGGAAACGTTGTGGGTTGGCAGAGGTGTCCTGGCTGGTTGCTATAATGATGCTTAAAGGTGGCCATGTGTGAAGCAGCCAGCGTCAATTCCTTAATTGCCTTAGCTGCAAATTTTCTTCAAAGACAGTAGTTGTGTTCTACAGTATTTATCATTAGTTAGGGAGGGTTTTTCTTGTTTGTGAACCAATTTCATGTTTTGGGTGTATACAGGTATTTGTCATTGGGGAACCGAACCCTATTTTTCCCACGTGTTTTTCTATTGGAGATATGAAATTTCACGTAATGCATATTTTTTTAACCTAACCCATTCACATCTCGAGGGATACCTGTATAGACCTAATGTTTGTGATTCTATGTCTATTAGAAGCTGAGATACAGTATAGATGTTTTTTTCTAAGTGGCAGCCATATTGGATGTCATCTTCAATATCTCAATTTCCCCAAGGGTCACAAAGTGGCACCCAGCAGAGTTAAATTCAACAACCTCAAACTGTGTATAAACTCAGTCATTAAACAATGTACACCCTGTATGTATGCAAAAACACGCATCAGACCCATATCCTAGTTTGGCCACAAGACTATAGAGAACTCTTCCTCGTACTCCAAGGATTGGTGCCTGGATCTACCTCTGTCTCTAAGAACACAAATAAGGGACTGAAGCATGAGGTCCTATCTTATTATAGAGGGGAAGAAAAGAGTAACCTGTAATCTGTGAGATCCAAGTGTCTAAATAACCCTTGACATAAGCTCCCATTTTGCCAGATGGCCTTGTAGTGTGTAATAGTAGGAAACATTGCCCAAATAGATAATGTTCTGCTGCAGGTAGCCATCTCAACCAGTTGAATCAGGGTTAAAGCCTTAATCGCAACTGATTTAATAGTTGTTTAATGACTAGGAAGGCTTCTGATCAGGGGTGAAAAACCAAAATCATCACCATCAACAACATTTTATGGCCACTTTCCATGCTAGTGGGTGTTATTTGTACAGCAATTACCTGATGGCAGCTCTCCATGCTGCACAATCTCAAGCAGCTTTTCCAGTCAGGTGCTTATCTCTGAGATCATTTCTCACAATGTAACCCTGTCATTTTTTGGCCTACCCCAGCTCTCCTCCCCTCCAAGTTAGTCTCCTCCATTCTCTTCATTATAAACAATTAAATATGGCATACTAAATTTATTGTATGTGAAAGAACTAAAGGTGTAATAAAGTACTGTACTTGCTGATACCTACCAATTCTGTATACAGTATATAGTACAGGTACAGTAAACTTACGACTCCTGACCTAATAATGATAATTTTAAAAGCCTTACATTCAAAACTTATTAATCCTTATGTACAAAAGTAAACTCAAATGTTATAAAAGATTATCAATTCTATTTAACAGAAATAAAAGTAAATGAGTCAGCATACATCATAGATGAAATCAAATGGAAGTGGCATCCTGAGATCAAGAAGTGTGATGCCTCGAGCATTGACCGTGGTGCAGGCTACCAAGTACGGTAGAGATGGGTGCACGACAAGTGGCTGCCGAACATCAATAGGACTTGCACAGTTATCATACGCTAGTACTGGGGTCCCTCGTTCGATATCCACAATGTTCACCTTCCGAGACACAGAGGTAGTGATGGCCTGTTAAAAAATAATTACAATTAACATAGAGGTCAAGACTGCCCTGTGGTTGGGAACTTTTATTTTTATCACAAATTGTGATGGCAGCCATCTTGAATTCTGAAAATACTATGGGGTGAAAAAAAGGGGGCGGGGGGTTGTATGGGAACATGAATAAGATTTTCAGGAGCCTTCCTAAAAAATACATCTTTTTACCATTTATTTCAAGGTTATTGATGTTTATGTTGTCTTTATTTTTCTAATGATCTTGTACTACAGTACAGTGGTCCCTCGGTTAACGAACTCAATTCGTTCCAGAAGGTCGTTCGTTAACCGAAACCATTGTTTCAATGGGATTTTGGGTAACTGGTTCCAGCTCACCGAAAATTACATACAAAGTAAAAAAAAACTGCAGTAAAGTACACTTACTTTGAGGTGTGTATGTAGAAGGCTCCTGGTTGATGTTGCTGATGTGAATTTGAAGTGGGAGGTGGAGGAGAAGCATTTTACTGCTTCTTGGAAGGCGAGTCACCTTCCATAAAAATGTCAGGAACCTCTGGGCTGACAGATTCCCCAGCAGGAAAATCCTCTCTCCTTTTTGAAGTGGAAGGCTGAGGGGTAGCATCTTTCTCCCACTGCCTTTTAGAGAAGAAACTATATATTTTTCTTTGTGGGCATTTCTCCTCCTCCTCATTAACTGATTTTTGAAGGAGACCACTTTACACAAAATAGGTTCTGTTGTTTCAACATCAGGGTGCCTTAAAGCCAGTTTCCTGAACATCTCCCAGTGGTGAACAACATCTTTTAAGTCTGAAGAAGACATATGGTCATCACTTTCCCTTTCCTCCTCACCACTGTCAGCTTCTAACATCTCATCCAGTTGCTGCAAGGCTTCAAGAGTAAGTTCCTCCTCACGAGACATCACAAGCTCTTCCACATCATCCTCCTCCACTTCGAGGCCCAATGACTGACCAATGGATACAATCTCCTTGTCCAACTCTGCTTCTTCTTCAAATCCCTCAAAATCATGGACTGCTGATGGCCACAGTGCTTTCCATGCAGATTTGAGGGATCTAATGGAGACTTCCTGCCATGATGACACAATCAATTTTACAGCCTCCAGGATGTTGAATTATGTATTTCCAGAACTGTGCCAGTGTTAGTTGCCTGATAACACCTCCTGAACATTTTCTTCATGTACAGCTTCTTGAAGTTGCTGATCACATTCTGGTCCATTGGCTGTATAATTGATGTAGTGTTGGGAGGCATAAACAGCACTTTGACAAAGTCAAATCGAGCCTCCAAAGTGCTGGCAAGTTCAGGGTCATGACCAGGGGCAGAAGAGCCTTTAAAGGGAGTTTATTGGTGGTTAGGTAGCTCTTCACAGAAGGGCAAAACACCTCAACTGCCGATTCATTAAAGAGCTGTCTTGTCACCCATGCCTTACAGTTGGACTTCCAATAAGCTCCAAGTTGTCCTCTTACCACCTTTTGTTGCTTGAACACCCTGGGGTTCTCAGAGTGATAGACAAGCATAGGCTTCAGTCGGAAATCCCCTGAAACATTGGCACCAAGCAATAGAGTGAGACGGTCCTTCATGGGTTTATGCCCAGGTAAAGAGGCTTCATCTCTGGTGATGAATGTCCTTTTGGGCATTTTCTTCCAGAACAGCCAGGTTTCGTCCACATTGAACACTTGCTGTGGAAGATAATTTTCTTCCTCCACCAGTTCCTTAAACTCCACTAAAAATTTTGCTGCTCCTTCTTTATCTGTACTGGCAGCCTCACCATGCCTAATAACACTAAAAATATCACTTCTTTTCTTAAATTTTTCGAACCAGCCCTTGCTGGCCCTAAACTCTTCAAACTCTGTGCCAGAAGAACTAGGTTGCTCTTCCTTCAAATGTTCGTAGATTTCCCTGGCTCTTTCACAAATAAATTCAGTCGAAATTGAATCTCCTTTCATTTGTTTTTCCTTAATCCAAATGAGAAGTAACCTCTCTGTTTCTGCAATTAATGATCTACCTTTAAACACTCTGGTAGATTTGTCTCTCACTTTCACTTCCTTAAACTTGTCTTTCTGTGCAAGAATTGTCGACACAGTTGATGCCGACATGCCATATTCTTTACTAAGCACATTTGTTCTAATGGCTTCTTCATGTTTCTTTATGATTTCCTGTTTCACCTGGATTGAAATCGCCTTTCTAGATTTCTTTGGACCCATGCTGGATTCAATAACAATTTCACCACTAAAATTTTAAGTTTAATTGCTGTAAATAAAGATTATTTTCTTTAAATCAACACTGCACTGCGCTATATATTATCAATATGTTAAATCAATTTCAGAATGACCAATAATTGTACTGTAAAAACGTAAAAATAGTTTATGTTGAAGAGAGCCACAAGCAAGATGTTACCTCCACTGACCAGAGACACAAACTGACGCCTTGGTGGGTGAGTGAAGTGGCTGATGGGTGCACCAAAAACTAGTTTCCTGTACTGCAATTATGTTAAATAAGTGTTAAAATGACTAATAATTTTAATATAAAACTTGGAAAAATATTTAATAGCACAACCTTCTTGATATTTACTCAAATGGGAACGAATTTAAGCCCTAGAACCGATTACTGTATTGGCGGACTAATCTTCCAGCTGGTGAGCAAGAGAAAACATGTTGACATGTATTCGTAAGAATTTCGTTAACCAAATTTTGTTAGTTAACCGAATTGAATATTCTTATGGAAGATAATTCGTTAACCGAGGCATTCGCTAACCGAGGGATCACTGTATATGCAAAGACAGAAAGTCAAGGAAACCAGAACCCAAAACAAGAGATGGGATCCAAACACTCTTACTTAAAGTGACAAGTGTTGGAACAGTGAGACCTGGGACCTCTGCTGAAGGTTTTCCTGCCACCTGTGAACACTTCTCACTAGTAATGTACAAGTATCCCCCATTTAGCATCAATTCACTTAATGATATTTCAGTTTAGCGACATAAAATTTGTAACACCCTTTCTTGTTTAATGTAAGGTCAAAATTTGGTTTGGCAATGTTCGACTCACTCGGAAAACTCGGGAGAGAGGTCAGAAAAACAGGGTATTCTGTGTCC
This sequence comes from Homarus americanus, assembly GCF_018991925.1. Lineage (NCBI taxonomy): Eukaryota > Metazoa > Arthropoda > Malacostraca > Decapoda > Nephropidae > Homarus > Homarus americanus. The sequence continues at coordinate 2,988,571 of NW_024737097.1, forward strand.
CAAGTGCGCATCATTACAGTTATTTGTTAATGTTACCTACATGCCACCTACCCACCCACACCGTGTACTCATAAGTGTTTACCGCCTGTCATTTGATTGTTGTCTTCTACTAACAACGATTTGTATTTCAAACCATGTTTAATTTAGAACCCAATTCAATTTACACCTGATATATATTAAAAAAAAAAACACACCTTGCACACGGAGGCTGATTGGCTTGTGATTGGTGAGGCCAGCATCACTAGTATAAACAGTCGCAGCTTGGGGGCTTTTTGTTACGGCATTTTTGTGTCCCTATTCAACATGAGCAAGAGAGCAAGTAATGGTAGTGCTGGTTGAAAAGCTAAAAGAAAATGCATAAACTTAGCCAAGAAACTAGATGTGTTAAAACGATATGAAAAAGGTGAGAAGTCTGTGGATATTATATGGAAGCAACGAATATATTTTCTAAAGTGGATCCATTAACAGAATGAAGCACTAGAAATAACAGGGACATGAAAATGCATACGACCCCTACATAAAGATGTATAATGAGAAAAAGAATGCAGCTGTGTAAGATTCTTTCGAGTTTTATTATTCGAAGGCCTAAACCATCAACTCCAGCTACACCATCAACTTCAGGTTCAGCTACACCATCAAATTCGGCATCAGCAGCAGCTTCAGCAATAACTACAGGTTCAGTAACAGCTTCATGTTCAGCAACAGCTATGCCATCTTTATGGAAAGCTACAGCTTCAGCCAGAGTTGAAGCTGATGACTTTGTCATCTGGGTAAAAACTCACATAACAACATTGGCTGTTCTTATGTCTTTGACTTTCCCACCATTGGTGAGTAGAATTTTTGTTTTACATTCATAGGTATTATTTAAATCATATATGAACAGTAATAAGTTGTTGCTTTCATATTCTTAAGTAGAGAAATGTCGCTATGTTTTGAAGTGTACGCATTTACATACAATGGCTTTTTCAATCCGTCTTGCTTTTTTCTTTACTATTAGTGGTTAGCTACTTCTATTGTTCCATTTATTTACATTAAATAACATTAATTAAAACATACATATTCTTTTTTTTTACATTAAATTTACTACAGCTACAACCAGGGACTTATTTTCTTCAGTTTCATATGGAGAACCATCATCATGGTTTAAACACTTAACAACAACATTGACATCCCATCTCCTCTAGTATGACCATATTATTATTGCTTTATATTGCATAAGGTTCACTCAAAATCATTATTTAAAGAATATAGTTTACATTTTTCATTAATTTTACTTTTTGGAGGGATAAGAGGATAAAAAGCCACACAAAAGATATGAAAAGGTCAAACTAGGGAACGTATCTTATTATTATTGCTTTATTTTAATGGTAATTAATGATTCACAATACAATGATTCACCTTACACTGCAATATTGGAGGACACATTACCGTCGTTATCCGAGGCTTTACAGTACGTATTGACATAGCTGAGCCAATTGAGAGTTTGAGCTCTCTTAGTTACATAGGGGGGAGGGAGAGTGCAGCTGGCCAGTCACAGCTCGCTGCCTCCACACACACGCACACGCGCACGCATGCGCACACACGCACACACATGCACACACATGCCCTTCATTTTTCTTATTTTACAGTTTTATAGTACAGTCGACCCTTGCTATACGCGGGTTTGTGATTCGCAATTTTGATGATTCGTGGTAAGCAGATGGTGGCTATGGTGGCTAATTTGCGAGCCTTTCCCCACAGCGCAATGAATCACCCCACACACCCGCAGTGTCTCATTTCCCTCTATTCGTGGTCACCCAGTACCTGTGACCCAGCATCTCGTGATGTACTCTCCAAACTTTCGTGTTTCTTTGTGAAAATGGCCCATTAAAGACTGCCTAGTGTCAGTGCTAGCGATGCTAGTAGAGTTAAAATGTAAAAGGCAAAAGTTAATGATGACCCTGACAAAGAAAGTTGAATTATTAGATAAGTTAAAGGAGGGAATGAGTGCTGCAGCAGTTGGTCGGTTGTTTGGTGTGAACAAATGCACAGTGAGGTATATAAAGAAGAATGAACAAGAAATTTGTGATTCTGTTCAAGTGAGTGCTCCTGCAAATACTAAAGTGACGCAGGTTGTTTGTGACAAGAACATAGTGAATAACAGAAAAGCACTGAACATTTGGATTGAGGACCAGCACCGCAAAAATGTTCCGATCGACAGCAACGTGATTTGTGAGAAAGCTAAAAGTCTTTATGCTCATTTTTATGAGTCAACAGGTGGTGAAGGGGTTAGTGTGGCTACTGAACCAACTTTTAGTGCCAGTAAAGGTTGGTTCGAGAATTTTTAGAAGAGATTATCTCTCCATAATGTGAAGCTGACTGGGGAGGCCGCATCAGCTGACCACACAGCCGCAGATACATTTCCCGCCAAGTTAAAGAAAATAATAGAAGAGAAAGGCTATAGATCAGAGCAAGTGTTTAATGCTAATGAATCCGGTCTATATTGGAAGAAAATGCCTCATCTTCTGTGGCAGTGCAGCTGGCCGCCTAATCAAACCTGACTTGCTTTACCGCTCAGCAAACCCGAGGGCTTTGAAGGGCAAAAACAAGAACCTTTTGTCAGTTTTTTGGCAGTGCAACAAAAAGGCATGGGTAACTGTGCAAGCATTCCTGGATTGGTTCCATAAATGCTTTGTCCCAGAAGTGGAAAAGTACCTTGCTTTCAAGAACATGGAATTCAAGGTGCTATTATTGACAGATAATGCACCAGGCCATCCATAAAGTTTGCAGTTTAACCATCCAGGTGCAGAGGTGGTGTTCCTACCCCATGACACCTCTGCTCTTAGTCAGCCTCTCGATCAGGGTGTAATACACACCTTCAAGACATATTACACCCAACGCTCTTTTGGTCGTATCTGTAGTTGGAAGGAGTACAGCACTGCAGACTGCATTGCCAACAGCAGTGAAGCAATCAATGAACTATGACCAGAGACAATGAACGCTTGTTGGTGAATCTTATGGCCTGAGAGTGTTAATAAATTTCAGGGATATCCATTTTTAGTAAAGGATTTGAATGACATTGTGAGTGTTGCACGTCAGTTGGGTGGTGAGGGGTTTGTGGACATGGCTGCTGAAGGCGTGGAAGAGCTGATTGATGAGCATGGAGAGGAACTGACAGAAGAGGATTTGGAAGAGTTGGAAAAAAGTGCCGAGGAAGATAAAGAAGAAGAAATTATGGAAGTGCAACAAGAAGGTTGGGGATTGGACAATTTTGGTGAACTATTCGACAGGTGAAGATGGTAACCGATTTCATTGTTGACCACGACCCTTCCATGGAATAGAGCATTAAGACGGTCTGAGGAATCAACCAAGTATTGTTTCCCTACCAGGAAATGTTTAAAGACCTCAAAGCAAAGAAGAAACAACTAGCAAACACACTGTTTTTTAAGAAAGAACCAGCTACTACCACCGCCGCTCCATCCTCCTTCTCCCAGCCACCCACCTCCCGGCCACACGCCTCTCCTATCCACCCACCACCACTGTATCACCCTCTTCCACCAGTGATCCTGATGATCCCCCTATGCTTCAGTAACCAGATGTCTCCCTATGTACAGTGCACCACTTCATCGAGCTCCAGACTTCCACATAAGAATGTAAGTACATTATTGGTGACTTAAGTTTCTCATACACAGTACAGGTAGTCCCCGACTTACAACCGACTCGACTTACGTCCACCCGCACTTACGACTGCCTCAGTCGTACCAAAATGTGGTCAAATTATGTATTTTTGAGTCCCAAAGTTAGTACACAGACAAAATTTTCATCTGTAATTCCCTTTAAAATGGCTGGCAAGCTTAAAAGTGAGTGTTTTGTGGTGCTGAGAAGAAAAAGAGACCCACATTTTTTATTTTGTGTGTTATTTAAGCATTTCCGACTTACGACCATTTCGACTTACGACCTGGATGTCGGTCCCTAACCCCGTCGTAAGTCGGGGAGTACCTGTATAGGTATATATTGGTGCACTAAGGTAATACAGTATATAAGTTGCAATTCGCAGTTTGGTCAATTCACTCCTTTTTGGGAACCTAATCCTTGTGAATGGCAAGGGTTTACTGTACTGTACAATGTATCCTATAAAATACTGTACTGTACTGTTTTATTTATTTATTTTTTTACGGGGAATAGCCCACCTGGGCACAGATCATCGACCCACAACGGGGCCTGTGGGCGAAAAAATAAGAGTAAAAAGAAATTAAAAACATGAAAGAAAAAGATTCTATTAATCTACACCACGAAGATGCCGAAAATCCAGCTTTTCGAAGTGAAACAGATTGTATGAGTATGGAAACACAGAAGAAGGCAGAACATTCCATAGTTTGGCTGTGTGAGGAAAGCAGGAGGTACTATAACGGGTTATTCTAGTTTGACTGACATCCACAGAGAAATGGTGGGCACAGCGGGCAAGACGAGTGTTATGAGCCCACAGCCTTACCGGCGGTACACAGGATGCCAAATCCACCGAACATTGCCCATTAAAGTACCTGTAAAAGAGAGAGAGTGAAGCAACATTGTGGCGAAGAGAAAGGGAAGAGAGATTATCAACTAAAGGAGAAGAGTTAATAAGAGAAAATGCCTTTGATTCCACCCTATCTAACAGTTGAACAGAAGAAGAGCCATCCCAGAAATGAGAGCCGTACTCCAAGTTAGGACGAATGAATTCCTTATAAACTTGAAGCATAGCTCAGGAGTGAAGTTGCTACGGCATCTGTACAGCATTCCCAGCTTTCAGGAGGCAGCTTTAGCAATGTTGTGGATGTGTGGCTTCCATGACATACCCTGTATTAGAGGAAATGGTGAGGCCTAGCATATCTATTTTAGAATTTGGCAGAATGATTGCGTCCTGAAATGTGATTGGCGGGAGATCGTCTAATTTAGAAAATGTAATTGGTAAATACTGTGGTTTATTTCTATCGAGTTTAACCAACTTTCTACCTCCCCATTCGGAGATGTTGCACAGATCCACATTGATAGATGAAGTGATATCAGCTCTAGAAACAGATCTAGTTTAAGAATTAGGGGGAAGGGGAAAATGTGAAGAAGAGTGAAGAGTAGAATCATCAGCGTAAGAATGGATAGAATTAGTTGTAATGTTTACAGTATAGAGTACAGAAATTTCTTTATTTCTAAGCCACATTACAGTGCAGTATTGTAATGATACGCACTTGGAGCACAGAATCCCCAGTTTTTCCAGGGGTGGATCCAGGGGGAGGGGGGAGTTCCAGACCACCTCTTTCCATCAAAAAATTCCAATACTTTTTTTTTAATGCAGTATAGTAAAGCCTCCGATAACAACGGTTCGACCAACAACTTTTCATATTACCCTAATTAATTTAGGACCCAATTCAATTTACGTCTTTATTTCATTCGTATTTATGACCAAATTACATGTATTATAAAAATAAAATAAAATTACATTTTCATATAAATAATAACTAAATCCCAATACCCTGTATGTATTATATGTAATACAGTTAACCCTCACTTTACGCGGTCCCGCATTCCGCGTTTCCACGTTAACGCGGTGCCTTGCCAGAACCTCACGTGCTCACATTACGCGGTACGTGAACCCCATTACGCGGAGAGTGTCCGGCGCGATGCTATTTTTAGATTCGCCCCACCCGCCCGCCTGCCTGCCTGCCTCTCCCTCCTCCTCCCTCCGCTTGGGCAAGCGGCGCGGTAAGGTTGCGCAGTGTGTGTCTTTGTTGAGTTATCACTGACGTCATATGACGTATCAGACCTGTGATTGGCCATGCATCCCTACCCCCTCTGCTGCTAGCTGTAATTGGCTTAAAGTATTATGACGTGTCCACCCGGGGGAGGGAGGGGGGAGGAAAGACGACGCTTGACCTAGCCGCGGCAGTTTCATCCCTCAAGGCCACTCCGTGTAAACGCGCATCCATTGTTCCGTAAAATGGCTTCCGCCGGACCACTACCCCCAGAGAGAAACCTTTCCTTACCTGGACCCAGCGGCACTAAACCAAAGAAGACACGACGTTCCTTAAGCTACGAGGTGAAGTATAGCATCATCCAAGAGTTGGAGAAAGGAACAAGGCAGGTTTATTTGGCGCGCCAGCATGGCGTGAACGAATCTACGATCCGGACTATAAAGAAGGATTCAGCCAAGATAAAGGAGCACATGAAGATCACAAAGTCTACAGGTGCTTCTATGATCAAGTATTTTCACAACCAGGTGCTTCTCAAGACAGAAAAATTACTTGTGAGGTACTTGGTGCGTCAGGCGCGACGGAACATGGCGGTCGACACGCGCTCTGTTAAGGACTACGCACGTGAACTGTACATGGCAGTGGCACGAAAGATGGGAACTTCAGAGCCCAAACCCTTTAATGCTTCCTCTGGGTGGTTACAGAGGTTTAAGATCCGGAACAAGATCACCAATATAAACATTGGTGGTGAAGAAGCGAGTGCTGATCGTGCTGCGGCTCGGGAATTTCCTCCGTTTTTACGTGAGATTATGGAGGAAGGACAGTACAGTGACGACCAGGTGTTTAACATGGACGAATCTGGTCTTTTCTGGAAAAAACTACCTTCCAAGTCCTTCGTTGTGAAGAATGCCAGCAGGATTCGGGGCCGGAAAATGCAGAAGGAACGCATCACCGTCCTGTTTACCACCAATGCCTCCGGTACCTGTAAGCTCAAGTTATCGGTGATCCACACAGCCCGCAAGCCGCACGCCTACAAGAGCATGGACATGACCAAGCTAAATGTCCACTGGCTGACCGCACGTAAGGCATGGATGTTCTCTACACTGTCCCTCTCCTGGTTTGATGACTGTTTTGTTCCCGATGTAAAGAAATTCTGTGAGCGACAGAATGTCCCATTTAATATTTTGTTGCTGCTGGACAACGCACCAGGACACTCGCCCCTACTGTTAGATCGTCACCCCAACGTAAAAGTGGTCTTCCTTCCTCCCAACACTACGTCTTTAATCCAGCCCATGGACCAGGAGTTGATTTGCAATGTGAAAGCTGCATTCTCAACAAAAAAATTCCAGCTCCTGAACGACTACACCAACACCAGGGAAGAGTTGCGTAACCTGAGTGACACCACCACCGATAGCAAGAGCGAAGAAGATGAGGATCAACAGTTAGAACAGCAAAAAATACTCTTCAAACAATTCTGGAGAGTATTTAACATCAAGAAAGCTGTGGACTTCTTGGTGGAGTCATGGGATCAGCTGTCTATTGCTACAATTCGTCACGCATGGAGACATGTGTTGCATGGAATACCAGGTGAGAGGAGGAGTCAATCTGTGACTGGTGAGGTTCAGAATGTTGCAGTAGCAGTGGACCTTGCCAGAGAAGCTGCGCAGACTGTTACAGTTCCAGGCTTCTCCGAGACCACCAACGACGACATCCTGGAGGTGATCAGAGATCCTGAAGTGACTGCCGACGAGATGTTGGAAGAAGAACACATCAGTGAAGAGGAGGAAGAAGGTGCGTCAGTCTCCGAAGAACACAATTTAAGTCATAGTGATATTAAGGGTGCCATGGAGTGTGCAGAGAAGATGAAGTCCTTCCTTTCCCGCGACAATGACGATGACCGCTATGAAGTCTTCCATACCCGGCTGGTGCAGGCTATGGAGCCGTACATCAAGGTGTATCACGACAACATCAACGCCAGCCGTCAGCAAAGCATAACAGATTTCTTCGCCCGCAACCCACCACAGCCAGCCCAAGCCAGTGATAGTGACAGTGAAGTGACTTTGAGGGATTTGTCAGGGAAGCCCTGACAACTGTAAGTGACAGTGATGGTGATTCACCTAGTAATGGTGATTCACCTGAGGGCCAGTAATCTGCCCTCTGCCTCGGAACCAGCCTCCATCCCCGTATGCCGACCCATCTCTTCTACTACCGTAAGTGTTACACCTAATTTTTAGTTTTCTAACCTTACCTTTATTTTTCCTATGTTAACCTTTATCTTTCCTAACCTAACCTCTTCTATATTACTTGTTTTTTCATACCATCATAAAGTTAAGATAAATTTTTTACTACAACATAGTTGTGTGTCGTCAAAAAGTGGAGTTTGGGGATCGGCCCGGACTCCATTTCAATTAATCCCATATGTTATGTTATTCACTTTACGCGTTCCTCACTTTCCGCGGTACCCTCCGGGTTACATTAACCGCGTAAAGTGAGGGTTAACTGTATAAAAAAAAATACTGTAAAAAAATTAAGAGCCCCTTGCGCCAAGAAGCTGCTTGGCTAATGAGTGGTAAACAACAGTCGGAACTTGGCGGGCCTTTTGTTTTCACGCATCTGGAACAGGAACAGGAGAAAAACTTTCTCGGGTTTCTTACAGCACTTTTGCATCTCTATTCAACATGAGCAAGAGAGCAAGTGATGGTAGTGTTGGTTCAAAAGCTAATAGAAAGTGTATAAGCTCAGCTGAGAAACTAGATGTGTTAAAACGATATGAAAAAGGTGAAAGGTCTGTGGATAATATATGAACATATTTTCTGAAGTGGACTCATTAACAGAACAAAGCATTAAAATTTAAATATGCACAAATGACCTCTACATAAAGATGTATAATGAGAAAAGAAAGCAGCTGTGCAAGGTTCTTTCAACAGCTTTATTATTCGAAGGCCTAAACCATCAACTTCAGCTACACCATCAAATTCAGCATCATAAGCAGCTTCAACATTAACTTCAGGTTCAGTAACAGTTTCAGCAACAGCTTTATGGAAAGCTACAACTTCAGCCAGAGTTGAACCTGATGACTTCGTCATCTTAGTAAAATCTCGCACAATATTCATTGGCAGTCCTCATGTTTTAGACTTTACCACCATTGGTGAGAAGAATTTTTGTTTTACATTCATAAATATTATTTAAAACATATATGAACAGTAAATAAGTGTTGCTTTCATATTCATATGAAGAGAAATAACTATATGTTTTCACATGTACACACTTACTGTTCATACGTTGGTGTTCCCAATCATCTCGCCTTATTTCTTTACCATTAGTGGTTAGCTACTTCAAGTGTTCCATTTATTAACATTAAATAACATTACTTAAAACATACATACAAGCATTCAGTTTTTTTAAATTAAGTTCACTACAGCTACAACCAGGGTCTTATTTTCTTCAGTTTTTTATGTAAAACCATCGTCACTCACGAAAACAATGCCGTCTTGTCTCCACATATATAAACATTAATTCAATCAAATACATATTCAGTAATAAACAATTATGAATCTTTTGTACACTCGCACCAAAAAGTATTGGTGCAGGGTGAGATCGACAACTTCCAAAACAATACGTATACACTGTGATACGTCGGGAAGGTTGGTAAGTGTATCCTCATAACCCTCCCCCCTCCACTAGGTGTTGCCATATGGATTGTTGCTTTGTGTCGACTGACTGATGAGCGAGGGCTCGGTGAACATGGGTATAAAACAGAGGCAATATGAAGCAGTAGAAATCTACACATGCCAGACGACATGGAAACCTCAGAGGGAACACAAGGAGCTATTATTGCCGGCGGGTTGGTGTCCACAGGAACACCGCGGCACGATGGATTCGGCGATACCTCGAAACTGGTGCTACAGACGACAGGTCTCGGAGCGGCCGTCCTCGCTGCACCACCCCTCAGGACGACCAGGTTGAGTGGTTTATTTGGTAGCATAAATTAATGTGGCAACATTCACAAGTATCACAAATAATTTTGTTAACAGGGAGCTCCTCATATTTCATACTGTCTATTTATCACTTCCCGACCTTATTTATAATGGTTTGTTTCACTTGACCAGGGCTGCCGACATATGGCTGGAACAACTCGCCTTTCCCAATACCTATCGTCACTGGTCTCAAATTGTTCACACTACAGTATGCACCGATACTTTTTGTTGCGAGTGTACATATTCTTAAGATAAATGACTATGTTTCCTTGAGTGTGCACGTATTCAAGGGAATTCCACTATCAGTCTCACTTTTTCTTTAAATAACATTCATTAAAACATACATATTTTTTACATTAATTTTACTACAACAACAACCAGGGTCTTACTTTATTCAGTTTCAGGTGGATAACTGACATTATGGGTGTAAACCAGGGGTTCCCAAACCTGGGGTCGGAAGGCTCATTAGGTAGGGTCGCAAAGAGGTCATGGGGTCGGTGGGGTCGCTGGGGTCCTTTGGGTCTGCCAGTGAAATGATTTGGGGTCGCACTGGATAGTTGACAACACTGGATGGGGTCGTGCTAGAAAAAGCTTGGGAACCCCTGGTGTAAACACTGACAACAATGCCGTCTCTTATCCTCTTGTGTGTTTTAATATTCTACGTATTATTAATGAATTGTATTGTTCATTTCGCATATATAAAGATTAATTCAATCAAATACATATTCAGTAATAAACAATAATGAATCTTTTTTACATATTCTTAAAAAGATAAATAACGCGGTATCCTTAAATGTGCACGTACGTATATGTTGGTGTTCCCAATCCATCTCTTTTTTTTCTTTGCCATTAGTGGTTAGCTACTTATATTGTTCCATTTGTTAACATTAAATAAAATTACTTAAAACATATACACAGTATATTAATTTTGTTACATTAATTTTACTACAGCTACAACCAGGGTCTCATTTTCTTCATTTTCTCGTGTAGAACTATTGTCCCGGACTCCCAGCTGTAATCTCAAATGAAAACAATGGCGTCCCATCTCTTCTTGTGTGACCATATAATTATTCATTTACAGTGGTCCCTCGGTTAACGAACACAATTCATTCCACAGTCTTTCGTTAACCGAATCTGTTATTTCAATGGGATATTAGGTAATTGGTTCCAACTCACAGAAAAAGTACACATACAAAGTACTGTATACCGGTAATAGAATTAACTAAATACAGTACTGTACTGTACAGTATACTGTACAATAATAAAAAACAAACAATAGATTACTGTATTTTAACTTACTTTGAGGTGTGTATGTCGTATTGCCAGTGGCTTTGTTTACATCAAACAGCCGATTGTAGAGGCAGTCGATGATGACATGCCATATTCTTTGCAGAGTGCATTGGTTCTGATGCCTTCTTCGTGTTTCATAATAACTTCTGCACTGTACATTATCAATATGTTAACTAAATTTCAAAATGACCAATAATTTTAATATAAAAAATGCAGAATCATTCAAGAGACCAACTATCTTGATATTTACTCCACTGGAAATGAATGTAAACATAGAACTGATTACTGTATTGGCGGACTGGCCGATCAGCTGATGCGCACAACAAAAAGTGTTTGTTGTAAGGATTTCGTTAATCGAAGTTTTGTTCGTTAATCGAACTGAAAATCTTTATGGGAGCTAATTCGTTAATCGAACCGTTCGTTAGCCGAGGGACCACTGTATATTATATAAAGTGCATTCAGAAACATTATTTAAAGAATATAGTTTGCAATTTTCATTAATTATATTGTTTTGTTGGGAAAAGAGGGAAAACAAGCCACACAAAAGATATGAAAAGGTCACACTTGGGAACGTATCTCATTATTATTGCTTTATTTTAATGGTAATTAATGAGTCGCAATACAACGATTCACTTTACACTGCAATATTGGAGGACACATTACCGTTGTTATTTGAGGCTTCACTGTATTGGTCAGATTTCCACACATTTTTGGAAGGGGGGGGGGGAGGCTTCCCCCGCCTATTAACTCCCCAGTTGGGTGGGCTCACTGTGCTTGCCATGTTTCTCTCCCGAATCTTTCCCAGTAAGTCAAAGATCACTAAATTGAAAATTTACGATTTTTAAACGAGAAAAGGTGGTAAATTTTTTAGTCACTAAACCAAAAAATTGAGAGTGAGCAATTGTTAAATGAGGGATACCTGTACAGTATTTGCAATCAACATTCACAAGATATTTTATAAAAGTCATTATCATGGAGTCAAGAGAATGCAACTTATAAGCAATTAACCGGGACATTTAACCTTAACAGCTCCCTGCAGGTACAGTTGCGGAAATGTGTTCCCCCACCCCGTGGTAACTCATGTCTCCAACAGCCAACCTATATGACCTATAGTAAACCTCTCTACCAATCACGTCCGTCGTTACACTACCAATACCCATTCATTCATAAATAGTGATACTACTACTGTGACAGTGCCGTTGGGAGACACGGGTTCCCACACGGGGTGTAGGAAGACATTTCTGCAATGGTACAAGACCTAAGTGTTGGAATTACCTTTCATGTGGAAATCCTGATCAGTCAAGAAGCATGAATGGAGGCTCATAATCCAAATGCGGGATATTAGCCGACCTAATTGCTCACACTAAATGATTCAATCCACTATCAAGTGACTAACAAACACCCTAAATGATTCCTCTAAATTCTTAAATGTAACAAAGAAAAGCACCTAACATCCTCTCAATAGAATATATTACTGTATGTGCTGACCTGTTAACTCCAGCAGCAGAGAGCTCTATCTAATACCGAAATAAATATTCCTGTAATTCTTTTTTTAAGCATATAAAACAGAATTTCCTCCTTAGTGTGAAATCAGATGATATTTGACAGGGCAGTTGGTACCAGTTCCAGTTCTGCTCATCCATTTTTCCCATATGAGATTAAGAGTGAACCTACATCTAAGCTTGTAATGTGATATACAGTATTTACATTACAATATCTTAAATGATGTAAAAAAAAAAAAGTGACATTAAATTAAATTGTGTTATAGGAGGCTTACCTCCACCCCAATTCTGCCTGAATCAACCTTTCTCAAAACATAACTACTCGATCCTTAGCTGATATTTCTAACAGGAAGGGGTTATGAGTTTGTTATGTAGTGTACAGTAGTTCAATTGAGGTTCTGCCAGAGTTGAGTTGTAACTACAGTACACGTTGATAACTGCATCAAATGTAAATTATAAAGGCAGTGAGTAGGTTTGTCCTTCTCGGTGGTGTGAGTAGCTCTGCCTTCTTAATGGAGCAAACAGCTCTCTCCGCCATAAATTGACATGTGTGTCAATCAAATTATTAAGTTCATATTCTACATTGACAGAGTCAGTGTTGTTTCATACAATTAATAGTTATAATACAATTGTAATATAATCTTAAATTTATTTATTACAAATTAAATCCCTCCACACAATTTCAACATCTTGGGGGTTAAGGAGGCCACCATTGCCGTGATGCACTCTTTCAGGTGAACTGTGTCCTGCTGCGGTACAGAGCATGTGTCATCTGCTGGTGTCAATTTGTCAACACTGCTAAGCACAAGCATACTCCATTGTGTTTTTCATTTTCTAGTGCATTTTTTCACATATTTATTCTTCTCTTCTGCATGTAGTTCACATGTAATGTCACTCAACTCATCAGCCAATGCTATCCAGTACAGTCAGTTCTGCTATAACGCGATAGTTGTGTTCTTGTAAAACATCGTGTTATAGAAATTGGCGTAATAGAAATAACGGGGCTTATGGAGAAAATAGGGTTAGGTGCAGATTACTACTCGAAATCGAAAAAAATTTAGTAGTTAGCCTAACACAAAGGATAGCAGTCTAAATAAATGTTACATTCACATCTAATAATGAAATCATACAGTAGATGTAACACTTTACCTTGAAAAAATATGAATATAATTTGATGGGGAGAAGGGTGATTTTGAGGTAGATAACATCGAGCTTCTCTTCAAGGGTTATAGCCTTTCTTTTACGATCATCACCGGGAATGCGATCACCAGAACACTTCTTGGAGATATTCTTCTTTACTATATTCACAGTTAATACCACAAAATTGGAGAAATAGTAAGCAAAAATCGCGTTACAGCAAACAAGCGTTCGCGTTATACAAATATCATTCCTCTATTCATAAATCGCGTTAGAGCCAATTCGCGTTGTCAAAACACGCGTTATAGCAGAACTCCCTGTACTGTAAATACAGTCCATAAATTCCTCTGGATTCTCAGCCACTTCTGTGACATTGTGATGCTCTTGTACAGGCTTCTCTGACATACTGAGAGATTAATGCACAGAAAGTGGAAATAGTTAACATCGTGAAATGTCAGTCACCATTATCACTGTACATTCATCTGCCGCAGTGAACGAAATAAAAATACGTGTTACCACAGACAGCTGCTCCTCGACTTACGACGGGGTTAGGGACCCAAATCCAGGTCGTAAGTCGAATTGGTCGTAAGTCAAAAATACTTAAATATTACGTACATAGAAAATCTAAAATGGGTGTCTCTTTCTTCTCAGCACCACAAAATTCTCACTTTTAAGCTTGCCAGCCATTTTAAAGTGAATTACAAACGAAATTTTGTCAGTACACAGCGCAATCACTAAAGTCGGGACTCGAAAATACGTAATTTGACAAAATTTTGGTACGACTTTGGAGGTCGTATGTCCGGGTGGTCATAAGTCGAGTAGGTCGTAAGTCGAGGAGTAGCTGTACTGTGCTATATAAAGGCCACAGAGAAAAGGTTAAAAGTAGACTGGCTTTATAAATCTGTCACTGTACATTAGAAGTAATCACCTACACAGCGCATGTACTCTGGTTACATAATGTCTCTGAAATCATGTCCTGCATTAAAATGGCATATTTGGGGGAACAGGACACATATTTAATTTTCAATCTAAATTTGTTTCATGATACTGTAGCTAAAATTATACTACATTACAGTACTGCATAGTATACTGTACAGTATCACATCTAAACCAAAACCAATACAAGACAGCCAATTAAATTAAAATTGTATAATTTGGTCTTACCTTAGAGCCGTCTGGAGTGAAATTGAGAGCGTTGATGGCTCGTGCAAGACTAAGAGAGCCAAGTGGAACTGAACGCACTATCTCCCCTCGCAGAGCATTGACTAATGTTATCTCTCCTTCACTTCCACCAAATGCGAATGCATATCGATCCTGCAATTGAAGATTGAATAATCAAATTTGCAAGAAAATTATATACAAATAAAGAGCTTTACTACCCATTAAATATTTATATGACCTTGAAACAATATTTCTGATTCACAAACAATAAGAATAAAATATAAAACTTTTTTATGGAGAATAGCCCACTCGGGTCAGGTCATCGACCCACAACAGGGCCTGGGGGGGTATGAAAAAAAAAATTAGAGAAAAAGAGTATGTTAATCTACACCACAAAGTAGACAGAAAACCAGCTTTTTGAAGTGAGACAGATTGTAAGATGATGGAAACACAGAAGAAAGCAAATTATTCCACAGTTTGGCTGTGTGAGGAAAGAAGGACGTACTGTAACGGGTTATTCTAGTGTGACCGACATCCACACAGAAACAGCGGGCACCGCAGGCAAGACGAGTGTTACGAGCCCACTGCCTTGCCAGCGGTACACAGAATATCAAATCCACCGAACATCGCCCGTTAAAGTACCCGTAAAAGAGTGAAGAAACATTGAGGTGAAGAGAAAGGGAAGAAAGATTATTGACAAAAGGAGGAGAGTTAATAAGACGAAATGCCTTCGATTCCACTCAATCTAACAGTTAGGCAGAAGAACCCCCCCAGATATGAGAGCAGTACAAATTCCTTGTGTATACTGTATAGTAGAGTATGGTTCTTTAAGAGCACTTCTGTTACGTATATAATAAAGAAAATGAATCTGAAAATAAGGAAGCTACTCACAGTTGAGTAATACAATTACTGTACTGCAAAGGTACACTTTATGTGTCTGCTGCTCACCTTTGGATGGAATGTACAGCAGGTGGGAACATTGTTTTTCTGTTGTATAAACTGCACACTGCCCTCCTCCTCCATCCTACTGCAGTCCCCGTCAACAGTACTATCATCACCTCCGCCACAACACCTTGGCAGCAGTCACACCCTCGTCACAGCAAACACATCCTCATGAGGTCCACACCTAATCCTTGTAATAAAACCTTCATGAAAATCTTCCGGGTTTTTTTTAAACAATTATTATCTGAAGAAGAAATAAATTCAAAGTACAATACATTCACAACCCAAAATCAGTTCACATAAATGCTTAAGATGAATACAGAAAAGTAATTGTAAGGCTTTCATATGAGAGAGAGAGAGAAAATTAGCCAACATCACCCCAGTACAATACAAGAAAAGTAGGAAAGTTGCAGCAGAAAACCACAGGCTGATCAACATATAAGACGCACTTTTTTTGTCTGAAAAATGGCTAAAAAATCATCCTGCATCCTATATGTGAAGTTGAGGTCTCCCGCAAGTTAATGAATCCCCCCCATTGCTGTCTCCGGTATGCTAAATTCTACCTCACCCAAATCCAGAATTAAAAATATGTTATTGCTTACGATTAGCACCTGTAAGGCAAACACCCAACTCTTCAGAGGTAGCTAAGCAGTAACCATTTCTGAACTCTTACAAGCATTACACTCTATTAAGGTCATACCTGTAACATTTATTTATCAATCTATAAATACCTGTTACAAATTAAGATTTACAAATAACTTTCTTTTCACATTTACATCTGTTAACATCACTGACGGCATTGTAACCAGGATAGACTCGTCTCTGTAACCACCAGGCTACTGGGCCAAGCTATTATTTTTCATCTCGTATTTTCGGGTAGATATACGTAACCTTCTTCATTATTTTTACTGATATACACGCACACACCATCCTACATAAATATTGTGAAAAAAGTAAAAGAAATAATTGTCCTAAGGCCAAACACATAAAAGGTATACAGGTGCTCCTCTACTTACCAACGAGTTACGTTCCTGAGGCTTGTTTGTACAGTACAGTGTACTTAAGAGTGACAAAGCTCTTCTCATAATTTGCCACCCAAACGACCTGGGTGAATATAACTTACATTGGAGGGATTCTTGTAAGATAGTAATTTATTTGAATACCTGTATAAACAAGCTATATTTGCAAAAGACATAACAATTTTAGTTCCGTAATCATTTAGTACATGTAAAATACAGGTTTGCACTTAGGTCCATTGTTACTGTACAATATTGACTAAATTCACTAGATATCGTACGCCTGGCAGCACAATCTATAAGAATACGCGATGCATACGTGACTGTGCCCGCTCTAGGGCCAATTAGGTTCTCTAGGTCCCATTGTTTGAATGTTTTTTTTTTCAATTTAAATTTTAATTGTTTATTCCTTGATAGAGGAAGCAGGATCCTAGTGCTGTCACTTGGTACCCCTGTACCATAACACCAGAAGCAACTGGCCAGTGTCACAAGTATATACAGAACAGTACAGTCATCCCTTGGTTATAGCGCCTAATTGGGACCCCGCCGATAACGAAAGTACAGAACCAATGGGATTTATTCTAATTGGTTCCAGGCACCCAAGACCCAACCCCAAGTTTCCCATTTTACGACCATTTATACCCACTAAATATATATATAATGTTATGGTAAATATCATAAACACACATAGGCATGGCTAGGTGTATTACAAAGTGATGAAAAGGGTACGCTTAATACTGCAGTCCACAAAACATGTAGCTATGCTTTTTTTATTTGGTCCCCCGTCATACAAGTCCGTTTTCTCTCACATCAGGACACCTGAGTCCTCCGTTTTCTCTCTTAATCTTAGAGTGCACCAGAGACTTCACTATACTTAGTAATGCCACAGAATTTGAAATTGCAACCCCAATTGCAACTGGGGTTGCAATTGTTGAGGCAACTAGATATGTCTGATTACAGCAAATGTGTGATTGTCAATTTGTAGGTGAAAGATTTTATCCTCAATAGATGTAGGTTAACATTACACCTGGAGGCAAATGTTTAAAAATAGCCTAAGATAGGAAGCATATTCCTTTAACACATAATATCTGACCAGTATGGGGAGGATCATCGTGTCTCCGTCAGGGGGTCGTGGAGTGGTGGTCCAGCAGGCGTCACGGATTTTTTTTTTTGGGGGGGGGGTTTGAGGGGGAGGGGCACGGACGTATATGCGATCGGACGTTAACCGGAGCATGACTGTACAGTGACCCCTCGTTTAACGAACGCCTCGGTTAACGAAATTTCGGTTAACGAACTGCCTTCCATAAGGATCTTCAATTCGGTTAACAAACAAAAATGCGGTTAACAAACAAAAATTCGGTTTACGAATTTCTTACGAACCGACCTCAACATGTTTTCGCTTGCACTGACCAGGCAACCAGCTTTAGTATCAGTCCGCCAATACATTAATCGGTTCTAGGGCTTAAATTCCTTACTATTTTAGTAAATATCAAGAAGTTTATACTATTCAATAATTTTAAAAGTTTAATATTCAATTTTTTAGTCATTTTAACAATTATTGAGCATAATTGAAGGTAAAGTGACTAGTTTAATGCGCGGCATCCAGCCTCTTAACACAGCAAACAGGCATTAGTCTCTCTCTGTTTTCACTGGAGGTAACATCTTGCTTGAGACTCTCTTCAACTAAACGCTTTTTTTCTGTGTTTCCAAGCAAATTATTGGTCATTTTGAAATATATTTTACATATTGACAATATATAATGCAGTGCAGTGTTGATTTAAAGAAAATAATCTTGAAATACACCAAGAGAACTAAAATTTTATGGGTGAAATGGTGCCATGGGGTGACTTCTCTTCCACCCCAATGCCTTCTCTTCTTCCTCCACCCCCATTCTAATTCCCATCATCATCATCCAGGAGCCTTCTACATACACACCTCAAAGTAAGTGAACTTTTCTACCATTTTTGTTGAATTTAGGCAATTTTCGGTGAGCTGGAACCAATTACCCAAAAACCAAATTGAAACAATGGTTTCGGTTAACGAACGACCTTCTGGAACGGATTGAGTTCGTTAACCGAGGGGTCACTGTATTACAATATAAAGTATAGAATATAAGAAGCACCCCAGATTGTTTCTAAATGTTCAAGAGAGACAAATTTCTAATATTTTTCACTTATTATATTACTCTATGTATTGTACTTGGGTACTCGCCTGCCAGAGAAAGTTTTGCAACATTTGAAATTGTTTGAAAAAGATGGATTTTGATTTCTGACTTCTATTTATTGCTTACACTTTAAACTAGCAAATGATTCTCACATATGAAAACTACATAGTTAGGGCAACATTTTGATACCAAGAAAACTTTGATTACTGGAACTGTCTACAAGCTGTCAATAGCTAGCTATACTGTAGAACTGCATAAATCTCAGCTTGAA
The DNA here is from genome assembly GCF_018991925.1 of Homarus americanus. Lineage (NCBI taxonomy): Eukaryota > Metazoa > Arthropoda > Malacostraca > Decapoda > Nephropidae > Homarus > Homarus americanus. The sequence continues at coordinate 3,007,733 of NW_024737097.1, forward strand.
CTTTAACTCTCAGACTACTGTACAGTATTACCCCGCCTAACGCGGTTTCACTTAACGCGTTTTATCATATACGCGGTGCCTCGCCAGAGCTGAACTTTCACTTAACACGGATTTTTTCCACATATACGCGGTGAGTGTCCGGCTCGAGACGCTATTTTTAGATTTGCCCCACCCGCCACCCTGCCTGACTGCCTGTTTTAGCTCATAAAATTCATACAAATTGCCCGGTCAGAATATAATTTACATTGCTGGAATTCTTATAATTTGGTGATCATTTTGAATAAAAACATCATATATTTTGCATTAGACATACAAATTTTAGATAAAAAATTTTCTCAGAGTAACTATGTTATCTTTTGTGCAGAATATATGACATTTATATTCAAAATATTCCTGGTCTTACAAGGAATCCAGCAATGTCAATTATATTATCCTAACTTTAGTTTGAGGTATTATTTATTACAAATAAGTTAAGTATTCTGGTTTTCCCACACATCTCCTTGGGACGGTTGGTGGGGGGTGGGGGGGAGGGAGGGACCGACCGACCATCTGTTACCCGTGAAGAATTTTTTTTTTTTTTATTAACTGAAGATATTTGTTTTAGCTCATAAAATTCATACAAATTACCCGGTCTGAATATAATTTACATTGCTGGAATTCTTATAATTTGATGATCATTTTGAATATAAACATCATATATTTTGCATTAGACATACAAATTTTAGATAAAAATATTTCTCAGAGTAACTATGTTATCTTTTGTGCAAAATATATGACATTTATATTCAAAATATTCCTGGTCTTACAAGGAATCCAGCAATGTCAATTATATTATCCTAACTTTAATCTGAGGTATTATTTAATACTAAATGTTAAAAACTCTTGAAGGGAGGATTGGTGGGGGGTGGGGGGGAGGGTTGGGACTGACCACGCGGTTGGAAGAGGGGGGGAAGGCAAGGTGGGGTACTTTGATTGACAGATAGTGTCCTGAAGATTATTTTTTTTTTATTAACTGAAGATATTTGTTTTAGCTCATAAAATTCATACAAATTACCCGGTCAGAATATAATTTACATTGCTGGAATTCTTACAATTTGGTGATCATTTTGAATATAAACATCATATATTTTGCATTAAACATACAAATTTTAGATAAAAATTTTTCTCTAGGTAACTATGTTATCTTTTGTGCAAAATATATGACATTTATATTCAAAATATTCCTGGTCTTACAAGGAATCCAGCAATGTCAATTGTATTATCCTAACTTTAGTTTGAGGTATTATTTATTAAAATTTAGTGGTTTTCCCCCAAAAATTTCTCTGAGAGGGAAGAGCCGGCAGTGTAGTGTGAGAGGGGGAGGGAGTTGAGTCCATTATTTGAATGGACATTAACTTGGCGACTGTATTTCTCTATTTCTCTTAAGTATTAATTGTGTGCATGTACCATCATAAAATTAAGATGTTATTTTTACTACAACATAGGTATGTGCCTTCAAAAAGTGGAGTTTGGGGGTCGGGCCGGTTTCTATTGGAATTAATCCCATATGTTCTGTTGTTCACTTAACGCGGATTTCACTTAACACGGGACCCTCTGGGTTCTATTGACCGCGTTAAGTGGGGTACAACTGTACAGTACTATATATTTTACGTTATATCAAGTGAGGTTAACATTCAGTCAATTTGACCAAGGACAGCTGAGAAAACCATGAGATGCTTGTTTCAAGGAGAGCATTTTATTCTGACAAATGCCAGATGATTTTATTCAGCCAGAACACAACATCCTGCCATAAAACGGATTAGGGGGAATATTGGTGACCATCTACAGGTTCATAGAGCTAAAAAACTTTTTAAGCGGTTAGGAAATTAGGTTTAGGTAGGTAAGTTTGGTTAGGGTAGGTCAGGTTCTGTTAGGGGTAAATATTTAGTAGTTGCCAGCACCTACTTATACTGTATATTGACTCTTATATAGAGGGAAAGGAGAAAATAAAAAATGTATTCTTTAGTGTTTCCGTTGGAAAGTTCTACTTGTCGAATACAACCAATGAAATTACCAACAATATTACTTTGAAGTAGAGGGAAAAAGTGGGGTAAAAAAAAAACACCAAACAAACTTTTGAAAAGCTTACCTAACCTATAAAAATCATAAAACTATAAAAAGCTTACATTCTTAATGTTTTCGGATTTTAGTAGTGAAGGAATTGTTTTCAGTGTTCAGATGAGGAAAGACCCATAAACTCTAAAGTGATTCTTAACCTTTTTAGAAGTTAGGAAAGGGTAGGTAAGGTTTTTCAAAGTTTGTTTGGTGTTCATTTTAAGTTTTTAGTATTTTATCCAACATATTCCCTCTGCTTCAAAGCCCAGCCTACTTTGTTAATTATTTGGATTGTGACCATCTGCTGTTTTTCAATGAGAATGGGTTTAAAATGATCCAGTTTTCACTGATTTTATTAGAGGATACTGTATTATGTTTGAAAAAATATATAAAAATAGCTAAAATCATGTGCTAACCAAACAAAGTTAAGTTAACTTAACCTAACCTACATCTTAACTCGCCTATACTCAGCATTTACACATGAGAATTATTAGAATTGAAAGTAATCAGCGAACTAAACTGTCTAAAAACACTCATACGTAATTATCAAATCGCTGATGGCCACATCTCGTGTATTTGCCCTCACGGTACATTGTTACATGTGCCACATCACACCCGATGATGCAAGTGTAAGAATGCTATCTCAACTCACCTATAAAGTATCTAGAAAACTAAGCATTTGCCCAAGAAAATGAATAGAGGTGAAAGTAATCAGTGAAAAAACTTTGTCTAAAAACACGCCCCATAATTACCATACTGCTGATGGTCACGAGCCATATATTAGCCCCCAATTTGAACAGCTAATATTGTTGGTAATTTTATTGGTTAAAATACTAGAAAAATATAAATTTCCAACGGAAATGCTATAGAATAAATATTGTTTTTTCTTTCTCCCTATTTAAAACTGGGTAAATTTTTACTTTAGAACATAAGTCCCTGGGGGTTGACCAATATATCTTTTTCCAGTGTATTTTAAATGAAGCTGACCTTCATTTTTGGCGAAAATGGCTCATTTTGCCCCCCCCCCCCAACAACAACAATAGGGAAGAGCCTGGGAAATCAAAGTTTTTGGGCGGAGGAGAAAACGAAAACGAGTTATCTGACCTAACCTAACCCCTAGCCGAGACTGGTCAATGAAATTACCTAGGCTGCTTCCTTTTAAGAAAATCAAATGTGATTGGTCGAAAAAAATTCACATGATATCGATACATCATTGGTCACGACTGGATGACGTCAGTCTATTGCGCATGCTTGATGTGCCGATAAATCTCCTCAAAGACTGAAAACTATGTAAAATCAATTAAATTCAATTGTGTCCCTATAAACCATTTCCGCCATGTATATATGGGGGTAAAAGTAAATATAACGGTACCACCAGAAGTCGTTTGTTGATTTTCTTTATTTTTACTGTACTTATTGTTTTGATGATTTTAACTATATTAAAAGAAACGACAACTTTCTATTATGACTTTAATTATTTTTTATTTACTCTATCCCGCTTCACAATTCTCCTCCCGGCGCCATTTTTGTTGTTTACCTCGCTGAATCCCTCTTCAAGAGACGTTTCCTATAAATGAAGGTGAACGCTTCCATGTATTCCTCCTCGCCATAGCTGATGAATATCAACCTCAATATTAAGGTAAGTTGTTTAACATATAAATTAATGCGATAATGCATAGAACCTGAACTAACATACCCAACCTATGGGTATGTTAGGTTAGGTACTATTAGGTTCTATGCATTGTCGTTTCCATTTTGGTGTTTAATATAATATTAGTGTGTAGAAAAATTTTCAACCAAGTCGGACAATTCCTTCTGGTGGTAGCCGTTATCTACACCTTTACCTATATGGGGTTAAAAATACTCAGAATAGCGAGATCTAAATGTTCCAGCAGTTTATAACTTTTGGGCGTGTTATTTCCTAAGGTAAAATAATACCTAAAACTGAATATATAAGTAGTTGTTGGCAACAACCAAATACTAACCCTGAATGTTTCTGTGCATTGTTGTATCGATTTTCTTATATAAGGGTCATGCAAATAACATCTCTGAAAATTTTGGACCAATTCCATAAGTTACTTCTGGTGATAACCGTTTCCTCCACCTTTACCCACCCGAAAAATTGAAGACTGCACATATTCAATGACCATGCACATGGCAATGAATGAGAGACTGAACCTAACACATGTAATGGGTCCGACTAATTACCCAAATGTAGCTGCAATGAAGTCAAATAATGGTCCTACATGAATAAATCGGACTGCCAATCACTTCTCGACTGGTATTTGGTGTCACGAAGTCACAAAAAATTGGTAAACGTAATTTAATTTGAGTTAATAGATCGCGTGCATGTACTGAGGGAGCGAGTAATTACCCAAATGTAGCCGCAATGAAGTCAAATAATGGTCCTACATGAATAAATCGGACTGCCAATCACTTCTCGACTGGTATTTGGGGTCACAAAGTAAAAAAAAATTGGAAAACGTAATTTAATTTGAGTTAATAGATCGCGTGCATGTACCGAGGGAGCGAGTAATTACCCAAATGTAGCCGCAATGAAGTCAAATAATGGTCCTACATGAATAAATCGGACTGCCAATCACTTCTCGACTGGTATTTGGGGTCACAAAGTAAAAAAAAATTGGCAAACATAATTTAATCTGAGTTAATAGATCGAGTGCATGTACCTAACCTAACCTCGACTAGTATTTGGTGTCACAAAGTCACCAAAAATTGGTAAACTTAATTTAATCTGAGTTAATAGATCAAGTGCATGTACCTAACCTAACACAACACAACTCAGATTAAATTAAATTTACAAATTTTTTGTGACTTCGTGACACCAAATACTAGTCGAGGTTAGGTTAGGTACATGCACTTGATCTATTAACTCAGATTAAATTATGTTTGCCAATTTTTTTTACTTTGTGACACTAAATACTAGTCGAGGTTAGGTTAGGTTAGGTACATGCACTTGATCTATTAACTCAGATTAAATTACGTTTTCCAATTTTTTGTGACTTTGTGACACCAAATACCAGTCGAGAAGTGATTGGCAGTCCGATTTATTCATGTAGGACCATTATTTGACTTTATTGCAGCTACATTTGGGTAATTAGTCGGACAGCATGTTAATTACTGCCCTGTTAATAATTGAACACCTCATTTAATAGATATATAGTGAATTTGTCTTTTCTTTCACTTAATGAATCCGTACACATATGCTTTATATACACAACATTAAACCATGACACACACCATGTTATAAGTGTGTCCTCTTCAGCAACACTGTCACGTCAACACAATAAAAACCTCAAATAAAGTTCTTGTTTTATCTTCTTTATTTTACCGTTTGAAAACCTTGATAAACGTTTTTATACTTTAATCGACCTTATAACTCACCAGCGAACAGTAGATGAATGAACTGGCTGTGAACACAAGGCAATACTGCTCTTATAAAGCAGCAGTAGTCTCCTCAGATATTATCCCAAACAACCAGAGGATCCGTCTACCAGTGGACGGCTTACATGCTTTAACATATTACTGTCAGATTCTGTTTCACAATACTTCCATATTATTCATATGTTAATTTTAATATATATTTAATACTTTTACTTATTTTTCTTTAATATATTTAAATAACAAAACTACAATTAAACTAATAATCTTATATATTTTATAGCTTAAAGCACGAATATTTACGTCAGCTCAGCGCATGTCACTCGAGGAATACTTTTAATTGCGGTTATTTTGGAGAATATATCGCTAGAAGAGACACCAACAGGAGTTAAAATTAAATTACACATATACATGTAATAAAGATAATATCGATAAATCTACACAGGAAAAGGGAAACACTGGAGCGCCTTAACTTTCGTCTTTATTCAAAACATCTTCAGAGGCAACTGAATTTACAGGGCCTGAGAGAGGCTTATATACAAAGGGTGACCTTATATGACATCAGGTCATGTCAATAACATGGGATCCACTAATCCACACACCACCTCCTCCACCGCACACGAAAGAAGAGCTTTAAAAAATGAGTCAGGTTAAAAACTTGAGACTCACTAATCATCTACCTTACATCTACCTCAAATGCTTTCAAAGCATTTTCAACCTTGGGCCACTGACAAATAGATTTATGTAACATATCAATTTTGTACTGACCATCACTAAGGTTTATAGAATTTATTTACTTAATCAGACTTGCTTTCAATGATACATGTTGACTCTTTTACTTTTCCTTTTCTTTTATCCTCTTCACCACTGATCGGCTCGTTGGCCGCTTGCACTTAAACACCTGTATATTGCTTTTTCAATCCATGGGATGATTATTGTTCCTAATATGAACGAAAGATGCACTACATTCATATACCATCAAAAACTTAAGTAATAAAATAGGATCTCGTGATACCAGAGGAGGATCCTTCCACTTATCCTCTTCACCACTGATCGGCTCGTTGGCCGCTTGGGCGATCGGTGACGTCTCTGTCACGTAAGTACTAGTCATAAGAACATAGGAACATAAGAATGGAGGAAACTGCAGCGGGCCTATTGGCCCATACTGGGCGGTCCCGTTTACACCCAACCCCTATTGCTCATATAAGCATCCAACCTATGTTTGAAGCTATTCAACCTATGTTTGAAGCTATTCGACCTATGTTTGAAGCTATTCGTATGTTTGAAGCTATTCTATGTTTGAAGCTATTCCTATGTTTGAAGCTAGTCATGTACTGGCTCTCCTTTACGCACTGTTGGCAGGTACTGGGCATGCACCGGCTCCTGAATGTACCTGAACCTGCTCCAGTGTTACTTTTACGTTTATCCTCTTCACCACTAATCGGCTCGTTCGCCGCTTGGGCGATCGGTCACGTCTCTGTTACTTTTCTTTTTCTTTTATCCTCTCCACCCTCAACAGTACCGGTCATCCTAATTCTGTTGATTGTAGCACTTGTGAGTACGTTACCCCCCCTCCCCACTATTATAATGTTCTTAGATCTTCCTTTTTCACACCTCAGTGACCCTGAGTTTTTACTGTTCCTTAATCAGTATCAATGTTCCCACAATGATGATGCTAGAGTCATTCCCTTAGATGAGCTAGATCGTATGTTACACCCCCTTTACCCATGGTGTCGACACAATACTCCCTCATATCGATCCTGATGCTTTTCTACAAACTCACTGGGTTACACTAACCCAAACTGTAACTATTACTTTCCTGACTCTCCCGAGTTTAGTTACTGTCTCCTACTACCTCATTCCTTCTCCTTGATTAGCCATAACATCAACATTATTCCCCTTCATCTAGATACCTTTTTAGATCAGTGTTTATCTTCTATTGCCCTCAAATTTGATGAACTTGGGTTCTGTGAGACCAAACTCACTAACAATATTGACCATTTGTATAACATTCCTGATTATAATAGACACTGCGTCAACACGTCACGACACAGTGGTGGTGTCGCCCTATATGTTGATATCAAGTATAACACTTCTGTAAGAGATGATTTAAAGGTTCAGGAGGAGTACATGGAGAGTGTTTTCATTGAATTACGTAACGACACACGAAATATCCTAGTAGGAGTATATACTGCCAGATTCTGGGGTCACTAATTCTAAGGGGATAACTTAACTATTCTTAATTTTAAGGTCGCTGCCACCAGACCCCCTCTGGACAGTGTGTAGCTCGTTAGGTAGCGGGCAGAGTAAGCTAGGCATTGGGTTGGGTTTTTCATTGACCAAATCGATAGTGGGGAGAAGGGTGAAACAACAAGCATATCTTACCTAATTTATTCCTTGTAAAACATATTGCATCCCGTCAAAATACAAGAAGAGTTGGCCTTCCTCAGAAGAACAACTATGATTTTAGTTACATGGCCCAACAACATACGTCTTACATTAATTGCGTGTCATTAACATACTCATTCCTCATAACAATTACTGATCTCCTTACCTCGGTCATTCATTCTTACAATGACACCAAACACATCAGTATAACATCACCTGTTACATTACAAAAAGAGTTGGTCTTCATCAGGAGAACAACTATTATTTTCATTACACTTCTCTTGATAAGCAGATGGGATACTTCCCAGGTAATCATACCAGTATTGGTTCCACGCCTGGTATTAGGAAGTCGCTCCACGTAGCGACCGCAAAACTTCTCAAGTATACAGTGATTTTCTCCTATCCTGGGTGCTGATATGTAGGGTATCCACAGATTCACAGTGGAGGTGCATGACCACTGTGAGCAGACGCACCCCACATGGCGCGTCCCTCACAGTTGAGGTCATGGCTGACGCTCTGAATGCACGCCCTGGTACCTGTTTCGGTGAAAAGACGGGCGATACTCAGAGTAATGCCTGAGGGGCTTTCATCACCATACACTAGTACACTATGACTTCACTTTATAACATCAAGCAAGGTTTTAAGATGTAAAAACTGCTAGATAAGTCTTTTTGGGGCTGAATAAAGCACGATGAAGGGCACTGACCTGTTTTGGTGAAAAGACGGGCGATACTGAGGATAATGCTCCCCGCCTCTTACCGACTAGGCCTACAGTTTCCAATTTCTAATTTTCACTTTGAATTCTAATGATTCTCACATCTCCATTTTCCTATCTATTGTGACCTTATGCCTTATAAATACATATCTTTATCCTAAATTACACACTAAGGCAAGGTTCTGGTTTGCTAGTGTCATGGGTTGCGTTAGGCTTACCCACGCAACCAACTCCAAAGTTTGTTTTACCAGAGATAAGACGCCCGGCGAGGCATAACTGGGACATGTATTTTCCATTAGTGTATGTTAGCCAGCCTTTAGGGGGGTGGGCAGTGAAACAGTGTTGTACTGTTCATCGCTTCACACCAGTGTCATGGGTTGCGTTAGGCTTACCCACGCAACCAACTCCAAAGTTTGTTTTACCAGAGATAAGACGCCCGGCGAGGCATAACTGGGACATGTATTTTTCATTAGTGTATGTCAGCCAGCCTTTAGGGGGGTGAGCAGTGAAACAGTGTTGTACTGTTCATCGCTTCACACCCAAAAACCTCATTTTAAGTAGTATCCCCTGAGCCATGGGTTAGTTAAGACGTCGTCTCCATTCTCTCCCTCCTGAAGGGGGGGCGGGACACCACACCACACAGAGTCCTCCACCGCACTCCGTCCTGTGAACCGTCGTCGACACGAGACTAAGCGTGTTAACCTAGGTTGTTATCCCCGTGGAAATATCACGTGTGGATGCCTGGTTGCGACAAGAGCAATCCAGGCTGGCCTATCAAACCTACAGTAAATGGTTAATTAATTCACGCTTACAGAGTTCTCCTGCACGACACCCGTCTACCGTGACCGTGATCGACACGAGACTAAGTGTGTTAACCTAGGTTTGTTATCCCCGTGGAAATATCACGTGTGGAAGCCTGGTTGCGACAAAAGCAATCCAGGCTGGTCTATTGCACCTAATGGTTAATTCAAGTCACGCTTACCAGTTCTACTTGCCGCGACAACCGTCCACAGTGACTGTCAGTGACGCGAGACTATGTGTGGTAACCCAAGAGTACCTTTTTGTTGTTATGGCCGTGGGAAGAAGTTCTTGTGATGAAGCCTGGTTGCAACAAAAGCAATCCAGGCTGGCAGTAAATGTATCACTTGAAGAATTAAGGCTCTGTTAAGTCATACCACAGTAGAGTAATCACATGTGTCCCCAAGTTGGAAATTCCCTGTTTTAGAAGATTAATTTTATTACAGCGTGAACGTGAGTAAATCATATATCCATGCAAATTGTAAATCATTGTATGGAAGCTTGACAAATAAATGTAAGTGCAATTATCTGCCCGTATCTGTGATCCTATCTTATTATTACTAAAGGTAATGACTGATTGGTTATGACATAGTATAACCAATAACTTAGATGGATGTTGAAAATTAAATGAATTCATTAAATCATCATTTATCAAGTATAAATCATGGAATGTCGAGTGGTGGAGTGAACTTCTACGTAGATACGCCATAATCTCCTGTAAGTAATCAGTGTGAAGGTATCGGACTCTACGGTAAGAAATAAGAAATACGACATATTATTATCTTTATATAATATAATCCACTCCTACTACCACCGATCCACCCCAAAACCATGACAGCTAGTTCCTGGGGAAATTCGTTGGGTTATAATATCAATGCCGTACTAGGGTGTGTCATACGGAGGCGATTTTTTTTTTTGAGTTTGAAAAATCGGCCCATGGTATTAATGATGTAGTTCTATGTGCAGAATCATGTGATATCTTCAGATTTGAAAAGTTTTCATTTTTTGCTAGGTAAATTTTAACTTGAAATCTTATGAAAATTCAGTATTCCCACCCTTTTACCAACACCACTAAATAGCTTATTTAAAGTAAAGTAAATGTATCAGGTTAATTTATTAGGATAAAAATGATCCAGAATAGTGAAACAAATGATCTTGACACATTTATTAAATTTAATATTCCTTTAGAAAACAAAATCATCAAATACAAAAACCGGTTTTACTACTACGACCCGGTGTTGCTGCACACCATAGAGAACATGTCTTTCTTGCTTCTGTTTCTACTCATCGCCTCCCTGCTGACCACCTGAGCTCGGATGTAGCCTTCCCTCCTCTCCTGGCTGTACACGTGACTGCTGGCCTCGCTCACTTGCTGTACACAACGCTCTATACTCTGGGTGTGCGAGGGCCAGGCAGGGACATGCATTGCCACACGCCCAAGGCGCTCCAGCATGGGTATACGTCATACGAGATAACGAGGTGTATTAAGTTCACACCAATGCATACACGATATTTCCTTTGAAGTATAGTTTCTGGATCATTTCCAACACTTCACATAGTTCTGATACATTTATCCTTTTTCCAAATCAATGTTCTTTTATAGTTTCATCGGCCATCTGTGGTAGCTATTGTAGTGGACGTCTCCCCTACAACTGCGTAGCCGCATTCCAATGCGACAGTATCCTAGCAACCAAACGAGCGGCCCAGGGGGGGGCGTCACCAGCTGCTACCGTATCCTAGCAACGGAGTCAAGAAACCGGCGACTTCCCACGGGTTTACTTCCGGCTGCTGTGTATATAAGCTCTGTCTCTCCATTAAGATTCATTCTGGCCTCGGTTCCTGAACACGCAACACCTCCTCCAAGCAAGCTCCTCGCTGTCCAGCTCTCATTCAACCTGGAGGCCAGCAACAGGCAACATCTCCTCTAACGAAGCTCCTGCACATCTACCTCCTTCAGCACGCTACTCACCGAACGTGTCTACTGAGCAGCTACTCACCACACGGCATCTCCAGCACCTGACTGTCTTTCATATAATTTATATTATATAAGAAAGCCACCATCTAGAGTTTCCATCAATCCCATCCTGAGTGCTAGACAACATAATATCACGTAACCCTACACTATGTTCACTAATCGTTCACAGACGGCCATGGAATGACCTTCAACCACGATCTACATTTAGCCCTTATAGTACACTAATCCGTACTGGTTGGAACTCTCCCAACCATCTTATAGATACCTTGAGATCTCCTTAATGCTATGAGTACATACACTTAATATTATACAGTATACTCGTACCTGGGTACAATTCATCAAATACTTCAGCAACATTCAGTAGGTGAGTTATCCTCTATCAACGTTTCCTGTTTTCTGAGATTCTACAAGCGCTGTGGATTTGAATGTTATGTAGCATAATATGAATTAAAGGATTTTTAGGGAAGACAATGCTGTGTGCAGTACAAGTAATCTACATTAGACCCCACACTAATGTTAGGAATTTTCTTGATAAATTTTCGGAGCTTATCACTATCATAAGTTCAGAAAGGAAACATTGCTACATTACAGGAGATTTCAATCTTGATCTATTAAAATCAGAAACGGACACCTCAGTATTAGACCTTCTTGCTACCTGTCATTCTTAACTCTTCTTCAACACTATAACCAAACCCACTAGAGTAACTGCCACCTCTGCCACTGTGATAGATCATATCTGGACTAACAATACTCCTAACAATCTTGCAAGTGTAATTATTTATAACAATATCTCAGATCACTTCCCAGTTTTTGCCATGTATAAAACAGCCAAAAGACCTGAAAGGTCTAGTGGAGTCTCAATCCAATGCAGAGACTACTGCGCCGACAACATGCTCCTTTTTGAAAACAACCTAATGAATGCTAACTGGAATCTTGTCTATGCCTCCAACAACCCTAACGTGAACAGCTGTAACTTCTCTAGCATCTTCAATGTTTGCTTTGATAAATGCTTCCCGCTCAAGACTAAGTCAGTGAAAACTTTATCCATTTCCAAATCCTATATCACAAGCGAAATTAAGATAATTATAAAGGAAAAACACAAACTCCAAAGGAATTTTGCAAAAAGACCCATAACTTTCGGTGATGCTTACCGAAGTATCAGAAATAGAGTAACTCAAGCAGTTAGAAATGCCAGACGTAGCTATTATACAAATAAGCTCCAGTCAGCATCAGGCGACGGTAAGAAAACCTGGAATGTCATAAATTCTATTCAGAACAGGAGCACTCAGCCTTCGGCCCCCCACTCAGCTTTTATGATAAATGATTCAGTTGTAACGGAACCCTCCCCCATTGCCAACCACTTCAATGAATATTTTATTAATGTTGGCAAAAACCTTGCAGAGAGCATCCCTGATCACCATGAGGAGTTTAGAGCCTACCTGCAAAACAGACAGCAAAATGAGCTGTTCTTATCCCCTGTCACAGCAGATGAATTACTGACCATCATAAAAATGTCCAAAGATGCAGCAGCAGGCGAAGACAATATACCAATGAGCATCATTAAGAAAGTAGCCCACTTATTACTACCTGTTCTCCTACATATTTGTAACACCTCCTTCACTAGTGGTGTCTTTCCGGATAAACTGAAAATTGCTAAAGTTCACCCAGCGTATAAAAAATCTGGGGACAAAGGTCTCTTCTATACTGCCAGACTGGGGTCACTAATTCTCAGGGGGAATACTTAACTCTAATCTTAATTTCTAAGGGTCGCTGCCACCAGACCCCCTCTGGACAGTATGTAGCTCGTTAGATAACGTGCAGAGTGAACTAGGCATTGGGTTAGGTTTTTCATTGACCAGATCGATAAGGGGAAAGAAGGGTGAAACCACAACATGTCTTAGTTCTTTCAAATGTTCCTTCTACTTACTTCAGTTCATTTTTGGTACTACCTAACCTCAGTTCTTTTTTTGGTAGCATGTCGATGGTCTAGGCACATGGGCAGTGTAATTCTGATATCAGGGTCACTTGGACGGAAATAAAGGTAACTACTGTGGGAGAAATGAATACTCCTAAAATACTCATTGAACAAGTTTATTTATATAAAATCAAAGGGGAAAAGAGACATTATTAACATATAACTACAAGGTTCAACTGGTGGGCTCATTGCACACAGTATTTCTTATTTACTTGTTTCCTTATTTCCTTAGTTACTCAACAGCAGTTACTCAGATATTACACTCTTACCGTGCACGCAATATCTGGTGTCACATTACATTACATAGCAGGACCAGTTCCTTGTCCCTACTCACAATACATAATTACATGGCAACTCCTTGCAGATTACTTTACTTCTCCCACCCTACTGGGTATTTCTCATTACATCCAGTTATAAGACCAACTGACATATGATGCTTCATAGACTGTTGGTAATGTATAGGGGATGCACTCACAACAACACGTTAATACTGATACAAACACCTACACGGGTCCACTACCCAACATGGGGTAATTATTAACAAACACATACAACCACACTGTGGACCATAACTCCAAGGCATAGCACTGGCGCCTCTAACAACTGATGACTGCTGTTGTGGTCGGTTACACTCCGACACGAGGTGGGTCTGGGGCCCTCGGCCCACGAGGTAGAGTGTAGCCGATTAATCGTGCCGAATCAGCGCCATCACTCATATATTGACCACTGCTGGGTATCCACCGGCTCAGAGCGACCGGTGGGTTTCAATTAAGCCCACCCTCGATTTAAGAACGAAGGTGAAAGGTGATATGGGAGGTTTTTGGGGAAGCATGGTGGTTCAACACAAACAAATCTTTAGTCTCGCCACGTCAGATATTTACGTTATATTACTTCTTACACTGGGTGAATGACAATTTCACTGTTTAAGCATGAACACTGATGAACACTGATATTCACTACAATAAACTGAATGGTTATAAACACAGAACATACCTGAGAACGAAGGTGAAAGGTGATACGGGAGGTTTACTCCTCCCGCCTCGCACTGGTTTACATACCCCTGAGTTGCCAGCGATCGCTACTCATGCAATGACAGAAATTACAAACAATCTAACTGTTACTCATTCAAGGATGACCCTCAGTTGACAAAGGTCTGGCGAATTACTAAAGATGATTTACACAGACTAATTCAAGATTGCGTTTTCCAGTAGAGAGTGGAATAAACGTAGTGACAACTGTGTTCGAAGGCGGGACTTACTGGGAGTGATCCTGAGTGTAAAACGGATGGGAAAACAAGTCTCTCCTGAGATTCTACAAGCGTGGTGGATTTGAATGTTATGTAGCGTAATATGAATTAAAGTGGATTTTTAGGAATGACAATGATGTGCGCAGTACACTCCCAGCCTTGAGTAAGATACTGGAAAAGCTAGCATGTAGTAGACTAAATTCCTTCTGCCATGCCAATAACATCTTTATAGACTCCCAGTTTGGATTTAGAGCTAGAAGGTCGACTGAGAGTGCTCTGCTATCCTTTACTAATGACATCTTAAATTCCTTTGATGACAGTCAGTTCACAGTAGGTATATTCTTGGACCTCTCTAAAGCCTTCGATACTGTTGACCATACTATCCTCTTTTCAAAGCTTGAACATTACGGCATTAGGGAAGAAGC